>NC_136261.1:293654353-293714353 GCF_964187855.1 Myxine glutinosa
ATAACTTGGAGATTTCCCCCACGGAGTACCCAGGCTTGGCTGCAGAAGTCTTTACGGCGATCCTGCCTGTTCATTTGTTGTGGTAATTTATACATACACAAATAAAATACATCAAAACTACAATGCCAAAGGTTTACCTTCAAACAGAGGTCTTTCAAAGAGGAATTCAAGTGGGAATTGTCGTAATTCAATTCAAAACGATATCAAGCCCCAGGCACGTGGGGCGATTTTGAAGAAGAAGAAGAAGAAGAGGAGGAAGAGGAAGAGAAAGAAGAAGACAGAATCTCCGTAATGTTTTTCGAGTTTGAATAAATAGTTTCTCATTGAGTTTGAAATTCATAGCTCGAACCAACATGCTTGATCTCCAACACAAGGTTGATGGACAATATTTCATGTGTACATTAACAGACGTGCCCAAAAAATATTGGCACCCTTGCACTTTTTTCAAATAACTCACAATTTTCTCTAAAGAGAAGTTGAAATTGACAAAAGTATTTGGTCTCCACAATTATATATTTCACTGTTATAATATTATTATAACAGTTATATTATATTTCACAGTTATATTAATATTACAGAACCTTTGTTTTTGATTCAGAACTTAATATATCCTTTTAAATCAGAAAATAAAAAGAAATGACATTGACAAAATAATTGACACCCACGACTTAATATTTGGTAGTCAAACAAATTGCAGTCAAACAAAATAATTGCAGTCAAGTGCTTCCTATAGCCACGAATGACCTTCCCACACCTCTCTACTGGCAGTTTGACCCACCCTTCTTGTGCAAACTGCTCCAGTTCTCCCAGATTTGAAGGGTGCCTTCTCCCAACTGCTGTTTTCAGGTCTCCCCACAGGTGTTCAATGTGATTTAGATCTGGACTCATTGCTGGCCACTTCAGAACAGTCCAGCATTTTGTCTTGAACCATTCCTGGGTGTTTTTTTGAAGTGTGTTTGGGGTCATTGTCCTGCTGCAAGACCCCATGGCCTTCGACGGAGACCCAGCTTTCTGACACTGGGTTGAACATTGCACTCCAAAATACCTTGGTAATCTCCTGATTTAATGATGTCATGCACACATTCAAGGCACCCATTGTCAGAGGCAGCAGAGCATCCCCAAAACATCACTGACCATCCTCCATGTTTGACTGTAGGGAAGGTGTTCTTTTCTGTGAAGGCTTCATTTTGTTTTCTGCAAACATAGAGATGATGTGCTTTACCAAAAAGCTCTAATTTGGTCTCATCTGTCCACATAACATTCTCCCAGAACGATTTTGGCTTGTTCAGGTGTATGTTTGGATTGTTCAACGCCAGTTGGGCTTTCTTCTGTCTCTCTCTCTCTCTCAGCAGTTGGGACCTCCTGGGTCTCCTACCATAGAATCCCAGTTCACTGAGTTGGCGACAGATGGTGCGAGTTGAAACTGTCGTACCTTGTGTCTGAAGGTCAGCTTGAATCTGTTTGGCAGTTGATCGAGGTGCTTTCTCCACCATTCGAACAATCTTTCACTGCAATCCTTGATCAAGATTTCTCTTGTTACCACGTCCAGGGAGGACATCCTGCGCATGACAAACAGAGCTCACATTGAAGTGTATTGATGGTGTGCACAAAACTGAGTTTCTGTATCATATAAACCAAAGGGTATCGTTGTATCATGTGTGGTACTAAATATATTAACAACCAAAGTTGTCTGGGTCTTTTTAGACCACACTGTATGTATGTGTATATATATATTGTGTGTGTGTGTGTGTGTGTGTGTGTGTGTGTGTGTGTGTGTGTGTGTGTGTGTGTGTGTGTGTGTGACTTGCCTAAATCAGGCCGTCCCTCCAAACTGGATGACCAAGCAAGGAGGACACTGATCAGAGAAGCCACCAAGAGGCCAATATAAACTTTTAAAGAGCTTCAGGCCTTTATGGCAAAGACTGGTTACTGTGAGCATGCACCAACAATATCCCAAGCACTCCACACACCTGGCCTGTACAGTAGGGTGGCAAGAAGGAAGTCAGTACTCAAAAAAGCCAACCTTGAGACCTGTTTGAGGTATGCAAAAAACCACTCCAGAGATTTTTAAGACATGCAGCAAAAGGTGTTGTGGTCTGACAAAACAAAGATGGAACTTTCTGGCCGAAATGCAAAACATTACGTTTGCCGCAAACCAAACACAACATATCATCCAAAGAATACCATCCCTACTGTGAAGCATGGTGTGGCAGCATCATGTTATGGGGATGTTTCTCTTCAGAAGGGACTGGGGCACTTGTCAGGATAGAAGGGAAAATGGACGGAGCAAAATACAGAAAGATCCGAGAGGAAAACTTTGCTGCCCTCTGTAAGAAAGCTGAAATTATGATGGAAGCTCACCTTTCAGGATGACAACGACCCAAAGCACACAGCAAAGCTACACTGGAGTGGCTAAGGAACAAAAAGATAAATGGCATTGAGTGGCCCAGTCAGTACCCCAACCTAAATCCAATCAAAAATCTGTGGCATCATTTGAAGATTGCTGTCCATCAACACTCCCCAAGCAACTTGACTGAGCTTGAACAGTTTTGTGCAGAAGAATGGGAAAATATTGCCCAATCAAGGTGTGTAAAGTTGATAGAAACCAATCCTCACAGGCGCACACTGTAATTGCTGTCAAAGGCGCTTCCACCAAGTATTAACTCAAGGGAGTGGACATTTTTCCAACCAAGATATTTTAGTTTTTCACTTGGAAGTTGTGGGTTACGACGTTTTAATAAAGGTGGAAAAAGACTGATTTAATGCATTTTAATTCCAGGCTACAAAGGTAAAAATTTCGAAAGGGGGTGTAGACTTTCTTTAGGCACTGCATAACCCCAACTGCCCCTTAAATTTATATATAGAGAAAGTATTCACACACCCCTTGACTTTTTCACATGTTATGTTACAGCCTGAATTTAAAATTGATTAAAATGAGATTTGTTTTGTCACTGATCTATATAAAATACCCAATAATGTCAAAATGGAATTTTTCAAACAAAATTTTCCAAAATAATTAAAAAAACAAGTAAAGATACATTCAAAGTACACCGCCCCCATGCCAAATAATTAAATATCCCACAGCGCAGCATTGCCAGGGCGCCCCCGGCACCCGGCAATACCGCAGAGCAGCTCATAGAGAGTGCATTGGGAGGTAGAGGTGTACAATAAGTGATTGATTAATTGCATAATTAAAATCAATAAAAGATTATCATAAAATATTTTCTTAATTAATTGGCTGATAGCATAACTAGCTCTCTGTCGCTCAATTCCTCATCCCTCAGATCGGCAGTCTGCAGCCTCCTCACTCTCTGCAGACCTGGACAAAATCACAGACTGGGCAAACAAGTGGAACATGTCTTTCAATCCTGACAAATCTCACACTCTCACTATGTCTCTCCGAAAAGACCGACTGGACAACCCTCCCATCCACTTTCTGAATAATCCTCTCCAAGAAGTTCTGTCACTCAAGCATTTGGGTCTCACTACCTTCCATGATCTTTCCTGGGAAAACCACATTTCAAATCTGGCCTCCAAAGCCAGTCGCCGACTGGGCATCCTCCGTCGTGCGAAGTCCTTCCTTGGCACACCTGAGCTCCTCACCACATACAAGGCTTTCATCCGCAGCTCAATGGAATACTGTTCTCCCCTCTGGGCTGGTGCTCCTGCCTCATACCTAGCTCGTCTTCATGCTGTTGAAACCAAAGCATTCAGAATCATTGGAATCTCCCGCGATGAAGCTAACTCCAAGGGCCTTTCACTCACTCACCGCAGGCAGGTTGGTGGTCTTTCCCTCTTCTACCGACCCCTCTCTGGCCTTGCCCCCCCCCCCCCCAGCTCTCTCTGGGCTCTGTCCCCCAAATATTCCTGCAGGTCGCACAAGATCTGCCTGCAACCCTCTTATAGTTAAACTGCCAAAATCAAGACTCTCTGCTCACCTTCACTCCTTCATTCCTCTTTTCTCCCGCCTCTGGAACAAACTCCCTCACTCTCTTCAATCCCACTCCACCCTCCAGGTCTTTAAAACAGCTATTCACCACCATCTCTTATCTTCCCCCATCCAAAACTTTGATCTTTTCTACCCCCGCTAATTTCACCCCAAATCCACTTTTTTGAAATACCAACTTCTGTCCTGGAAGTCCTTGGTGTCCTTGTGTTTTATACTTCTCCCACCCACCCCCCACCCCCCTTCCCACGCCTCCTCCCCCCATGCCCTCTCCCTCCCACACATCTCCCTGCTCTCAAATGTTATGTTTGTGTGCTTCCCCTTCTCTCCCCATCTTGTCTTCCGCTCCCTCTTTTGATATATTTTGTTCGTCTGGTTGATTTGTTTGTGAAATAAATGTTAGCTCTTTCACGAGCCTCGATTCAGTCTACAAATAAAAAAAATTTAAAAAACGAAACCACTAGTGCTTCATCCGAAGATGTATCTTTTAGAAATTTAATTAAATAAGTCATTAATAAAAAAATTAATAATTAATTGATTAATCAATACATAATTAATCGATGAAATGATTAATCAATAAATCAAAAATATCCTTTATGGCCACATCATCTGGTCACTGTCATGTCCAAATATTAGCTTCCTAGCTCAAAAGGTGCCTGAGATATTGCCCAGATGAGAAAGAAAATAAATAAATGATCAATAATGAAAATAAATAAATAATAATCATAAAAAAATTAAATAGTTAATCAATTGGCTAATAGAATACATAAAAGTAGTGTATATATGTTGCTTCTGGGACACTCTCATTTTCCCATTGACTTACATGTTAATTTTTCCCCTCCCTCATTGCCCCTAAACACCTCTATTTCTCTCACCCTGTTCTTTACGAACCTTCTAACCTTTTGACATGTTATCCTTATTCATTAGACCACTTAAACAATGGTCCTTCTGTGTGAACCTGTGATCCTTCTGACCTTATGGACCTTTTAACCTTTTACTCTTAATATCATCTGGTGAATCATCTTTGACCCACTCAAACAACGACCCTACAAATATTTGTTTATGTGTGGGAAATAATTTAATTCTCCTACAACTCTCCTCACCGTCTAATACATTAACAAAAAATATGTTTGAGTTTGGTTCTTTATTAAGACATTTTAACTGAGCTAAGATAAAAATGGTAAACCTCCCTCAATGTTCTTGTTTGAGCGCCTCCAGTGCCACACACTTTTTGGTAGGCTCTGCCCACCTTTTGTTAAGCTCCGTCCACTTTTTGGTAAACCCCGCCCACTTTTGGTAAGCCACGCCCACCTTTTACTAAGCCCCGCCCACTTTTTGTTAGGCCACGCCCACTTTTTGCTATGTCCCGCCCACTTTTGCTAAGCTCCGCCCACTTTTGCTAAGTCCCACCCACTTTATAAACTCTACAGCATTGTATCATTTCCAGGTAATACATTACATCATTTTCAGGGAATTTCCATCACATCATTTCCAGTTAAGACACGCCCAGGGAATTTCCACAGGAAATGACACACACCCAGCCCTTCTTATAAAAGGCACCGACCACACAGGCTTTTTCAAACACGCTTTCTGCTTCACTTGAGAATGGACTCCTATGCCGAAATGGAATGGGATAACTTTGCTATTCCTTGGAGTCCTACTACCTGTGTAGAACTCAACCTTCAGATTGATGAACTGGACTCGAACCTCTTATCAATGGAGGTAAGTTTGTTTATTTATTTATTTATTTATTTATTTATTTTTTTTTTTTTTTTTTTTTAGATGAGACTCATGTAAGAGTTAACAAAGTTTATTTTAATATTCATAGAGCTTGATTTATACAAATAAAAATATTGTATTAAATTAATACATTGTTATTTTCTTTCACAGGAAATTGTATCTGAGATACGAAATGAAAATTCTGCTTTTAACACAACTTGGGATGAAGTTATTTTTTTGTTTGAAGACATTTTGAACAACCAAGACCCCCAGAACGAGTTCTACCTTGATGACCCAGCCAAAGAGTTATACCTTGGAGATCCACAAAATCCTGAAAAAGAGTTTTACCATGATGATACTTGTTGTGAGTTATCAAAACAAAACCCACTGAACAAGTTCTACCTTGATGAGCCAGAATACAAGTCATACATTGGAGACCCACAAATTTCTGAAAATTGGGAAAGGGGAGTTCTCCCTGATGGTCCGCAGTTATACTATGTGAGACACATCATAGAAACACTAAAAAATTGTGAAATGGGAATTCTCCCTGATGGTCCGCAGTTATACTATGTGAGACACATCATAGAAACCCTAAAAAATTGGGCAAGGAGAGTTCTCCCTGATGGTCCGCAGTTATACTATGTGAGACACATCATAGAAACCCTAAAAAATTGGGAAACGGGAATTCTCCCTGATGGTCCGCAGTTATACTATGTGAGACACATCATAGAAACCCTAAAAAATTGGGCAAGGAGAGTTCTCCCTGATGGTCCGCAGTTATACTATGTGAGACACATCATAGAAACCCTAAAAAATTGGGAAAGGGAAGTTTTCCCTGATGGTCCGCAGTTATACTATGTGAGACTTATCACGGAAACCCCAAATATTTCTGAAAATTGTGGTTCTACCTTGGGGACTTGGAAAGATGGTTATATTTTTGGAGACTCGGAATGGGGGTTTTGTTTTGATGACTCGGAATGTGATACCTATCTTGGAGGCTCAACAGGAATGTGGTTATACCTTGGGAACTTGGAAAGTTGGTTTTATTTTGGAGACTCTACCTGTGGGGTCCATCTTGGAGACTCTTTGGATTCTAAAGCAATGAACAATGTTCTTTGTTTAATGACGCTTGATTTAAGCAATATCAAGAAAGTTCGAGGAAGAAAATGCTGGAAAATTCTTTCTTCCCATTTCTACTTCTTCAAACTTGAAAGCCTTGAAAGACAGAATTGGAAGAAGAGGAAAAAAAAAAAATGAAATACATATTTTTTTAAAAGAAGAAAAAAAAGATTATGTTAGGGTTTGGGTGGGATTTTGAATGTGAGGGTTAGGGATGGGGTTGGGTTAGGGATGGGGTTGGGTTAGGGTTGGGATTTTGAATGTGAGGGTTGGGGTTGGGTTAGGGATGGGATTGGGTTAGGGTTGGGATTTTGAATGTGAGGGTTAGGGATGGGTTGGGGTTGGGTTAGGGATGGGGTTGGGTTAGGGTTGGGATTTTGAATGTGAGGGTTAGGGATGGGGTTGGGTTAGGGATGGGGTTGGGTTAGGGATGGGGTTGGGTTAGGGATGGGGTTGGGTTAGGGATTGGGTTGGGTTAGGGATGGGGTTGGGTTAGGAATGGGTTGGGTTAGGGATGGGGTTGGGTTAGGGATGGGTTTGGGTTAGGGATGGGTTTGGGTTAGGGATGGGTTTGGGTTAGGGATGGGGTTGGGTTAGGGTTTGTATATTATTATGACTCACTCACACATACACAAAAGTTAAGCCCCAACTGGAAAGTTGAGGGATTCTGTGTTTGGGGTTCACAGATTTAAAAACGTATCCCCATTATACACACACAAAAGTTAAGCCCCAACTGAAAAGTTGTGGGATTCTGTGTTTGGGGTTCACAGATTTAAAAACGTATCCCCATTATACACACTCAAAAGTTAAGCCCCAACTGAAAAGTTGTGGGATTCTGTGTTTGGGGTTCACAGATTTAAAAACGTATCCCCATTATACACACACAAAAGTCAAGCCCCAACTGAAAAGTTGTGGGATTCTGTGTTTGGGGTTCACAGATTTAAAAACGTATCCCCATTATACACACACAAAAGTTAAGCCCCAACTAAAAAGTTGTGGGATTCTGTGTTTGGGGTTCACAGATTTAAAAACGTATCCCCATTATACACACACAAAAGTTAAGCCCCAACTAAAAAGTTGTGGGATTCTGTGTTTGGGGTTCACAGATTTAAAAACGTATCCCCATTACATTTTATTTATTTATTTATTATTTTCAAGGGTATTATCTGCTTACTTGTGTTTTTTGTAATTCTTGTGAGTAAAATGAACCCAAGATTTCTTCTCCATTTAAATCATATAATTTGTAGGTCCAAGGGACTGTATCCATTACATCAACGATTTTAAATAATTCATTAGTCCATCTCTTTGTATAACCTTTCTCAAAATGGCTTTTCCATTTGTATATTCTTACAATATCACCAACTTTAAACTTGGGCTTTCTCAAATTAATCTCCTTTTCATATTCTAATTTTGTAAATGTTTCTGATGGTTTTGATTTTGTTGATGAATGAACTGTATTATTGTAATTATCTACAATATCCTGAATTAAATACACCCATTTTTGAGAACCGAGTTGTGTGAATTTTTTATATAATTTCTCTTTTAAAGTACGATTAAAACGCTCAATAACAACTGCCTTTCCTTCATTAAAGGTGCTGTATAATTTAATACCCTTCCCCTTAAGAAATTTCATGAATATTTTGTTATAGAACTCTGTTCCCTCATCAGTCCATAACTTCTTTGGTTTCCTTTTATCCCGATCAAATATTCGCTTAAAGGCTAACATTAAAGTATCACCCCTTTTATTTTTTAAAGGGACAACCCAGGCAAATCTACTCCTCAAATCAATAACGGTTAAAGCATACCTGTATCCCCTGTCATTATTCAATTCAATTAAATCAGCGGACCATATGTGGTCGGTGTATTTAGAATAAACCTTCCTTCTTTTAAACTTTGTGATTATAGGTTTGTGTAATTCTTCAGCCAAAAGCTCCTCAGTCTTGATGACATCATTAGAGCCTAATAGTTTTTTGAGGAATAACCAAGACCAAGTTTCAATTTAGCATTTATCAAATTTCTCACAATAAACCTATCAACTTTCTCTCTCAACGTTGGATTTTGTATCAAAGACAAATTATACAACATTTCGCTGTCGGCTTTATGTTTTTCAGTCAACGTAGTGGTATTTCCATAAGCAATATCATGCTTCATACACACTTCGTCAACCCTATTTGTAGGTTTAGACCAAGGTTTAGGATTGTCAGCCTTATCTAATCTTTTATCCAAGTTTGTTCCTGGACCACAGAAAGAATACCCTGGAAGGTGTAATTCCCCTGGAATTCCAGTTGTTGTAAATTTACTTCCTGACAGAAACTTTTGTATGTCTCCTCCACTTTTAGGAGATATGAATTGGCACTTTTTAGAGCGACACACTTGACATATTCCTTTTTGATAAACTCTATTATTTTTAGCTTTAACATAAGAGATATTTTTAGATTTAGTTTTCTTTTTACATTTGAGACAATAACTCATATTTATTTATCAGAAAAATTCCGACAGAGTATCAAAACCTTTTTGGTTTTCAACATATACATTTCAATCTTTATTTTTAAAACATAAAGAATCCTAAGGAATGCCTTCACTCTCTCCTCCATTTATTTACAAATAAAAACTAACTAAAGTCAATGACACCAACATCATCAATCACATAATCTTTTCCTTCTTCTTCTTCTTCTTCACCACTTTCTCGTTTAAATCTCCTCCCTGAAATTGAAGACATTGACGTTGTTATTTTTGAAACCATTATCTTCATAAGAGTTGTTAATTCTTTAATTTCCTCTTCTGTGCGTTGAGATTGATTTATTTGCTGTAATACACTCAATCTTTTACGAATCTCACTGATTTCCATCTTTTTATATTTTTCCTCCCTCTCTCTTTGCTCCCTTTCCTCCCTCTCCTCCTTCTCCTTTTTCTCCCTCTCCTCCTCCTTTTTCTCCCTCTCCTCCTCCTTTTTCTCCCTCTCCTCCTTCTCCTCCCTCTCCCTTTCCTCCTTCTCCTTTTTCTCTCTTTCCTCCTTCTCTTCTTCAACTCCTTCCTCATCCCTTGCTACCCTTGAGTTTGAACCCCAAAGAATATTATACATATACTCATCTGGATTTTGAGATATTCTTGTATCTATAATTATTTTTCTCATAATAGGATACCAATAAGATTTGTTGACGATTTCTAAAAGAGTTTTATATTTCATAACTTTGAGAAGTTCATTTTTATTTAATATTTTAAACAAGTCTCTATTTGTGGGTTTAACAATATCAGTATAAGGCCAGTTTTTTATGACAAAATTCCCATGTATATGCTCCAAATCATAAGGTATGTAATACCGAGCACCCTTTTCTTGTAGGTATCCTTGAATACAAAAATTATAATTCTCTTGTAGTCTTCTTCCTGCCATTTATGTATCAGAAATATATGTGAGATTAATATTATGACAGGTAATACCACCCCATCTTCCCACTACCAAATCGGTTTGTATTCCTCGGCTTTCTATCCTTATCTCATTACCTTCCTTCTTTGTCATGCGAACCATCGCTATACTATCATATATTTTTATTTTCTTAAAATCACGTATTTGTTGTTTACTAATTGTACTTCCACATAAATCCTTATCTTCACCAAGTGGATAATATTCTTCTTTACGAGACTGATTTAAATCATGTAGGTCTTCTATGTTTATTGAAAAAGACCAATTATACCCTAAATCAGGCATATCATACCCCCATTTATTAATTCGCATATTAACTAAATGTCCTTCTTTATAAAATTTAATTGTAAGCAGGTAGTTAAATTCAATGAGGAAAGGTGTATGGTCAGTATAACCAGGTGTTGTGGTTGTAAATTTTACTTGTTTCACAAAACGTGCTGTTTTCTTTAAAGATATATATTGTGATAAATCACTGAATCTAATCAAGTCATTCGCATCTGTAGGGTTTGGATAATTGATTAATTTATAAGTATTCTTCATATTAATATTTTTACTTACACTATATTTTTGTCGTTCAGCCTGTGCCTTTGTATAATAATTTGATAAATCAATATCCTGAGAGGATTTTCCAAAGATAGAACCATCTTTTCCAACATAGGTCATTTATATTAGATAAAAAATGATATCATAAAAATTTTCATTATTGTTGAGTTGAAATAATACATATAAACATAATTGGCCACAACATTTAGAATTAATTTCTTGAACTTGGAATGTTTGATAAACACCATTCTGTAAGAATTGTATTACTTCAACAGGTGGTGGCATACCATAACTATCAAAATAATATTTATCCTGACTATTATGAATACAAACCCAATGAGAACCATTCTGTGTGTCTAAATTCATAATAATATTCTTTGTATTCTTATTTATATGTATTAATTCATCTCTCATACAAATAACCACATTATCAATTTTTAGTGTTTTACAATACTTAGCTAGTTCTATATTTGACGTTGTATTCTTTCCAAATTGTTTAAACCATTTATCCATTTATTTATGAGAAAGATACAATCCATTACCCCGTTTAGTTAGTTTAACACCCGCTTGAGCGATAGAGGAAAGCATATCTCCAACCAACAATCTAGCTTTATCAGGTAGACTTTCAAGTTTTTGAGCAAAATCTACAATTACACCACTTCCACTAATTTGTTTCTCCAACTCCTTGTTATGTCTTTCCAATTCTTTTTGAGCTTTTAGTTGTGCCTTCCTTTCGTTAGCAGTTTTTACCGCTGCTGAAATACCACCAGTCAATGCTCCCGCCGCACTTAAACCAGCAAATAAAGGAATTAGAAACGGGAGAAATCCTCCTCTTGACTCATCTATTGAATATTTCTTTAACATAGGTTTCGTCATTTTAATTTTAAGTGATCCAACATCATTTAGTGTTTTTACTTGTGTGTGTGTGAGTAAAACATCAATTCTTACAGCTCCTTTTCTTTGAATTGTATTAACATTAATAATACAAGGCTTTTGATTTTGAATACAAGATGTTAATTTATTAAGATTGATTTGATTAACATATACCCCAACCATTTATTTATGAGAAAAAACCTATGTGATATTAATCATAACACCATTATCTGTATTAATCTGTAATTCTGTTTCCTCCAAAAGCAAACAATATGCATTAACCTCTTCACTCTCCCCTCTTTCAATGTATAGAGAAGTATCCACTCGATTAGACTTTATAGTTTCCTTTTGAGAACTCAGGTCAATTGCGTAGATTGTATAAAGTTTTTGAAACGCAACCATATCCAAAATAAGATCATTATTACCATTACTTTCACACACCTTTTGGTAGGACTTGTAGGCTTCCGCATAATCATTTTTTTCCCAATCAATTTCCAATCTATCTCGTGGATAAAATGTGCCATCAAGAGAAACCCGAAGTTGTTTCACCTTAGCATTATCACTCAGCGCATTATTCTTATTAGTACCGTCCTCTCCATCTGGTTTTTTAAAAATGAGCCAGAGGTATCGTGGCTTTCCTTGAAGAACACCCAAATTCCAAGTGTAGGTAGTGTGTTCCAGTTTAACGTGTTGACATCTTCTTTTAAGGTATGATACATTTAGCGGTTTCTTTGAGTTAAGTCTTCTATTTAACATCTCTTCCGTTTTAAGATTAGGAGTATATTCACTGATATACCAACACAAATCATTAATAACAAATTTATTGTTGTCTCCAAAAGCATTTTCATCCCCAAAAAGCAACCTATTTACATTATCATTCCTTTGTAGTTGAAATCTAATTTTAAGACCATACAAAACTTTATCATAATCGCAAAATCCAAATATACCTTTAAGAGGTACTGCTACGGTAAAACTATTCACTGCTTTTGTTTCATCATTATACATTGACTTCCTTTGACTATAACCAGGGTCTGCGTTTGTACCCGTTGACATATCAGGAATAAAACCTTCAACAGCTCCCTTACCCATTCTATCACTAAACGAATATAGTGTAAATTTCATCATTTCAGATGTAGCAGAGACATAATCAACCGCTTCAACCTCTTGTGTTCCAATATACAGGCGGACACTGTCAAACATTTTCCAGAAGAAATCATTTACGAGTGTAGCATTAGTATTATTCGCAGCCTTAGTGAATTTAAATTTACACAGCAAGAAACTATCAGCTATATTCAAGTAAGTTTGTTGATTATTTATTTCAAAACTTTTTGTTCCGTTTGAATTCCAGTCTGTTCCTGTTATAGCATTTACCTTAAAATAGTCTTCCTTTTTAGTGGAGTTTGAAATGATAATCGTATCATCCAAATCATAGATACTATCAATCACTTCCATACTTGTATTTATATAGCATTAAAATTGTTGAAACCCTGACCCAAGTATTTTAATGATTTTTTGTCGTTCTTGTGAAGATAGTTGAGTTTTACCTTTTTTTATTTCTTTGATTGCTTGTAATTTATGAGACTCCTTTTGAGCATCTTTTATACTCTTTATAGCACCAGCAACGGAGCCCACGGCAGAAGCAGTTGAACCAATTAGGTCTTTATGTTTAAGGATGGTTGAACCAATACCCATTAGAGTATCAATTATCCCATCTCCTTTATTTCGAAATTGATGACCTACACCTCGTTGTCTCTTAGGTTTATAGTATCCTCTACCCACATACCTTGTATAGTCTGGTGAAAGGAACATGCCCTCCCCTGTAATTATTTTATATTTTCCCAACTCGTGTTTTCTCACAATAACCATTATTTATTTATTGAAAAACTTCACGTAGGTGAATTCTGATGGATATAATTTCATCATTAAAGGATATCATACGATTATCTTGGTCGGTTATCCTAAAATTTACTCTGTATATGGTTTTTCCTGACACAGGTAAATAGACAAGATTTTTTGGTTCCATATTAAATTTATAACCAATCGGGGTTGAGTATGCACTGAATGAAAATATTGTATTTGTTCTTATTCCATCGTTATAAGCACCATCAATCAAATCACAATGAATTAATACTGAATTTATACCGGAGGATATTTGGATAACATTATCACTGTAAAACGTCCCGTTATTTTCAATCTTTTTTGAAGAGAAACCCAATAGCTCTCTAAACGAATTTTCAATCGTGAATTCAACTTTATAATTATTTTTAAGTTTAATAGTTGATTTTGAAGTGTGTTTTTGAATATCTATTACAATATTTTTTGGTTCATCACCTTTTTCTTTCATAAGGCGAGAGACTTCTGAAGATATTTGAGAAATCTCGTAAGCTCCAGGTGAAACGGTTATAGTTTTATATCCACTTCCTGGATTATAACTAAACTTGTTGTTTTTCTCTGTGATATTAAACAAGGTATTATAAGTTTCCATTGACAATAAAGATGCCTCATATGAGGTAAGGGGGTCAAGTTGTAGTGGGTAACGGAATGAAGCTGTGTAATCGCTCGTTGTGAAATTAAAACTAAGAATTGTGCTTCTCATCTTATTTAATATCTAATAAAATATCTTTGTATTGACATTTATTAATTATTTTCATATTCATCAACTGATCTAAAATGGCTGAGGATTCATTAAAACAATTGTTGTTTCCAGCCTTCTTACTACCTAACAACAATAATAGCCTATTAACTAATTGTGATGGGTCATTTGGAAGAAAACTAACACCCGAACCAAGCTTACTTAAAGCATCAATAATATGTTTCTCCTTCTCATTCTTCTTACTTTTACCAGCAACAGAAACTCCATAATCAAGTGCATTTAACAACTCAATATATACCCTATCTTCCTCTCTTTCCATATCAAGTGGTTCCTCAAAATATTTTGAACCGCTGAATCCGGGGTTTGTTAGAAGAAACATTAATCTTGGAGTTAATTTAACATTTGGTTGAGTAGAACTCAAGAACATCAATTCATCATTAAATATCAATACCTTTTCTTCCACAAGATGAAACACTGCTGGTTCTTCTGTTGGAATGAGACCTGCTCTGGTTTTTGAACCCGCCGAATATTCATTGTTTTGAAGAGCTTCCACAACATAATTAGGGGGTTGATTTACCTGCTCAAGTTTCCGAAATAATCCCTCGTCATCATATTCTAATTCACCAAGTTCTTGTTTTGTTATCTGACTAAAATCTTTGAGCATTTGAAGTTTTTTCGGAGTAAATTCTACCGTGGGAACTGTAGGTGATTGTTGAGTTTTCAAAAGTGGTTTAAAGAATTTCTCTTGTTTTCTTTCAAAGGCTTCTTCACCAGTTAGTTTCTGTCTCCGTTTCTTCTTTATCTCTTCCTGTTGTTTAACAACTTTTGAAACTAATTGTTGATGTTCCTTAAACTTTCTTTCTCTTTCTTCGGTATTCATTTTCTGTATTTATTTATTGAAAAATATCATTTAATGAATTGTAAAGGTCAATGGGAAAATTTTCCTTTTCTTCATCATTATAGTAAATGTGTTGAAATAAATCTTTTTCTTTAAATATTTCATCAAATTCTTTATTGGTATTAATACGAGTTGTTATTTCTTCTTCACTAATACTTGTATCTCTGCTTTTCATACGTTTGCGTTGAATCTCCTCATCGATATCAAAACCGAATGATAAAATCTTAACTCCATCACCACACAATTGTTTAATAATTTGTCTCATTCCTTCAGGATTAGTTTCTAAAATCCCAAGACCATTAGATTTTACTTTATTTAACTCACTCTTACAATGTGAATATTTTGTAGAACCAAGAGAGACCTCCTCAAATATTTGACCTTCGTTCCTCAATCGCATATGTTCCTCCATTGAAATGTAGTAATAATCTTTCCCTTCTACTTCTCCTGGTCGCTTTGCTCTGGTTGTAGTACTCACAAAACGAATCATAGGGTGTTTTTTAAAAAAACTTACAATCTTTTCATTTTTACTATTCAAGAGTTTAGATTTATGAAAGTTCTTTCCAGAAGCAGATTTACCCACAAGGTTAATAATAATTGTTGTCATTTATATATGTAATTATGTTTAAAATAAAAATACATCCTTTAATATCTCATCTTGTTTCACAACAATATATTTATATTTTCCAATCGTGTGTTTCATATAATTTTCAAATTCTTTTTTACTACATAACGTAGAGCAATTATCTCTCCAAAAATTATTTACATCTATTGAATTTAACTTAAATAAAATAAAAGTATTGGCATTGTTTCTTATTGAGCGTCGAGGGAGTTGAAAATATGACTGACTAAGATAAATACAATTACAAGAAGAATGTCTCCCTCTTGTATAGTAGCTGTCCATTACTGTTTGGTTTCTCTCATTAACACAATCATCAAAGATGACGAGGTTCTTTTTTGATTTATCTAAATCTTGAGGTGAAGGTATATCATCCGTATTATCACTGAGAATACAAGTTATGGGTTTTGGTTTCGATTTTGATTTCTGTGTATCACAAAATAATTGTATTATATCTTCAATATTATAATCATTTAGTTTGTTTTGAAGTTTAAATAAACCGATAATGTCTTCCTTTTTAAGACCTGCATTAAAACCCTGTGAGAGTAGTTGATACTCGGGTTGAAAACTAGACTTTGTAAAAATTATTAAATTATCATAATCTAAAAAATTAGGACCAAGGAGCATCTTTAAAAGTAAACAGGTTTTTCCACATCCGCTTGAACCAACTATTAGACATCTCAATGAATTTGGAATGTTTTTATGGTTATTAAATTTTATCTTATTTTCCCAAACGGGTAAAAAATCATTCATTTATATATTTGGAAAACAAGTCATCTAACTTTTTTTGAGCTATTTTAGAAACTCTATATTTTATCCTGAGTTCGGGTTTAATTTCAAAATAATTCATTATTTTATTTATATAGTATCTTGTATTAACATTTCCATTAAAATTATTTTGAATAATAAATATCATTAAACCCTTATACATTTCCTCAATACAAATAGTCTCTTCCCTTGAAAGAAATGGTGTATTATCATCACAATACTTAACATTCATCTCTCTTATTAATCTTGTAAAGTAATTCATTTTTGGTTCTAATTTAAAAGAGTTATATATATTTTTATATTTTTTATTATCATTAATTAAAATTAAATCACAGAAAATACATTGTTTATATGAACCCTCATTATTAAGCCCTATTCTATCACAAGCCGGACAATTCTCTAATTTATCATATGGAGAGTCTGGAAATTCTAAATATCCTTCAGAACTTATCATATTTATATGGTAAATTTTTACTTAAACTAAACGCAAGTTTATTCATTAATAAATACAATGTTTCAAAGCACAAAAGACAAATTTCACTCAATCTCTACTTCAGTGAAAGATATAGAAAAATATGTCAAAGATGTTAAATTGAACAAAGATAAATATGGAAATTTTTGGGTAAAACCAGTTATGGAAAATAACATGAGCCCCTCTATTTCATTTAAAGGAAGAGCTCTAACTATACCTGGAAAGACATCCATTAAAGTAAATCTAACAAAAGTTTCTCCTCTACTCCTGGCAATTTATTCAAAGCTTGAAAAAGTGATTGACCACGATACTTTGAAAAAGAATGATAAGACCATCAACAATACTCGTGGAGAAATTTGTATTTACTTTAATAATCCAAAGGGTGTAGATCTAAGTAAAATGAATGATGTTAATATTTCTGGTGAAATGTCATTTCGTTCTATGATAGTTAGAGATTATTTAAAGATAACTTTTGATATTAAAAATGTAGAGATTGAATCCGTTAATGAAAGAAAGTATATTGGTATAGATGGAAAGGTTTTTTCTGCTAATTAAATATGAGTCATTACAGCAGTGAAGATTTTACTATTTCATTGAACTCGGACGATAGTGATGATAGTATTTCATTGAACTCGGACGATGGTGATGATAGTATTTCATTGAACACAGATGATAGTTATGATACTAATAGTTTGTGCTCAAATGATAGTTATGAGAGTAGCTTTATTGATGACTCTGAGTATGATTCTGAGTATTCATGTGATAGTTATGACTTAGATGATTCTGAGTGAAAAAGTGTTTTAGTTTAAGCACAGTGATATATATAAAACGGAGCTGTAAAGCTCAAAAGTGTTTTATTTTAAGCACAGTGATATATATAAAACACCACGTTTTCTCACGCTATAAATATGGTTTATTGTGATACTTGCGAGAAGGAAGTAAAATATTATAAACAACATATTCTCACCGCAAAACATACATACAACATTCTTAACAAACTTTCCCCTCTTCCACCTAAAACAAAACATTGTAAGGTCTGTAAAACAACCATCCTCAAGAAGGGGTTTAAAGCCCATCTTAAAACTAACAAACACTTGTCAAAATTGTTTACTATTAAAAACTCTGATGGTGCATTCAAAGGACATATTAAAATAAGAGTCTTTAACTTCAAACCTCCTGAACCAGAGTCTATAGTTGATGCTGTAGAAATAGTTAAACCTGCTGTTCAAACGTTGATTGAAAAAACACTAAAAGAAATGAAACCACTTAAATTTTATATGGGAGTAAAATTAGAAATGACAAAGGACGAAGGAGTTATAGATACACCATACATGAGAACTGAGCCACACTTTATATCTTCATATCAAGATTTTAAAACATCAGGAGTCTATGATGAACTTATTAAACAAGAGCAAGATGTGGATAATTCAATCGTAGGAAGTGGATTCAATATAGGAAAAATTATTTACATAGACATTCATATTCTTAAATCAGATCCTCTAAAAGCTTCTTCTTACATTGATTTACCCAGTGTTATCAAAAATAGAAAAGCAGTTATCAATATCAAAAATAAAGACAATAAATGTTTTCTCTGGTCTATTCTAGCACACTTACATCCTCCACATTTTCATGATGAAAGAGTATCTCATTATAAAAAATATGAGAATACATTAAATACGAAAGATCTAAAGTTTCCGATGACTTTAAATGATATTCCTAAATTTGAAAAGTTGAATAATTTATCAGTTAATGTTTATGGTCTAACCGAAACAAACAACATTCAGGTTTTAAAGCTTTCTGACAGTTGTAAACAAACTCATATTAATCTTCTATATTTTAATTCAGACGAAAATTCACATTATACATACATCAAAGATATTACAAAATTAATAAAACCACAAGTATGTAAAAGAACAAATAAAATATATATTTGTATGCGTTGTCTTAACTTCTTCCATACACAAGAAAGATTAGATAAACATTCAAATTATTGTGGTGAACATAAATCAACGGTAATCAACATGCCTAAAAAAGACTCAAAGATCACATTCAAAGATGAAAAGAAAACAATAAAACATCCATTTGTTATATATGCTGATTTTGAAAGTATTTTAGAAAAAATTGATACTGCTTCTCCAGATCCAAAAGAATCATACACAAATAAATATCAAAAACATACTCCTTGTGGTTTTTGTTATTATATCAAATCATCCGTTGGTGATAAATATAACAAGTTAGAGATGTATAGAGGCTCAAATACCCCAGAGGAGTTTGTGAAACGACTAGAAAAAGACTGTGTTCGATTAACCAAGATAATGAGAGAAACCAATAAACCAATGTCCTTAACAAGTAAAGAAAAAAGGGAATTTATAAAAAACAATGTCTGTCATATTTGTGAGGAGAAAATTGGTAAAGGTCTAAAGGTTAGAGACCATTGTCATCTCACTGGTAAATATAGAGGTCCGGCTCATCAAAGTTGTAATATTAATTATCAACTCCCCTCTTTCATTCCTGTCTTTCTTCATAACAACGCTCATTATGATACACATCTATTTATCAAGGAACTCTCAAAGACTTCTGGAAGTATCTCAGCAATTCCAAACACGGATCAGAAATACATTTCATTCACAAAAACAATTCACACATCTCCTATTACTCATATCAGATTTCTTGATACATTTAAATTCATGGCAAGTCCATTGGCTAACTTGGTTCAAAATCTAAAAGAGTTTCCATGTCTTTCAGAGTATTTTTTAGATAAAGATTTTCTAACACAAAAGGGAATTTACCCCTATGACTATATGGACTCATTTGAGAGATTCAATGAAACACAACTTCCTTTAAAAGAAAATTTCTATAACAAATTAAATAATAGTCATATATCTGATAAAGATTATGTACACGCACAAAATGTTTGGAAAAAATATAACATTAAGAATCTTGGTGAGTATCACGATTTGTACCTCAAAACTGATGTGCTTTTGTTGGCCGATGTATTTGAAGCCTTTAGATCTGTTTGTCGCACTGGATATGGATTGGATCCTGCTCACTACTACACAGCACCTGGATTGGCCTGGAGTGCGATGTTGAAAATGACAAAACAAGATTTGGATTTGATAACCGATGTTGATATGCTTTTGATGATTGAAAAGGCAAAAAGAGGTGGAATTTCACAAGTCTGCTCGAGTAGATACGCAAAAGCAAATAACAAATATCTTCCAAATTATGATCCAACGAAAGAGAGTTCTTACTTGATGTACTATGACGCGAACAACCTGTATGGCTGGGCAATGTCTCAGGCTCTTCCTTATGGAAAACTTAGATGGGTAAAGGAAAAAGACTACAAAAACGTTTTACAAGATGTATGTATCTCTACACAAAAAGAATTGGATGAAGAAAAAGTTGGTTATTATTTTGAAATTGATTTAAAATATCCAGAGGAACTCCATAACCTACACAAAGATCTCCCATTTGCTTGTGAGAAAGAAAGTCCAAAGAAAGAATGGTTGAGTGATTATCAACGATCGTTTGATATAGGTGAATCAACAGAAAAATTACTTACTACATTATATAACAAGAAAAATTATGTTCTACACCAAAGAAATTTGCGACAATATTTATCAAAAGGTCTAAGAGTAGAGAAGATCCATAGGGTTCTAAAGTTCAATCAAAGTCATTGGTTAAAGGGGTACATTGATTTTAATACACAAAGAAGAACAGAGTCAAAAACAGATTTTGAGAAAGACTTTTATAAATTGATGAATAATGCGGTCTTTGGTAAGACTATGGAGAATGTGAGGAAAAGACAAAATATCAGACTATCAACATCTTGGGAATAAGCATCAAAATTAATTAATAGACCGAGTTTTACTCGAGCTGAGGTCTTTACTGAGAACTTTTGTGCGATCCATTTGATTAAAGAGAGTATTGAAATGAACAAACCTATTTATATTGGAACAACAATTCTTGATTTATCAAAGTCATTAATGTATGATTACTTTTATAATAACTTGAGGAAGAAATATCAAAATGATGTTAATCTACTTTATATGGATACAGATAGTTTTATTTTGAAAATTAATACCAACGATGTTTATTCAGACATGAAAAGAGACATTAATATCTATGACACGAGTAATTACAGTCCAGAGAGTGAGTTGTTCTCTTCTAAAAATAAAAAGGTGATTGGAAAGTTCAAGGATGAATTAGGAGGAAATGTTATGAGTGAATTTGTGGGATTGAGGTCTAAGGCTTATGCTTATAAATACATTGTGAATAACGTCGAAAAGACTGATAAGAAGTTAAAAGGTGTAAAGAAAAATGTTATTAAAGAAACAATAAACTTTAAGGATTATTATAACTGTTTAACAACAAAGAAAGAAGAGTTTAGAAAGATTAATGGAATAAGAAGTTATAAACATAAATTATATTCAGAAGAGATGAATAAGAAAGCATTGGGGGCTTTTGATGATAAGAGGTTTATTTTAGAAAATGGAATTGATAGTCTCCCTTATGGTTATATAAGTATATAAGTGATAAGTTAAAAAGGGGGTTAGGGATTTTAACGGGCTACCGCCGCCTTTTTACTATTATATAAATGATAGAACCAAGTACCAACCAGACTAAAGAGTGGAGGTGTAATCAACCTTGGTATATAAATGGTAAACATAACGAATGTGAAAAATATCAAATAGGTATAATTGAAAAGACAACTGGTAAAACAATTTACAAAACAAATAAGAGAATTAATTTAAATACCGGTGAATTGGGTAAAAAAGATGGAAATATTTTTGAGTGGACGGAAAACTTTGATGGTTGTCAGGAAAATATATACTTTAATTTAAAAATGGTATGTGGCACTGGAGGCGCTCAAACAAGAACATTGAGGGAGGTTTACCATTTTATCTTAGCTCAGTTAAAATATCTTAATAAAGAACCAAACTCAAACATATTTTTTGTTAATGTATTAGACGGTGAGGAGAGTTGTAGGAGAATTAAATTATTTCCCACACATAAACAAATATTTGTAGGGTCGTTGTTTGAGTGGGTCAAAGATGATTCACCAGATGATATTAAGAGTAAAAGGTTAAAAGGTCCATAAGGTCAGAAGGATCACAGGTTCACACAGAAGGACCATTGTTTAAGTGGTCTAATGAATAAGGATAACATGTCAAAAGGTTAGAAGGTTCGTAAAGAACAGGGTGAGAGAAATAGAGGTGTTTAGGGGCAATGAGGGAGGGGAAAAATTAACATGTAAGTCAATGGGAAAATGAGAGTGTCCCAGAAGCAACATATATACACTACTCATAAACCACCACCATTTCATCAGAGTTTGTAAAAAAAAAAAAAAAATTTCGTCATTAATCGAATCATTAAATAATTAATTGATTAATTAATTAATTGATTAATCAATAAATAAAAAATAGTCTTTGCAGCCAAATCACTTGGTCATTGGCAGGTCCAAATATCAGCTTCCTATATCAAAAGGTGCCAGAGATAATGCCCAGAAGAGAAAGGAAATAAATAAGTACTTAATTAATCGCTAATAATTAAATAACTCATCAATTAATTGATTAATCAAAAAACCAAAAACATTGTTTTTGAAGAAGTACTTGCTCACTTTTGTGCCGAAATTTCAGCTTCCTAGCTCAAAGGATGGCTGAGATATCGCCCAGACAAACAAGAAAGAAAACAAGAAAGCAAACAAGAAAACAACCAGAGTGAAAACTGAGTACTCCCTTTCAGCATGCGTCACTGCCGAGCCCCCTTCGGTGCCCAGCAATGAGATTATGCAGCGCCTGGAGATGGCATAGGAAAGGTGCGGTGTACAATGAAATACAGAAATTTCTAATTTATATAAGTATTCAACCCCCTTATTCAATACTTCGTAAAAGCATCTTTGCCAGTGATTACAGCTTTGAGTCTTCTTAATCTGGATTTGGGCAGTTTCTCTCATTCTTCCTTGCAGAAATTGCTCAAGCTTCGTCAATTTGGATGAGGAGCATCGGCGAACAGCAATATTCAAGTCTTTCCACAGATTCTCAATGGGATTCATGTCTGGGCTTTGGCTGGGCCACTCAAGGACTTTCACGTTCTTGTTCTCAAGCCATTCAAGTGTTTCTAAGGCTGGATGCTTTCAATCATTGTCCTGTTGGAACATAAATCTTCACCGCATTCTTTTGCACTCTAAGCAGGTTCTCCTCAAGGATTTTCCTGTATTTTGCTCCATTCATTGTTCCCTCTATCCATACAAGTCTCCCAGTCCCTGCTGCTGAAATGCATACCCATAGCATGATGCTGCCACCACCATGCTTCACAGTAGAGATGGTGTTTGATGGGTGATGAGCTGTGCTCAGTTTCCACAGGATATAGTGCTTTGCAATCAGCACAAATAGTTAATTTTTCGTCTCATCAGTCAACAGAATCTTTGGCCTCATGTACTCATAGTCTTTCACATGTCTTTTTGCAAAATCCAGGCATGCACTCATGCACCTTTTTCTCAGGAGTGGCTTTCGACTGGCCACTATCTCATGAAGCCTAGATTTGTGAAGTGCTGCAGATGCTGTTGTCCTTCCGGCAGGTTCTCCCATCTCAACCTAGGAACTCTGTAGTTCTGTCAGACCAAGGATCTTCTTTCCCGGTTACTCAGTTTAGTTGGATGGCCAGCTCCAGTAAGAGTCTAGGTAGGTTCATATTCTTTCCATTTCCTAACAATGGACCTCAGTGTGCTCTTGGGAACTTTCAACACTCGAGAAATGGTTTTATACCCTTCCCCAGATATATGCCTCCTCACAATTCTATCTCGGAGTTCTACGGCCAGTTGCTTGGATGTCATGGTAGAGTTTCTGCTCTGACATGCACTGTCAACTTTGGGACCTAAACTAGAAAGGTGTATTTCTTTCTAACTCATGTCCAATCAATTGAATTGGCCAACAGGTGGACTCTTATCAAGTTTTAGAGACATCTCAAGGATACAACAACACAACAACATGCATTTTAAGGCCATTTTCCCTGCTAGAACGGGGGTTAGCCTTGCGGTCCCCATGACAATCTCTCCATTTTGCCCTATTTTCTGCATCTCTCCTTGTTAACCCCCTTGCCCGCATTTCTTCTTCCACCATCTTTAGCCAAGTCTTTCTCGGTCTTCCCCGTCCTCTACTTCATTCTACATTCATTTCCATCACTCTTCTCAACCAGTCACTTTCATCCTTCCTCAACACATGACCAAAACATCTCAACCTTTTCCTCTTCACAACATCAATCACAGGCTCTATTCCCATCATCTTTCGCAATTCATCATTTGTCTTCCTCTCTCTCAACGATACTCTGCACATCCACCGAACCATTCGCATTTCCACCCTTCGTTGCTGCTCTACGTTCATTACCCCTGTCTCACTCCCATAAATCATAACACTTCTCACACATGCAGCATACACCTTTCCCTTCAGCTTCAACGACACTCCCCCCTCATCAGCATGCCACTCAGTTCCCGAAACTTCTTCCATGCACATCTCACTCTTGCAACCGTTGCCGAGTCTGATCCACCTTCTACATTCAACATGTCTCCGAGGTAGCAAAATGTTTTCACACCTTCCAGCTTCACGCCGTCTCCAAGATCCAACTCAACATTTCCCCCATCTGCAGCTCCCTCTGTGCACACCTTACATTTGAATGTAGCTGCCACACTGGTTAATGACCCTCTCAGACCACTACATTTTTGATGAACCCACTCAGTGCACATTGTACATTGAATGGAGTTCACTCCGAAACCCTTCCTGCACACAGCACATGGCCACTTCCCAGTTCTTTCCACCTCAACACATGTTTACCACTTGCCATCACCTTCATCTTTCCTATATTCACCTTCAGACCTTTTGTCTCCATACATTCCTTCCACTTGTTCATCTTTTCCTTCAGTCCATCCATACTTTCCGCAATCAACACCAGATCATCTGCATACAACAACTCCCATGGTAAACCCTCCTTTACGGTCTGAGCCAGCACCTCCATCACAGCTACAAATAGTAGTGGACTTAGTACTGTAGCGGTTACCGCTGGATGCACACAATCGCCTTGCACCGGCCAGAACACGGCCAGACGCGCCTCTCCCGGGCATGCCCGGACTCACTGTTCCCGGGCACGCCGGAACCTCCCGGGCACGCCCGGTCTCGTCTTTCCCGGGCATGCCCGCTCTCGCCTTTCCAGGGCTCGCCTAGAGCGTCCGGGCATGCCCGCTATCGCCTTTCCAGGGCTCGCCCAGAGCGTCCGGGCATGCCCGCTATCGCCTTTCCAGGGCTCGCCCAGAGCGTCCGGGCATGCCCGCTATCGCCTTTCCAGGACTCGCCCAGAGCGTCTGGGCATGCCCGCTCTCGCCTTTCCAGTGCTTGTCCAGAGCGCCCGGGCACGCCCAGCCTCGACTTGCCAGGCCGCAGCCAAACACGCCCGGGCAGGTCCAGACTCGCCTTTCCAAGGCTCGCCCTTGACACCCGGGCATGCCCGGTATAGCTTTTGCCGGGCAAACTTCCCGACATAAATGTGTATATATATTGCTGCCCGATAAACGGGCTTTTGTCAGAATACCTGAGCTGTTTTGTTTTAATAAAGCAACTCGGACGAATTCCGTCTTTGGTCGCGTCACTTCTTTCGACTCGCGTTGGAGCGCAGCTCCCTCACTGGTGACCTACCGACATGGATATGGCAGTGACTCTTAAACTGCCTACCTTCTGGGAGGCTCACGCGGCTGTTTGGTTCGCCCAGGCGGACTCCCAGTTCGCCCTGCGAGGCATCACCGCGGACGACACCCGCTTCCACCACGTCGTGGCAGCGCTCGGTTCCACCACCGCGGCCCGCGCCCTGAGCCTCCTCGAGCACCCGCCCGCTGCCGACAAGTATGACGCGCTGAAGACACGCCTCCTCGACGCTTTCGCCCTCTCACCGGCGGCACGCGCACGGCGCCTGCTCGACCTGCCCGAGCTCGGCGACACGCACCCGTCCGAGCGCATGGACTATATGCTCTCGCTGCTCGGTGAGCACTCTCCGGATTTTCTGTTCCGCGAGTTGTTCCTTCGCCAGCTGCCTCACCCGGTACGCCTCGCCCTGGCTGGCACGTCGATCACCGATCCCCGCGCCCTCACCAGGGAAGCCGATAAGATCTCCTCGGTGGGCCAACACATCGGCGCGGCTACCTGGAGCCTGCCGCCGTCCGAGGCAATGCCCACGACGCCCGAGCACCCTGCGCGGTTGGAGGCCGAACTGCCGGTGAAACTGGCGGCCGCCACGCCGCACCGACCGCTTCCGACACGACGGCCGGGGCCTCCACCTGACCAGGCGTGGTGTTATTACCACGCCAGGTTCGGACACAAGGCTCGGACGTGCCGACCCCCGTGCACTTTCGGAAAGTCGGGAAACGGCCGGGCCGGCGTTCATTCCCAGCCATGAGCGCCGGCCACTCGGGCAACTTGCTTTTTATTCGGGACAAAGCGTCCGGGCGGCGTTTCCTTTGTGACACCGGCGCCCAACTGAGCGTCATACCCGCCTCCGAGCAGGACAGGCGGGACGCCGTTTGCGGCCCCTCTTTGGTCGCTGCTAATGGCTCGGCCATACGCACTTTCGGCCCGCGCAACTTCACCCTCTGCTTCGGCAGCCAGCGCTTTCAGTGGACCTTTGTGACCGCCTGCGTCCCTATGGCCTTGCTGGGCGCCGACTTCCTCTGCGCGCACGGGCTGCTGGTCGACGTCAAACGTCGTCGCCTTGTCAACGCCGAGACCTTCAGCTCCCTGGCGTGCACGATGAGCAGCTCCACGCCGACCGAACTGGCATGCGCCCTCCCGACGGCGAACGAGTTCGCTCGCCTGCTCGCGGAATTCCCGGCCCTCACACGGCCGACGTTTTCGGCCGTCGCAGTGCGGCATGGGATCGAGCACCACATACCCACTACGGGCCCGCCGGTCTACGCCAGGGCCCGCCGCCTCGACCCGGCCAAGCTCGCCGTGGCAAAGGCCGAGTTCGACGCGTTGGAGCACCTCGGCATCGTGCGGCGCTCCAATAGCGCG
The DNA here is from genome assembly GCF_964187855.1 of Myxine glutinosa. Classification (NCBI taxonomy): domain Eukaryota; kingdom Metazoa; phylum Chordata; class Myxini; order Myxiniformes; family Myxinidae; genus Myxine; species Myxine glutinosa. The sequence goes on from NC_136261.1 coordinate 293,681,374, forward strand.
TGGGCCTCACCACTGCACATCGTGCCAAAGCCGGGGGGTGGATGGCGCCCGTGTGGCGACTACCGCCGCCTCAACGACGCTACCACCCCCGACAGGTACCCGATCCCGCACATCCAGGACTTTTCCGCCCGTTTGGCGGGACGGGTCATATTTTCCAAAATTGACCTGATACGGGGATACCACCAGGTACCTGTCCGGGCGGCCGACGTCCCGAAGACGGCCGTCATCATGCCGTTCGGCCTGTTCGAATTTTTGAGGATGCCGTTTGGCCTCAAGAACGCGGCCCAGGCGTTCCAGCGCTTAATGGCCGGCGTGCTGCGCGACCTGCCATTTCTTTTCGTCTATCTGGACGACATCCTCGTCGCCAGCACGTCCCGCGCCAAGCACCTCCTCCACATCCGAACACTGTTCGGTCGCCTCAGCGAGCACGGCTTAATTGTCAGCCCGGCCAAATGCCACTTCGGCACGACGACCGTTGACTTTTTGGGCCACCGCATCACCAAGACCGGGGCCGTGCCGCTGCCGACCAAGGTCGAGGCCATCACCACGTTCCCGCGTCCCCGTTCCATCAAGGCCCTACAAGAGTTCCTCGGCATGGTGAATTTTTATCACCGATTCGTGCCCCGCGCTGCTCAGCTCATGCGGCCCCTTTACGAGGCCCTCCGGGGCAAGCCGGCCAAGCATGACATTGTTTGGTCCGCGGCCATGGACGCGGCCTTCGCGAGCGCAAAACGGGCCCTCGCCGACGCAACGCTGCTGGCTCACCCGGTGCTCAACGCGCCCATCGCCCTCACTAAGGACGCCTCCAACTACGCGGTGGGCGCCGTCCATGAACAATGGGTGGACGGGGTTTGGCAGCCACTCGCTTTTTTCAGCCGGCAGCTCCGGCCGAACGAGTTAAAATACAGCACGTTCGACCGCGAGCTGCTCGGTCTATTCCTGGCCGTTCGCCATTTCCGACACCTCCTGGAGGGCCGCCCGTTCACGGCTTTCGTCGACCACAAGCCGTTGGTCTACGCAATGGCCAAAGTCACGGAGCCGTGGTCGGCCCGCCAGCAGCGCCACCTCTCCGCCGTGTCGGAATTCACCACGGACATCCGGCACGTCGCCGGCAAAGACAACGCTGTGGCCGACTGTCTTTCTCGGGCCAGCGCGAATGCGGTCCACCTCGGCGTGGACTTCGCGCTCATGGCGGCCGACCAGACCACCGACACCTCGGTGCAGGCCCTCCGGGCGGCGGACACGGGCCTCCGCCTGGCCGACATCCCCTTTGCGGGCACCGTCCTGCTCTGCGACGTCTCCCAGGGCCAGCCTCGCCCCATCGTGCCCGTTTCCTGGCAGCGCCGCATCTTCGCCTCCATCCACGGCCTTTCTCACCTGGGCCGGAAAGCTTCTCAGAAGCTGGTGTCGGCGCGTTTCGTCTGGCACGGCCTTTGACAGAACGTCCGCGACTGGGCCAATGCCTGCACGGCCTGCCAGCGGGCCAAGGTCCACCGCCACACCCAGGCCCCGCTGGCACCTTTCACCATGCCTGCACGGCGTTTTGACCACGTCCACGTGGACCTGGTGGGTCCCCTGCCCCCATCACGGGGGTTCACCCACCTGCTCACCATGGTGGACAGGACCACCAGGTGGCCGGAGGCCGTGCCCCTCACCTCAACCTCCACCACCGATGTGGCGCAGGCGTTCATCGGCACCTGGGTCGCGCGCTTCGGCGCACCGGCGGACATCTCGTCCGACCGCGGCCCACAGTTCACGTCCGAACTTTGGGGCGTGGTCGCCCGCTCGTTGAGGGTCACGCTGCACCGCACCACGGCCTACCACCCTCAAGCCAACGGGTTGTGCGAGCGGTTTCACCGCTCCATGAAGGCCGCACTCATGGCCGGCCTTCAGGACGACGGTTGGACCGACCGGCTGCCGTGGGTCCTTTTGGGGCTCCGCACGGCCCCCAAGGAGGACCTCCGGGCGTCCGCCGCCAAGCTCGTCTACGGCCAGCCACTCCGCGTCCCGGGCGAGTTCGTGCCCGACGCTACCAGTCCCTGGTCCGCCGCACACCAGCGCTCGGACCTCCAGGAGGCCGCCCGCCGATTTGCCCCCGTGCCAACGTCCCGCCACGGTGGCCCCGAGTCCTACATCCCCCCGGCGCTTCGCACAGCGGAGTACATCTTTGTGCGTCATGACGCGCACCGGGGGCCACTCCGGCCGCCGTACGACGGGCCCTTCCGGGTCCTGCGACGGGGCGACAAGTCCTTTGTCGTCGACGTTGGCGGCCGGTCGGACCGGATCTCTGCGGACCGCCTCAAACCGGCGCACATGGACGTCGACCGACCACCACGGTTGGCCCTTCCTCCGCGGCGAGGCCGCCCCCCGTCCACAGTTCCCCCCGCTCGACCACCCACCACCACGTCGGACCCCTCCCCATGACCCTCCAGGGGTCGCTTCGGCCGGGTCATCCGGACCCCCCTTAAATTGACCCTGCCGGTGCAGGTCGATTCTGGAGGGGCGTGTGTAGCGGTTACCGCTGGATGCACACAATCGCCTTGCACCGGCCAGAACACGGCCAGACGCGCCTCTCCCGGGCATGCCCGGACTCACTGTTCCCGGGCACGCCCGAACCTCCCGGGCACGCCCGGTCTCGTCTTTCCCGGGCTCGCCCAGAGCGTCCGGGCATGCCCGCTATCGCCTTTCCAGGGCTCGCCCAGAGCGTCCGGGCATGCCCGCTATCGCCTTTCCAGGGCTCGCCCAGAGCATCCGGGCATGCCCGCTCTCGCCTTTCCAGTGCTTGTCCAGAGCGCCCGGGCACGCCCAGCCTCGACTTGCCAGGCCGCAGCCAAACACGCCCGGGCAGGTCCAGACTCGCCTTTCCAAGGCTCGCCCTTGACACCCGGGCATGCCCGGTATAGCTTTTGCCGGGCAAACTTCCCGACATAAATGTGTATATATATTGCTGCCCGATAAACGGGCTTTTGTCAGAATACCTGAGCTGTTTTGTTTTAATAAAGCAACTCGGACGAATTCTGTCTTTGGTCGCGTCACTTCTTTCGACTCGCGTTGGAGCGCAGCTCCCTCAGTACCGACCCCTGATGCACTCCCACCTTCACCTCAAACTCACCACTGTTCCCGTCCTTCGTCCTTACAGCTGTGCGCGCTCTTTTGTACATTGCCATCACAACTCTGATCAACCATTCCTCCACTTCTAACTTCCTCAATGCCCATGCCAATACTTCGCGTGGAACCCTATCAAATGCTTTCTCCAGATCAACAAACCCAAGAAACAACTTCTTCCTCTTCTCCATGTACTCCTCCTGCAACTGCCTCACAATAAAGAGCGCGTCTGTCGTTCCTCTTCCTGGCATAAATCCAAACTGCATTTCGTCGATCTTCACCTTCTTCCTTATCCTCCTCTCCAACACCCTTTCCAATACCTTCATTCCATGCTCCAACAACTTTATCGCTCGGTACGAGCGACACTCCAGAGGGTCACCTTTCCCCTTGTATAGAGGGACGAGGGTACTCAGTTCCCAATCCACTGGAATGCGGCCTTCTTTCACCACCAGATTACAGATCTCTGTCATTCTTTTCAGACCCCAACTTCCCGCTGCCATCAACATATCTCCCACAACTCCCATTGGGCCTCCCGCTTTTCTACTCTTCTTTGCTTTTATCGCTTCCTCAACTTCCTTCTCAGTTATCTTTTCTGCCCGTCCTAAAACTGGGTTACTCTCTATGTTGCCATCCCATTCATTCTCTGTATTCAACAGCATTTCCATATATCTTTTCCATCTTCCTTTAATTCCCTCTGGGTCCACAACGATTTGTCCCACTTCATCCTTCAAGCAACTCACCCCCATCACATCACACCTCTCTTTCGCTATCTGCTTTGCAATCCTGAATACCGCTCTCTGACCCTCTTCCGAATCCAAGCTTTCTCCGAACATTTTCCGACATACCTCCTGCGCCTTTGCTACCTCTTTCTTTGCAGCCTTCTTGGCTGCCTTATAACTTTCATGCTCTGCTTTTTCTGCTCCCGTACCCTTCGCCTTCTGCCACTCCTTGAACTTCTTCCTCTTCTCATCAATCCTCTTTCCAACTTCCTCATCCCACCACCATGTTTCCGAGTGCCTTGGTGGTCCTTTTGTCCATCCACATACCTCACCAACGGCTCCCAACAGACTATCTTTCATTGACATCCAACCACGTTCAAGCTCAACCACATCATCCTCGACCCTACTCAGCCTCTCTTTTAATGCCTCCCTTACTGTCACCTCTTTCAACCTCCACACCTTCATTCATGGTTGGTACTTCACCCGCCGAGCTCTCCTAGCACCTTTCACCCTTATGTCGCAGACAACCAAGTGGTGCTGTGAAACAGCCTCCTCCCCCGGGATCACCTTTGTGTCCCGGAGGTGCCCCCTATCTCGCCTACGCACCATCAGGTAGTCAACGGTTGTCGTCGACCCACCTGACGTGTATGTAACAAGCTTATTATCCTCTTTCTGGAACTGAGTATTACAAATCAACAAATTAGCTCCATCAGCAAACTCCAAAATCCTTTCACCTTCTCCATTTCTCACACCATATCCGTAACCCCCATGAACTCCCTCAAACCCGTCCATACTCCTTCCCACATGTCCATTTATGTCTCCTCCTACCACAACAACTTCTTCATCTTTCACGTTTTCCATCAGGTTCTCCATCGCACACCAGAACTTGTCCTTCTCTTCATCGCTCCGTCCAACCTGCGGAGCATATCCCGAGATGACGTTCACCAAGAGCTTTCCAATCATCATTTTCACCATCATCAACCTATCACTCACTCTAGTCACACTCACCACACTGTCTACAAACTCCTCAGAAAACAGGACACCAACACCATTCACGCCCTCCGGGCACCCTTGCCACACAAACTTGTATTTCTGTCCCTGCCTACCCTTCACCATTCTCACACCACTTCCCTTCCATCTCGTCTCCTGCACACAACATATGTCCACTCTTCTTCTGACCAATATTTCCACCACTTCTCCTATTCTCCCTGTCATTGTCCCTACATTCCATGTCCCAAACCTCAGAAACCGATCTCCACTTCGGGCTGTACCCTGCCCATATGTAGTTGTAATTGTCATGGTTCTCTTTTTGAGGCAATGTTTTTATGGCCGGATGCCCTTCCTGACGCCAACCCTCTTCGTCGCCTCTTACGACACGCAGGGATACGGTGTACCTATTCTAACCAGGGTACACACCGGGATAAAGCTTTGAATAAAACCAAACGGGTTTAATCCCAAACAAATAAACGGAGAATGAAATCAATAATAACTATATACAACAAACAACATGCATTTTAAAGGCCATTTTCCCTGCTAGAGCGGGGGTTAGCCTTGCGGTCCCCATGACAATCTCTCCATTTTGCCCTATTTTCTGCATCTCTCCTTGTTAACCCCCTTGCCCGCATTTCTTCTTCCACCATCTTTAGCCAAGTCTTTCTCGGTCTTCCCCGTCTTCTACTTCCTTCTACATTCATTTCCATCACTCTTCTCAACCAGTCACTTTCATCCTTCCTCAACACATGACCAAACCATCTCAACCTGTTCCTCTTCACAGCATCAATCACAGGCTCTATTCCCATCATCTTTCGCAATTCATCATTTGTTTTCCTCTCTCTCAACGATACTCCGCACATCCGTCGAACCATTCGCATTTCCACCCTTTCCAACCTTCGTTGCTGCTCTACGTTCATTACCCATGTCTCGCTCCCATAAATCATAACACTTCTCACACATGCAGCATACACCTTTCCCTTCAGCTTCAACGACACTCCCCTCATCATCAGCACGCCACTCAATTCCCGAAACTTCTTCCATGCACATCTCACTCGAGCAACCGTTGCCGAGTCTGATCCACCTTCTCCATTCAGCATGTCTCCGAGGTAGCAAAATGTTTTCACGCCTTCCAGCTTCACACCGTCTCCAAGATCCAACTCAACATTTCCTCCATCTGCAGCTCCCTCTGTGCACACCTTACATTTGAATGTTGCTGCCACACTGGTTAATGACCCTCTCAGACCACTACATTTTTGATGAACCCACTCAGCGCACATTGTACACTGAATGGAGTTCACTCCGACACCCTTCCTACACACAGCACAGGGCCACTTCCCAGTTCTTTCCACCTCACCACATGCTTTACCACTTGCCATCACCTTCGTCTTTCCGATATTCACCTTCAGACCTTTTGTCTCCATACATTCCTTCCACGTGTTCATCTTTTCCTTCAGTCCATCCATACTTTCCGCAATCAACACCAGATCATCTGCATACAACAACTCCCACGGTAAACCCTCCTTTACGTTCTGAGCCAGCACCTCCATCACAGCTACAAATAGTAGTGGACTTAGTACCGACCCCTGATGCACTCCCACCTTCACCTCAAACTCACCACTGTTCCCGTCCTTTGTCCTTACAGCTGTGCGCGCTCTTTTGTACATTGCCATCACTACTCTGATCAACCATTCCTCCACTCCTAACTTCCTCAATGCCCATGTCAATACTTTGCGTGGAACCCGATCGAATGCTTTCTCCAGATCAACAAACCCTATAATACAATAATAACTATATACAATAAAGTATAATCAATCCGATAAAAACTAAGGCGTCAAGTCACAAGCACAGACGGATCAAGACATCTCAAGGATGATCAAAGGAAATTGGATGCACCTGAGCTCAATTTAGAGCGTCATAGCAAAGGGGTTGAATACTTATTGCCTCGAGACATTTCAGCTTTTCATTTTTTTAAATATTTTTTTTAAATCTGATTTTAAAATTCCACTTTGACATAATGGGGTATTATGTGTAGATTAGTGACAAAAAATCTCAATTTAATCCATTCTAAATTTAGGCTGTTACAACAAAATGTGAAAAAGTCAAGGGGTGTGAATACTTTCTGAGGCACTGCACGAGAGTGCTGTTGTTTGCTTAATCGCATTTTGTCTGATGCGAGACTTTCTTGTGGGTCCAAAAACCTAAAACACACAAATAAGCCCATTTTGTGTGCAAACACAAAATAAGCTTGATGCATTTTGTGTTGAGCGGTGTGCGATGAATAAACTAAGACAAAGTCCTCTCTGTGTGAACAATTTTTTTGGAGAATTCGTCGTGGTAAACCAAAGGAGAGGATGCATCGGCTTTCTGTCAGAGAGCTCGGAATTGGCGAGAAATCGATGCTGGAACTCGGATTGAGTGTGACAGCGGCACGTGGCTGAAAGCCTTTATCGGTAGAGGTGCGGCCAGGCGTGTCCCTTCCCCCTCCAACTAACTCCATAATGCCATTTGCAATTCATTCTGTCTCCAGCTGCATGAGGGCCATTCGACCCGAAAGTTCGCTGATCCTAGAGGAGTGACCTTGACACAACGCACTGCACATGCACAAATGAGCAGTTAAATGATTAACAACATACAATGCACTTTTTATATAGAAACTCACTTTTCGAGATCATGTGATAAGTTACTGCAAAGTTTTTCTTCCTTCCCCACAGGTTAAATTTGGTTCTGAAGAGCACCTCGATTCAGCCTACACAAACAACTTACTTTGACAATCACTTATAATTATTGGGAAATCCGGTTATGGAGACCTCATAATATGTCACAACTGTGTTGGGTGGTCCATTCCTCCAAATTGGCTTCATGGGTTGGCTGATGAGAGTCAAATCTATTCTGAGCTCATCATGGTCCAATTGTTCTTCATCTGAAGTACCATGGAGTATGTTGGTGGAGCTCCTTCTTGGCTTCCTCTCCAGGAGATGGTCGAGTCCAAGCCTTTTCATCCCCTGTCTCAGGGTCTCTTTGTGTACAAATTCTGAAGATGTGGAACTCCATTTCATATCGGCTCACTTTTGGCTTCACTCCACCTGCTCCTTTTCACTTCGTCTACCTGCAACCTTCTCCGCTCCCCCAAACCACCCCTGGCTCTCACCTCAGGTCACACATATTATTCAAGACACCAACACCTAGTTTCCCTCCCCACATGTAAGCCGGATCCTCACCTGCATACTTCCATATCTCTATTCTCTAGTCTGTAGGACCTACTCCCCCTTTATGTCTGCTGACCTGTCCTCTTCCCTCCAGTCCTTCAAGAAAGCCATCCATCATCATCTTCTGCTTTCTCCCATAGTCACATCTTTTTTTTTTTTCTTCTCCTGATCTTCCCTTTATAAGGGGCGAGGTACCACTTCTACTCTCACTAAATCCCTCTCCTCTTTATCTTTTATCCCTCTTCCATTCCTGCTACTCAACATTTGCTAGCCTGTCCCCTACACAGCAGGAGATGGGGTTTTGTGTGTGTGTGTGTGTGTGTGTTTTTGTGTAAAACTGTTGATCTGTGTCGTTTAGGTCCTCCATGAGCCTGAACTTCCATATTAAAATGTTTGTAGGGGAAACTGGGATGCATTGGGCCATAGGGTCCTTTGGGGGCATCCTCTCCAGCAGGTCTTTTTGCCCAATGATATTAAATGCCAACACATTGTGTTTTTTTTTTTCTCCAACACATTTGTGCTTAACATATCATTGGTCAAGTGTAGCATCTTTATGGGATTCTCCAATGTCCCAATGCATCCCAGCTTATGTAGAAATGAAAATATATGAGCCTGCACAATAAGAATTTTCAACACTGTTTTTAAAAGCAGGCCAGCAGTTGTCGCTTCTGGAACAGTCTATACCAGCCCCAGCACCCCGATTCTCGACATCAGGCACAGCATCCTCCGCAATAGTCGGGAGCACTATTCTAGCTCGTTTGCACATTTTCCAAGCACGTTCTCTTCTTGTCGTTTTACTAAGGGATTGGATTATCGGCGTCAAAAAATGGAAGCTTTGGCTGGAGATTCAGGAGACGACCTGCGGTCTTCGTCAGGGTAATATATTTGGCTCGATAAAATGAGGTGTGCACATGATGCAGCTGTGTGTCCCATGCCTTGTGTGGTACATTCACACTTTTACTTTGCATAGCCCTGCAGTGCTTCACTTTGCCTCACTTTGATTCCCAACAGTCCCACTTTCTTCCCCATAACACCTAAATTTCTCTGTTCTATTTTCTACTAAGTTCCTACTTCCTGTAACACTATTGCATGCTACTTAAACACCTCCACCCATGCTATGTCTTACTCCCTCCAACCTGTTGTTATCTTCCTCTTGTGTCACTGTCTGGGGCAGATGACCGCATAGATTGGAGGTAACTCGTCTAGGTTTAATTCGGTCACCTGATATCACACAAGTGGGGTACGGCAGAATGCTGAGGCCTTTTGTCCCATTTCCTAGCATCTGTTTGTGGACATTAAAGATTCCACAGTACCTTTCAAAAAGAGTAGGCCATTAAGTGCCAGTACCCTGACCCAATTCTAAATTCCAGATATGATTGAGGTATGCTGCTGCAGCCCCCTGTAATCGATTAGCAGCCTGTCCATGCTAAAAGCAACTCATTGTCCACAAGTCCTCCACCTACCACAAATTCCTTCCCCACCACTAATCCATTATGTACACCTGCCCTTCATCTGAAGATTGACTTTTAATCCTATTAAAAACCAAAACCACCCCACTTCTTAATAATTTCTGTTGCACCTACATTTCATTCATCCATTATAATACTTAATTTGCCCCCAACAATAAACATAGGGGCAATACCCCTGGCGCTCTCCTGGTAGAATAAACAGTATACTGCCCCAGCTAAGGATATTTTAAACCAATTTCAATGGTTGCTAGAAGACAGGGAAGCATGCAGAATCATACTAATATAATCATAAGACTTTAAACAATGCAAAAAATACCTATTTTGGGGGCATTCCTCCCCCCCCCCCCCTCTATCCCCCAACCCCATATACCTCCTATGACCCCAATTTTTATAAAGCCTTGAACAAACATTGGTACATAATGGGTGATTAAGGTTGTGGTGAAGTTTCATCGAAATTGTGTGTGTACTTTCTGAGAAGAAAGCAAATAGCTTTTGCTTTAGCAAATAGCAAATAGCAAATAGCCGTCTTCTACCGACTCCTCTCTGGCCTTGCCCCCCCAGCTCTCTCTGGGCTCTGTCCCCCAAATATTCCTACAGGTCGCACAAGATCTGCCTGCAACCCTCTTATGGTTAAACTGCCAAAATCAAGACTTTCTGCTCACCTTCACTCCTTCATTCCTCTTTTCTCCCGCCTCTGGAACAAGCTCCCTCACTCTCTTCAATCCCACTCCACCCTCCAGGTCTTTAAAACAGCTGTTCACCACCATCTCTTATCTTCCCCCATCCAAAACCTTGATCTTTTCTACCCCCCGCTAATTTCGGTCCCCTTGTGTTTTATACCTCTCCCCCCCCCCCCCCCCCTCTTCCCACGCCTCCTCCCCCCAAGCCCTCTCCCTCCCACACTTCTCCCTGCTCTCAAATGTTGTGTTTGTGTGCTTCCCCTTCTCTCCCCATCTTGTCTTCCGCTCCCTCTTTTTATATATTTTGTTTGTCTGGTTGATTTGTTTGTGAAATAAATGTCAGCTCTTTCACGAGCCTCGATTCAGTATACAAAAAAACCCAAAAAAAAACAACTCTTTTTGGGGGCAACCCCCTGTAGACCCCCAAAGGGGCAGATTTGTTTTAATGCCGTGAACAAACTTTGGTACAGCATAGGTGGTGAAGGTTGTGGTCAAGTTTCATCGGAATTGTGTGTGTAGTTTCAGAGGGAAAAGGCAAATTACTATTTTGGGGGGTCAAACCTGGATCCATTTTGACCCCGGTAAACCCCCTTAGACCTCGATTTTTTTTAATGCCGTGAACAAACTTTAGTCACAACACAACAAATATCATTTGTGCCTAATTTGGTCGCAATCCCATCAGCGGTTTCGGAGAAGAAGTTTCAAGTGTTTACAGACGGATTGTCGGACGGACTGACTGACTGACGGACTGACGAACTGACTGATTGACTGACTGACTGACGAACTGACGGAGTGACAGACAGATGGACAGACAGACAGACAGACGGACGGACAACGCGCCATCGCATAAGCTCCCCTGAACTTCGTTCCAGATGAGCTAAAAATCACATCTCAGTGACATAACATCCTGACACTTACAGAATACCTCCACTGCACTGAATAGTAATGCATTTTGTCTGTCATCTCCTTTTGCTTTGACTTCTCTTCCAAAGCCATCCAGAATTCGAAAGACACGGTCAAAGCTCCATCCACAAAGCCTCAAAACCCCATTATCCTTCACCTACATTTATGTTCATTGCTTTCACATGTCAGCATCCATCTCATCCCTCGTGTTCAACCCTCCGTCCCCTCATAATGTCCATCCTCTTCTTTCAACCTACACACACTCTCCGTCATGAATACTTTTACCTCTCGCCAGCATGAACAACCACTTGTGACACTTACTTGTTCAGTTTGTAGTATGCTGTTTATTTATTTTCGATTTTTTTGTCGAATTAGTTTTTGGCCAGCCTTCTCATAAGGAAGATAACGCATTAACTGATAAATACATTGGGTCAGACAAAATCATTTGGGATACACATATGCATGGCTTTTGATTCTTACAAAGACCATAACTGGTAGATTTTAAATAAGGTCGGTAGGGGAAAGGGAATTGGAAAAATAAGTTTACAGTCACGTGAAAAAGTAAGTACACCGCATGTAAAGTTTTGACTTTTTGAACATATTTCAACATGCAGCTATTTGATCTTCATTTCAACAATATTGATAGATAAAGGTGATATAATATAACAAATATCATGAAACATTTACATTTTGTAGTCCATTGTATAATTTAAATCAACATAAATGCAAATTTCGCATGTGGAAAAAGTAAGTACACCCCTACATTTATCACTACTTCAAATACCTAAAATTAGAATCAGGTGCACCAGCTCAGGTGCAAATGATTAGAACATTGTTAGAGAGGATCTTGGAGGAACCTGTCTTATTTAAACCTCAGACATTTCGTTTGGTTTGCTCTTTGTTGTTGAAGTGTGCGGCATCACCATGCCAAGATCGAAAGAGCTCTCTGAGGCCTTCAAAAAGAAGGTTGTAAATGCCTACGAGTCTGGGAAGGGATTTAAAAAGATCTCCAAACAATTTGAAATCAAACATTCGACTGTTCGGAAGATCATCTACAAATGGAGAATATTCCAAACAACTGCCAACTTGTTCAGGCCAGGCCGACCCAGCAAGTTCAGCCTGATAGCACACCGCAAGATGCTGAAAGAAGTCTCTAAGAACCCCAGAATGTCATCACGGGACCTACAGGTAGCTCTCGCCACTGTTGATGTCAAAGTGCATGAGTCTACCATTAGAAAAAGGCTGCACAAATTTGATCGACATGGGAGGTGTGCCAGGAGGAAACCTTTGCTGTCCAGAAAGAACATCAGGGCAAGACTAAAGTTTGCCAATGAACGCCGAGGCAAAGACCAGCACTTCTGGAAGAATGTGCTCTGGACAGATGAGTCAAAAGTAGAGCTATTTGGCCACAGTATTAGAAGACATGTTTGGCGAAAACCAAAGACAGCATTTGACCACAAGAACCTGATACCAACTGTAAAGCATGGTGGTGGAAATATTATGGTTTGGGGAAGCTTTGCTGCATCAGGGCCTGGGCAGCTCAACATCATAAAATCCACTATGAATTCTTAATTGTACCAGAGGGTGCTTTAGGATAATGTGAGGCCATCTGTTGGATAGTTGAAGCTTAAGAGAAGGTGGACCTTGCAACATGACAATGACCCTAAACATACCAGTAAATCCAGCAAGGAATGGCTGAAAAGAAAAAAAATGGAGGGTTCTGGAATGGCCAAGTCAAAGCCCGGATCTAAATCCCATCGAGATGTTGTGGGGGGATTTGAAACGAGCTGTGCATGTAAGAAACCCCTCAAACATCGCACAGCTGAAAGAATTCTGCATGGAGGAGTGGGCAAAAATTTCTCCCAGTCGATGTCAGAGACGGGTAGACAGTTATAAGAAACGCCTACTTGAGGTTGTTTCTGCGAAAGGGGGCAATACCACCTATTAGAGCCAAGGGTGTACTTACTTTTTCCACAGAAGGAAATGTCATCTCTGTTAATTTTTTGTTGAATAAATTATTGCAAAGTCAATTTCCATTGTTTTTTGTTCAATTAGATCACCTTTATCTATAGATACTGTTTAAATGAAGATCAAATATTGATATGTCCACATATGTTAAAAAGATTTTTTTTAAACATTTCATGGGGTGTACTTCGTTTTTCCACATGCGAATTTTGCATTCATGTTTATTTAAATTATACAATGGACTACAAAATGTAAATGTTTCATGATATTTGTTATATTATATCACCTTTATCTATCAATATTGTTGAAATGAAGATCAAATAGCTGTATGTTGAAATATGTTGAAAAAGTCAAAACTTTACATGGGGTGTACTTATTTTTCACGTGACTGTATATATATATATATATATATATATATATATATATATATATATATATATATATATATATATATATATATATATCCAAATATATGTGCAGTTCTCCAGCTTTCAATGAGCGCAAGTAATGACGTCACTGCCATGTACATACGCTCTGCCTGTCAAGCTCTCAAGAGAACCCTCTGACAGAGCAGAATTTTGATCTTAGTTCAGATACTGTCATAAGTGTATGTAAAACTCACAGTTACCGCCCTGGTTTCGCCCTTTTTGGGGCTCATCATGGCGTATGTACATGGCAGTGACGTCATTACTTGCGCTCATTGAAAGCTGGAGAACTGCACATATATTTGGATTGGTTTGCTCCCGGCTGCATCCAGGGGATTCCATATAATGAGTGGATACCAGAGGTAATGTGCCATGTGGCAGATGGCACTTATCACTCCCATTAAGGTACAGCATAGCTGGATGGGATACCTTAATGGCGGTTCACCACTGATGGTATGAAATCGAAAAGTGACTGGTATATAACCGAAAGGTTTTCAGAGTCATAAGTGTATGCAGTACTCACTGCGTTGCCCTGATGAGCCCCAAAAAGGGCGAAACCAGGTCGGTAACTGCGAGTTTTACATACACTATATATATATATATATATATATATATATATATATATATATATACATATATATATATATATATATATATATATATATATATACAGGGGGCTGAAAAAGTAGGTATACAGTAAAGAAAAACAAAACGTGTGCACAAAACGTATTTTATTGATTATACAAGCATATCAATAATAACATATCAATAATAAACATATCAATAATAAACATATTAATCCCTCAAATGTTCAAACTGTTTGCCCCCAGCATTCACACACTCCACTAGTCGAGTGTGGACACCCATGCACACTCTGGCACAAAGGTCTTTATCAGCATCAATTTCCTGGCAAGCCTCCCGTATGAACTGAATCATGGCATCAACAGAATGTGGCTTGCGTGCGAAAACCCTGTCTTTTACACATCCCCAGAAATGGAATTTTTTACACATCCCTATTCTCTGTCTTCCAGTACTGTTTCAAAATCCATTTGCGCTCCTCGTCCGTTGAATTACCAGCCATCGTTAAATTTCCACTTCACCTGCAAATAATAGATGTATTATAGAAAAAATTACGAAAATAAAAATATTAAAAATGGTAATAATGATTTTAATGAATTAAATGAATTCTAGTATTAAATGAATCCTAGCACCACTATTATAATACTGGTAATACTGGTATAATCCTTACTGTATACCTACTTTTGCAGCCCCCTTTATATATATTATATATATATATATATATATATATATATATATAGTTGCGGTTTTGAGTTTGTACAATAAAGGTTAATTTTCCCCCTCATAGTTTAGTCACACAACAACACGTAGCCTCGTGATAGTTCAGTTATTTCTTCGTATGTGTAAGCATCGTCCTTTTCCTGTGTTAGTCTTGCGTTGAGTAGAATAATGAGAGTTAGGTAGTTTCTTGCCTTATGCCGCCTTTATTGCCTTATGCTGCCTTACACCGCCTTATGCCGCTTTTGACTTTTGGCGCAAATTAACACGAGGCAGGCCTGGCAAGTCGAGGCAAAACCAAAGGAGGGCGGAGGAGAAGCTGACGGTAAGCGCGAGCCGCCAATCAGGGCTCGAAGGGAGTGGCTGCGGCACTGCGTCACAGGGCGTGGTTGGAACATTCGAGCGGGCTAAGGGGGTTGGCCATATAACCCGTTGCGTGAAGCCCTCGACCTCAGTGATGAGATGGGTGATTAGCTTGATGAGTTACAAGTTGTGAGAAGGGCATGCGCTGGGTGTTGAGCTTGAGCAGTTCTGGGGAGGGAGGCGCTTGAACAAGTTGAGAGTTCTGTGAGAGTTGAGTGTTGAACAAGTTGAGAGATCTGTGAGAGTTGAGTGTTGAGCAAGTTACGAGTTCTGAGAGAAGACGCGCATGAACAAAGCTATAAGCGCTCTTACCAATTAAATGCTCGGTTGAGCTTGAGGCAGAGCCTCTACTGGGTTACGGGAGTGATAGCGCTCCGGCAACTAAACGCGCTGTGGAAAACAGCCAAGCCGGCAAGAGACGCGTACATTTCCCTCCTGCCTGCTGTGCCCTTTGTTCGAGAGACGCGCTACAAGGACCCCTCCCACCGCCTGCTTGCCTTCATCGTGGGATGTGCTGTGACCGTGGAGAGCCACGCGGGGCAAAGCCATTCCTGGAAGATCAAGGCAGCGAGTGAACATCCTCCTACCTTCATTTCCCCTCTGTGAGTGTGATCGGGCCCGTGTCTGGGTTTAACATAAGACTGATTAAGGCTGCTCTGTGTCTCTCTTCTTCTACCGAATCATTGTACATTGTGTAAATAGTAATTAAACCTGTGTTCTTCCTTTATTCGACCGTCTCGTCTTTTCCATCATTGACTAAGCATGGTACGAATAGAACTGCTCAAATCGGGTTACAATACTAGAAAACTGCACGGACCATGTGGTACGCAATCCACTCGGTGCACTTAAATTACACGTGGCTCGTGCGAGGCTCGATTCCCCGCTTCCGCGGCAGTGCAGGTATTTAGGTATGTGTGAGAATTGTCCCGAAACCCTACCTTGCGTTTGCCAGGGAGGGGCGTTTTCAAGTCTCTCGGTTGCGCCGACCCAGAAAGAACAAGGGGCTTAATCTCCCCTTGGTAAGGGCAGGAAGGGCGGTGAAAACCGTAACAATATATATATATATATATATATATATATATATATATATATATATATTGTTACTGATCGCGGTTTAAGATGTTACTTTGCCGAGCGAAGGCTCCGCGACCGAACAGTTATTCCCCGATTAGAACCCGATTCCACCCAAACGTTGGCCGGATCGCACCGCGGCTGCTCAATGAGGGAAAAGACTAAAACGACGAATGCAAAGAGGAAGACGAAGGCAAAGAAAGGTTTGGAAATACTACTGAATTTATTTACTATTTACATACATAAGACGCAGGTGACACAGTGCAAATACTAGCTTACCTACAGACTTAATTAAATACCCAGGGACAGAACAAACAAAACAAACTCACGTACACAAGAAGGGTGGAGGAAAGGAATGAATGCTGGAAGGAGGAATGGGAAGGTTCCGCTGGGGCAGATGGTTCGGGCTTGATCCCGCACGGGACGTCGGCTGGACCTCGACGGCCACCGATGCCACCGCTATCTGGTCCCCGCGGGGTAACGGGTTGAAGCTGCCTGGTGGAGTCAACGCTGCTTGTGGAGCCAAAGCTGCTTCTCTGGCTCACCTCAGGGCGCGTCTGCCGTCTCTGGCGCAACTGGTAATTGACCTGGAACCTTCTCTCTCTTGGCCCTGGTGTCTCCTCACCATCGACAACTCAACGTCAACCAACGCAACCACTGACCACTCGACGCCACCACTTCTCACCACCGACTTCTTACCACCGCAACCAACGCAACCCCTGACCCTCCTCTGACGACCAACTCACGACTCTTGACTCTGACTCTCTCTACGCTTCTTGCGCGCGCGCCTTTATAGCGCCTCTAGCGATCAAGCCGCCGGCCTTCAGGACACGCCCATCGGTGTGCTCACCTCGGCCCTGGTTAGTCAAGTGGGGTTGGCTCACTCCTCCCCTCTATGACGAGGTGGAGACACGCCTTTCTTCTCCGACCCTGCCTCGTGGTCAATGGCGGTTTTGGAGGGGAGGTAATTGGCAATCGAGGGTTGGCAATCACGAGAGGGGATGTGAAAGAAATGGGGATTTTGGTGATGGGAATGAAAGGGGATCTATTCTCTTTCACTGGTGCAATGGAGTACTTCAATTAATGGGAGACACAGCCTTACTCTAAAACACAGAATAAGAGATAACTATCAAACAGGGGTATTCTATTATTTGGCTGACGTGTATGCTTGTGGACTAATTATGGGATGCCCTTTCACCTTTACACAGCTCCGGAGGTAGGGGGGCGCAGAATAAACAATAATAATAATAACACAGCACACAATCAAAAAAAATACAGTCCTCATCTCCGCAACAATATATACAGACACATGTATATATATGTATATATATATATATATATATATATATATATATATATATATATGTGTGTGTGTGTGTGTGTGTGTGTGTGTGTGTGTGTGTATATATACATATATATATATATATATATATATATTGTTGCGGATTCCTGAAGCCCGTCCCGTTATAAAGGGGGGATTAAACCGCTTTTTTTCCCCTGGGTCTCCGGGTCCGCGAGACCGAATCGCCACTTCCGAGCAAACGTGAAAAAGGGTTTCGGGACAAATTCGCACGTTCCTTTGGTACCCATGCTGCCACGCAAGCGGGGATCGAGCCTCGCACGAGCCACGCTTAATCGAGTACGCCCAAGCAGTATGCGTATCACGTGACTCGTGCTGTTACTTTTATTGGAACCCGATTCGAGCGGTTTTATTCGTACCATGTGAAGCCAATGGATGGAAGTGACAGGACAGTCAAATCAGAGGAAGAACATGATTTATTATTTATGTACAATGATCAGAATGAAGGCAAAGCGGACACAGAGCAGAGCTTAACAATGGTAACTTATTTTCCCAGACACGGGCCCGATCACTCACACGGGGAAATGGAAGAAGAGCAGGTTCGCGTGCCAAACGCGCCTTGCTGCCGGTCGCTCCCGGACAGCTCGCTCGTGGTGTAGCCCTCTGGCGGTCACAGCACGTATGGAGGAGAAATGCAGGCAGGAGGAGATCCTCGTGGCGCGTATGCAGACAAAGGCAGGCAGGAGGAAATCACGCGTCTGTGGCCCGGCGCGGGTCGTCCTCTCAAACGCGTGATTAATACAGCGCAGAGCACGGGGAACAGGGCACGGGGCAAGTTCGTGTACAACGGCAATTCAATTCGCTTTGCAACTCCACTCACGTTCTCGTCTGCCTTTTGCATTCTCGTGCCGTCTGTTCTCGTGTGATCTCGTGCGCTCTGTTCCTCATCTGCCGCGTTCTCATACGTTCTGCCGCTTTCATGGGCTCGGGGCAGGACCTTATATCGCACCTCCCCAACCTTTCCCGAATGTTCCAAGCCCCACCTCCTGCCGCAGTGGTAAGCCACTCCCCCTGCAGCTCGTCACTTCGGCCTCGGTGGACTTGCCCAGGCCTGCCGCGTGGTATTTCAGCGCTAAACCAAAAGCATCAAAGCAAAGCGCCAAAAGGACACCTAATCTCACTGGCCTACTCAACGCAAAACTAAACACAGGAAAGGACTACGCTTACATTTACTAAGAAATAACTGAGCTATCGCGGGCTTCATGTTGTGGTGTAACTAACTGAATGAATGAATGAATGATCGTTTTAAGGCCATTTTCCCCGCTAGAGCAGGGGTTAGCCTTGCGAGCCCCATGACAA
This sequence comes from Myxine glutinosa, assembly GCF_964187855.1. Taxonomy (NCBI): domain Eukaryota; kingdom Metazoa; phylum Chordata; class Myxini; order Myxiniformes; family Myxinidae; genus Myxine; species Myxine glutinosa. The sequence continues at coordinate 293,700,228 of NC_136261.1, forward strand.
TCATGGTTCCCTGTTTGAGGCAATGTTTTTATGGCCGGATGCCCTTCCTAACGCCAACCCTTAGTCGCCTCTTACGATGCGCAGGGATACGGTGCACCTATTCTAAACCGGGGTACACACCGGGTGTGGTGTAACTAACTAAGAGGGGAAATTCACCTTTATTTCAAAACCGCAACACTACACCCCTCTCTCGTCAGACTCACCCCAAGTAAAAACCACCAGTGGAACGACCGGTAGAGTCGGACATGCAAAATTAACCTTACTTTTCAATGTGACACATAGGTGTGGTTCCCCCTAGCATTTACTCTGACCCATGTGTGCGACAGTTTTAACACTAAATATGTCCCTCCTATTGCGTGGAGCAGCTACATAACAGTTTCACGCCCACAACTACCCGTGTATTTCCGGAATTTCAAACTAAACACATAGCCGGTGGGCAGCATTCTTATATTTACAAGCACGTATATTTACAATTCTATGACCCAGGACCTGTTCTTTTTGGAAGAGAAAATTGGAGGGGAGAGAAAACACAGAAAAAACACTCATAAATGACACTTGCTGCTTGCTTCTTGCATCTTGCTTCTTCTGTGTGCATATATCAAACCGGCTGGCCCCCTCACCGGCATACAGGCCATTTGAAACTTCAAGGCCATCTAAACTTGCACATCTTCTTATGCCTAGCACACAATAATAAAATGCACAAAAATGCTTTTATTTTGCCAGCAGGGCTGTTCTCACGTGGTCCGACTGCGTGGCATTAATGCCACTCAAACAAGTGGTCCGAAGGTGCAAGATGATTTTGCAGCAAAATGCTGCACAGCAGAGGTGCAAGGCCACAAGGCTTGTGGTCCATAATGAGTCACAGGGTGCAGCAAAAAGGTGGTTTGGCAGCAAAGTGCTGCACATGTCAGATGCACAGGTGTAACAAAGGTGCAGCAAATGGTTTGGCAGCAAAGTGCTGCACAGTTCGGCTGCACTGATGAAACAGTGCGGAATGGATGCTGCTCAGGGTCGATGGTGCTGCACAGTTCGGCATCCAAAATGGTCCTGGGGCGGGGGAGGGGGTGAGACAAGGCACAACAAGCAAAGCGGAAAGCACACAGTGGCACATATAAAACAAGGTAACGCGGCGCAGGGACGCGGAAAAGCGAGCAGAGGAGGCTCGTCCCTAACCGTCCGTACCCCCCACTGTTGGCTGCACTACCATAGCCCCCATTGTATTTACAATCCGTCACTACGTCTTGCCTCCCATATCCCCCTCTATACCAAATTCGTCTCCCAATCCCTCCCAGGAAGGAAGGGATGGAACAACCACAATGTCACATCACGTCATGATGCGTCTTACTACTCAATCAGTCTACAGAGCCTCGGTGTGGAGCTCGTCCTCCTCGGTGACTGGCTTTGGATGGTGCGAAGGGATTTCTCATCCTAACTACACTAGTAACGTTAACTCATTTAAACTACCCGGGGTCGTACCCTGCCATTCGGCCTCTTTAAACTATGTGGTTCTAAGAACCCGAATTTCCCTTTGCCCACTCTGTGGTGCCCCCTGAATTTGGGTCTCACTCCCGCAAATTTCCACTCATGCCCTCGCACAATTTCGGGTCTGGGTCGTGTGGCCCTACCTGCAGGTCTACCTACCTGCGCACCTCCGACACTGAAGCCGCCACCCGAACTTACCTGCTCCTGCGACTACACTAACTGGGGAAGGCCCTCCCTGGCACTTTACCCCCTGATGCTCACCTTGGCATTGGGCAACCCGGGTCCTCTCCCGGGATCCTCGGGCCCCACTCAACAACTCACAACTACCATAACTGGCTCCCAGAGCCTACCTGCGGCCTCACCTGGCCGACAAACTACCAGTGGCGGAGTGCCCCAATAACCACACGCACCAATTAAGCCACACGCCCAGCCATGTCACTGACTCATGCACCCAACAAAACACTTCTTGCTCCTACCTGCTCCACAGCTGTCAATATCCATACAAATTTTGCCTCTGCCCTCTACCTGGCTTTACACTACCCACCCTGGGCTTTCGTGAATGGGCTACACTCTCCCCCATTCGATCCTTCGCACCATGCACTCCACACCACTCATTCCACAGCCAAGCACTCCACACTACTTATCTCGCACACCATTTATCTCACACACCACTTTTCTCACACACCTTTTGTGCTCACACGCCTCAAACACAATTCTTTTTGCACTACAACACAATTCCGTTTATTCTCGACACAATTCCATTTATCTCAAACACACAGCATCATCTACCTAACTACTTCCCCTACAACTCGTGCTTCCCTCGTCGTCCCTTTACACTATGCACTCCCTTTTCTTTATCAACCACCTAAGCTACCTATGTCCCCTCTACAGTCCAGGTGTCATTACTTAAATATTTTGTCGCTACAGTCTTCTAGTTCCCTATCATTTATCCTAGCCCTCCATCGGCTAGCTTCGGTGCCCCATGGAGGCAACCATTGCTGGCACCCCCATGTGCCTATCACTGCCATCCCCCTAAACTAATGCTCATGGGCCCCGCTCGTGGGAGGAATGGTCAAACTACCATTCCCCCACGTGGGGTACACTACTCTCATCAGTCCGCTACACTTCGAGCCTCTCCTTCTAGGGAGGTACGTCATCACAGCTCGACCTCGAAGGGCCGAGCGATCCATGTGGGTGGTTTGTCACCTGTAACGGGGTGTCCTTCCGGCATTTTCGATCCAAGGGGGGAGGTATGGATGGGCCGAAGTGCAGGGCCCCATCCCGGCGCGGGGCCTCGCGGTCCCACGCATGGTGACCCAACCGGCCATGGTCGGAGCACCGCACCCGAGAGGGTGCGCTGCTCCGAAAACTACTACCTCCCCTTGAACCTCGCCGATTGCCTTTGCCGCCACAGCACGGCACCAACCATACAGTGCGGGGCCGGTACGAATCGTGCACGCCGGTCCTTGTGAGACCGACGCAGTACGGATTCCCTCCGGTCCCTGCAGCACACAACTCACCGGGGGCTCATGTCTGCTATCCATCCTGCTATGCGCTACCCCCCCCTCCCCCCCCCCCCCCCCCGGTCAGTGTCGATGCTTGAGCTGCGTCCTCACCACTCGCGACCCACTCTGCACTCGCACACCCAGGCACCCCCGCGCCTCCCACACACTTCGTTACACACTCTTTCCGCACACAGTCCGGTGTGCATTCTTTCTCGCACTCTGTTATTGCACAGTGTGGTGCACACCACCCAGGCGCACTCACACATTTCACGCACTTCAGTACACACTTTTCTTCTATGCACTCGGCCCTCGCACACTCTTTTTCCACACCTCCAGGTGCCCACTCTTGCTCATACTCCGGTGTGCATTCTCGCCCACACTCCATAACACACTCTTTTCCTGCACACTCCGGCACACACTTTTCCGTAACACACTCCGTAACACACTCGCTCTCCACGCACTTGGGTACGGACTCTCTCTCACACTCCGTACCAGTCGCCCTCGCACACCGCACAATGCGCCCTGTGCAATTTGTGCCACCCTCACTCGTACACCGCACAATGGGCCCATCGCCAACGCCCGGGTTTCGCCTTTCTCCCAAGCGCGCCAAAAACCCGTTCGCGCCAAACACATTCACGCCATTTTTGAAACTCACCTCGGGGACCTCCTTCCCCGGCAGCACCTGCAAACTTTCCATTGAGTTAGCAAGCCCGGCATCACGGTGCAAATACGAACTTTGCTCGGGTTCCATTACCTTCTCCCGTGATTTATTTTCTGTTTCTTCCGTCTCTTCGGCCCCAATTGTTTTTTTCCTCGGCGATCGCCGGCGCCCATAAAATTTTCTTTTCCAACTCAACCCTCGCCGGCGCCCCCAAAATTATATTTTCCAATGCTACGATCGCCGGCTCCTCTACACCTCGTGTCGCGACTCCCATAGCCCCGGTCAACTTGGCTGTGCCTCGCTCTACCTCGCTCCCCACGCGTTCCCCGCATCGCTTCACCTCGTCGCGTACCACCACGACCTTCCTGCTCAACCTGTGCCCAATGTCCTCCCCCATTTTTTAAATTTGACCACCCATTTTGTTTTCCAACCCTTCCATGTTACACCTTGCTTCGTCCCTCTGGGTGTCCATTTTTTTGTTCAACCCCTCCTTCATTTCTTTCATTATCCTTCTTGTTTTGTCCCTCTCTTCTTTCAGGCATGCCATGAATTGCGTTATGAGTAAGTGCAGGTCCAAACCCGCTGTCGGCTCCCGCCGCCACATGCGAGGCGCCGCCATTTTCTTCGCCAGCTACAGCACCCTCATCAATTTTCCCTTAGTCTACCAACTCCTCCTGTGGGTCCTAGGTCATCAATTCCTCTTCTTCTACCCCCACCGGCATTTGACCGCCTTGGCCAGCCATGGTACGAATATAATTTGGATTTTAAAAGAACTAAATTTCGTCCTCTCGTAATTTCGAGGGCATGAAGCACACTCGAGGTCCAATTATCTCACACTCCCAAATACCAATTTGCTGTGGCCAATTTGTCCAAAATTTTCTTAGGGTTCAAATCCCACTCCACTGACACCAAATTGTTGTGGATTCCCGAAGCCCGTCCTATTAGAAAGGGGGGATTAAACCCCTTTTTTCCCATGGGTCTTCGGGTCCGCAAGACCGAATCGCCACTTCCGGGCAAACGTGAAAAAGGGTTTCGGGACAAATTCGCACGTACCTTTGGAACCCACGCTGCCACGAAAGCGGGGATCGAGCCTCGCATGAGCCACGCTTAATCGAGTACACCCGAGCGGTATGCGTATTGTTACGTGCTCCTCCCCAAACCCCGGTCACGGTGTACCTCCGAGCCCCGAAAGGAGTCACGGCAGAAAGATGTGTTATTCTGTGTGTCAATGACCAATGGTGAAACCACAACAATTGTTAACAAAAAACAAGAATTGTATTAAGGTCACAGAAGAATAACAGCACAAGAACAATATTAATCAATTGTACAACAAATATTATATCATTCCTATGATGGTACCATCAGTTTCTTACAATATAACTCACTGTGCTCCAAGTGAGCGAAAAGAACATTCCCAAAGTCTCTGTCCCGGCACCAAGCCAAAGTCGATCCACGCTTCGGTGATCACAAGAAAAATGTTGTATAGAGACCAGAATCCAGTTCGGCTGACAGTCACACTTCCAAAGAGGCGCAAAGGTGCCCTCAAAAGGCGATTGGGAAATCACACCTTCGGGTATGAACGTTAAACAGTTCCCAAATGGAGAACCACAAATTCCCAATCGAAATCCACGTTACACACGCAAACCAGGCTAACGGCTGGGTGCGGTGAAATGGCCGGAGCGAGGTGAAAAGGCTGGAGCGATGCGAAATGGCGGCAGCGAGGCAAAATGGCTGACGGGTCCGTACTGGAGGTGTACCTGCATTCCAACAACGATTCTCTTCGGAATCGACCGCAAAGCCTGTCACGCATGTTTATCTGTCACAGCGACCACAACTCTGTCGCAGGAATCCCTTTCCCAGGAAACCCAAAGTTCGCTCATGACCCCGGTTCGCCAGCGTCTCCTCGAGACCTCAAAGCAGCTCGGCTTTTCTTCCCGACCTCACTTGCTCCGCTTTTTTCTTGCTCTTCTTCTTCTTCCGGTTCCTCCCGATCCGGTTTCCGGTTTCTTTTAAAACACTAATTTTTTTATACCTTTTGAAAACAGTTATCTCCATTTCACTTAAATGATAACAATAATAGTACATGGAACCAAAAATGCTTACAGTGGATGAAAACCACAACGACGGGAGTGACGAATCCGTAACAGTATCACGTGACTCATGCTGTTACTTTTATTGGAACCCGATTCGAGCGGTTTTATTCGTACCATGCGAAGCCAATGGATGGAAGTGACAGGACAGTCAAATCAGAGGAAGAACATGATTTATTATTTATGTACAATGATCAGAATGAAGGCAAAGGGGGACACAGAGCAGAGCTTAACAATGTTAACTAATTTTTTCCCAGACACGGGCCCGATCACTCACACGGGGAAATGGAAGAAGAGCAGGTTCACGCGCCAAACGCACCTTGCTGCCGGTCGCTCTCGGACAGCTCGCTCGTGGTGTAGCCCTCTGGCGGTCACGGCACGTATGGAGGAGAAATGCAGGCAAGAGGAGACCCTCGGGGCGCGTATGGAGGCAAAGTCAGGCAGGAGGAAATCGCGCGTCTGTGGCCCTGCGCGGGTCGTCCTCTCAAACGCGTGATTAATACAGCGCAGAGCACGGGGAACAGGGCACGGGGCAAGTTCGTGTACAACGGCAATTCAATTCGCTTTGCAACTACACTCGCGTTCTCGTCTGCCTTCTGCGTTCTCATGCCGTCCGTTCTCGTGCAATCTCGTGTGCTCTCTTCCCTCATCTGCCGCGTTCTCATACATTCTGCCACGTTCATGGGCTCGGGGCAGGACCTTATATGGCACCTCCCGAACCTTACCCGAATGTTCCAAGCCCCACCTCCTGCCGCAGTGGTAAGCCATTCCCCCTGCAGCTCGTCCCTTCGGCCTCGGTAGACATGCCCAGGCCTGCCGCGTGGTATTTCAGCGCTAAACCAAAAGCATCAAAGCAAAGCGCCAAAAGGACACCTAATCTCACTGGCCTACTCAACGCAAAACTAAACACAGGAAAGGACTACGCTTACATTTACTAAGAAATAACTGAGCAATTGCGAGGCTTCATGTTGTGGTGTAACTAACTAAGAGGGGAAATTAACCTTTATTTCAAAACCGCAACAATATATATATATATATATATATATATATATATATATATATATATATATATATATATATATATTGTTGCGGATATGGGATTGGCATCCATCCATATACGCTTGTAAATATTCCCCTATTTCCTCCATACTTCCCAACTATCCCCAATCCCCCATTCCCTAGTCCCATTTTCTGTAAACAACACTCTGTAGACCCGACCTCCCCCTATTTCCCCCATTAAATGTCGCATCCAGGTCCACCGCATGTCACGTAGACAACTATAGGACATCTTGCTAGTTATTCTTAGTTTATGTCAGTTAAGGACTCGTTTCCATTAATTCTGACTCTTCGTTGCACCAGAATGTGATTGTATGGCACCGTTAGGAAGTTTAGGACCTCCCAATACCTCCCCGCAGCTCTTCCTCACGGTTCAACAACAACAACAACAACAACGGCGGCGGCGCGGGGAGTGCGCGTCCTCACTCCGGCTTGGTTGGTGGGGGGTGTTGGGAGGGCGCCAGGCCTTTCCAACGAGCCGCCATCGCACATGTGCTCGACGGGGTTACCAAGTAGAGGCTCGCTGTCAGCTCCTCGTCAAGGGCGGAGCCCGGTAACCCCCGCACCCAATAGAAGCGGCGGACCGGTCCCATCTGGGGTGGAGTCAACCAGCCGAGGGCGTGTGACTCCCCGCTGAGCATGCGCAGGAAGAGGGAGGTGACGTCAGATGCACGCTGAGCTTGGAGAGAGAAGGACGCCACCTCCGAGCGCTGTGACACCTCCCCGCATCTCTGGACTGGACCGTGCTTTATCCTGTCCCTGAGCCAAGGTGCACCTTGTGCTATTGACTGCTTGTCCTTCCCTGCCATCAATCCCTGTGTAAGTCAGTCTTGTTCCGTTTGTCTGTGGTCTGTCGGGGATAGATAAGATTGTATCTAAGTGCCTATCTCTTCTGTGTCTTTTACCTCACTCTACCTTGTAATCTACCCCTTTTCTCCACCACTAATTATATCCTCCTCCGGAGGTCTTGAGAACTGTACCCCCTTGCGTCGTTTCATTTATCCCAGTCGTTGTGTCCTTTCCATCATTGATTTAGCGTAGCGCGATTTGGCCAACGTTCGAGTGGAATCGGGTGAGTTGGGGGTAATCGGGTAAACTGTGCGAACACGGCGGCCATTCCGCTCGGTCAAGCAACATCTTTAGCCGTGTCCGTAACAATTGGTGTCAGGAGGTGAGATTGGACCCGAAGCGCGCTTCACGCGCTCGAAATTATTAACGGTGAAATTTGTTTTGTTTTAAAATAAAAACCCGAATTTTGAAAGTCGCGCTATGGCAGATCAAGACGGCTGGGTTCCAGTAGAGGAGAGTGAGGCAGGGTCGATCCAGGACCAAATTGAGGGACAAGAGGAGAGCGAAGTAGTGAGGGCGGCAGGTTCGCAAAATGGCGTCCTCGCGCACGAGGTTGCGGGCGCGCAAAATGGCGCCTCGCACATGGCTACGGCGGCCGCACCCGCCGCACAAGTGGGAGGGATGGCCCAAATGCAGGCCCTCATGGAGCAATTTATGGTACAAATGCAGGCGTCCCTCAACCTGCAGAAGGACGAGATGAGGGCTAATAGTCAGCAATTGGGGAACCGGATGGATGCTCAGAGTGAGCAATTGGGGGTAATGAGGGACGAAGCGAGGGGTACCGGTGAGGGATTAGACAAGAAATTAGAGGGGTTAGACAATGGGATAGAAGGGGTGAAACATGGGTTAATGGGGGTAGAAAACAGAATGGCCGCTCAAGAGAATCAAATAGAAGGGGTGAAACATGGGTTAATGGGGGTAGAAAACAGAATGGCCGCTCAAGAGAATCAAATGGAAGGGATGTAAAAGGGGTTAGAGGGGTTAGAAAACAGTATGGAAGGCAAATTGAGGGACATGAGGGACCAAGCGGAAAGGGAAGTTAAAAAAATGGGGCAGCAGATAAAGGGGGTCAGAATGGGGGTAGAAACTAAATTGGATGCTCACAGGGAGGAAATGGAGCAGATGAGGGTGGCATCTGGGCAGGAGATGCAAGTGATGGGAGAGGAGATCAGAAGAGGTGTGAGTGAGGAGGTCGGAGGAGTGCGCGAGGAGGTGAGGCACTGTAAGGAGCGCATGGAGAAGGAGGTGAGAAAGGGGACTGTAAAATTGCAAGGTGGTATAGAGGAGTTGACGCTGGAAGTGGAACAGCTGACGGAGGGACAAAAAGAACTAACGGAGCAGGTTCAAAGGAACACTGCGGTACTAGGAGGGTTAAGAATGACACAAAACGACATAAAAAATGACTTGATAGCGACACAGAGGCAATGTCAGATGGTACGTGAGGGACTGACAACGAGGTTGGACGAGGTGACAGAGGTAATGGAGACGAAGGACCGGCAGGTGAGGACGCACATAGAAACGGTCAAGGTGGCCTTAGAGGACGAGCTTGAGGAGACGCACCGGGAAATAAAAGAGGTGAAGCAGAAATTAGAAGAAGTGGAAGAAGGGGTGAGCGAAATTAAGAAGCGACGGAGAGGGGATAAGAAAGAGATAAAGGAGGAAGTAAAAGAATTAGTCCAAAGTCTGTGTTCGGATCGTGATGATGTGCTCATTAACCGGATGAGGGATTCGCAGGTGATGGAGGAGAAGCGAAGAGAAAGAGGACCCGGTGTAAGTGGTGACCAATATGGTCGTGCGTATGATGCGCCAGGTGATTTAATAAGCTTGGGGGTCGAGATGGACCCGGGTGTTCGTGAGAGGCCGTTGGTGAAGTGTGCGACAGGTCTGGTGTGCGAAAAAGGAGGTGTGCGAGAAAGTCCGACTCTGGGGTGCATGAGGAAAGAGTGCGCTGTCGAGAGTAAGGGTGAGTGCGTTGTCAAGAGTGGAGGTGAGAGTAGTGAGAGTGACACGGAGCGTGAGTTGGTTGTGACAGGTGAGAAAGGAAGCACACCTGGAATGGTAGAGCGTGTGTGGGAATGCACACTTGAGTTGGTCGTGAGGCACGTGGTTGGGTGTGTGAGTGAAAGCACACCTGTGATTGTCACAGAGGAGGTGACCGAGGAAGGGGCGTGAAGAGGTGTGTTGGTGAGGTGTGCGACCAACGAATGTGTGCCAAAGTGTTCGGTGGTCAGGTGTGTGACCAAGGCTGTGAGTGGAATGAGTGTACCTGGGTGTGTTAGAGAAGGTACGACGAGGAGCATGGGAACAGCTGGATGTATAGGCAAGAAAGGGGTAGCGTATGCGTGTGAGCATGCAGGTGAGGCATCGACGGTAACCGGGTTAGCGGTTAGAGCGACTTATAGCCGAATCGGGCCCTCGGTGCATGCCGGGCTTCGCATGCCGCGAGAACCAGCGGGGATCCGAGCCACGGCGGGTTCGAAAGGACCGCCGTACGCGATCCACGCTGTGCCTCGCTTGGAACGGCCGCGTCCGGGCTCCACTAGGCGGAGCGGGCAGCCCGATAGGAAGGGTCGTCATGGCGAACACTTTTTATTGAGACGTTCCGGCAGGTCGAGATCGGGCAATTGGATGGCTCCGCGCCGAGGTGGTGCGTGGGATCTCGGCACAGGTAAGCCCCCGTCCCTGCACCGAGTGCCGGACGCATCCAGCCGCTGGCACAGAACAACCCGCATTCATTGCTCGGCTGTACGAAGCCGAGCTTTAGAAGTGAATTGGCGCACCGAGAGGCATTAGTAAGTAGACTGTAATGACGAGGATAGTGTTTTGGCCCCGAAATTAGAAAAACAAAATTTGATGATTGGCAAAGGATTGGCAGTAATGATTGGCAGATGATTGGTAGTGATTGGCAAATTTTTGATTTGTTGAAATTTGATGTGCAAAATTGGTAGTGGGAGATGCCCGATGTGGTGGGATGGCAACTCTGTCATCCCTCACCAACTGGGGGCAGATGCGCAATAGATTATGGGGTGTATGGCAGTGAAAACTAGCCCGGGTGGGTTAGGATATTGTGTGTAGGGATCTAGCGAAGATGACATTAGGTAACGTTAAGGTTAGTTAGTGACAAGGATACCTGTAGAGGGGACGCAGGTAGATTAGAGTGGATGATAATGACGAGGGAGCGCAATAGTTTAAAGGGCCGACTGGGAAGCGCAAGTTTCAGAAGGGAGTAGTTAGATGAGATGATGCTGTGTGAGAACTGGACAGGTGTGTGGAGCAGTGAGGGAGTAGTGAGTGTTGTGGATCAGCGCGAATGCGCTTGGGGGAGAGAAGGGTGCAGGTGGCACCAGGTGTGAGTGCACAGGTGTGCACCAACAGGTGAATGGAATAAATGGTTGTGTGGAAGACATGGAGTGTGGAATAAGTGGAGTATTGGAATGGATGGTCGTGGAGTGAGTATGGTGGAAACGATGGAGTGGAGTAAGTGGTACGGAGTGGTGTGCATGGTGCGAAGGTGTGGATGGGGGAAGAGTGGACCCCTTTTCACGAGTACCCGGGGAGGGTAGTTTAAAGAATAGTTAGAAGGTATAGGTAAATTGTGGTTGGATATTGGCATTTGTGGTGCGGATGCAGAATGGTATTGTGGATGGGTGCATTGGTGTGGTGAAATTGGCTGGTCGTGTGGCCTGTTAGTATGAGTGTGAATGGTTGGGCACTCCGCCACTGTTAGATGTCGGCCAGGTGAGGCCGCAGGTGGGCTCTGGGAGCCGTTAGTGTCAGTGGGTGCCTGAGGATCATGGGTGTGGATCGGGCACTGAGGGGGTGAGAGTGCGAGAGGGCCTTCCCCAGTTAGTTAGGTTAGGGTGAGGAGCAGGTGAGCTCGGTAGGCAACAACAGTGGTGGAGGTGTGCAGGTGGGCGGACCAGCTGGGATCGTCACACGACCCAGCCACCGAAATTGTGCGGGGGCACCGAGTGTTGAATCGGGGGAGTGAGACCCCAACTTGAGAAGCACCGCAGTTTGGTCAATGGGAATTGGTTTTTAGAACCCATAGTGTAAGTTGGCCAATGGATTGGCAGGGAAAGACCCCGGGTAATGTAAAGTTGTTAAAGTCATTTAGGAAATAGTTAGGATTGATGAACCTGTCGCACCATACGCAGCCACTTACCTGAGGTGATGATGATGACTCCACACCTGTGTTCCTTTGTTCTGTGTTGCAGGAAAGGAGAATTGCTGTGTGGATTTGTGAGACGCATCACGACGTGGATGAGACATTGGGGTGATTCCATCTCTCCCTCCTTAGGAGGGACTGATGATGAATTGGTGATGGCAAATTTTGATGAGAGTTGGAAATGGCAAAGTTGATTGGTTAGGAGGGAGAGAAGACGAATTTGGTTTATGGGAGGAACGGGGAAGACAGTAGGGACGTTTGTTGATGTGTAAAGTAGATGTTTATGGGTAGTGTTGTGTTTTGTGGATACAGTAAGGGGTAAGGGAGGGGCAATGTAGGTTACCTGGTGGGGGGGGGGGGCGTACGGTAGGAACGTACCTGTCTCACCTGGTTCCCATGTGCCCCCAGTGTGCATTACCTTATATTGCATGCACTTTTGCGCCCTTACCACCTTACTCACTTGTCTTCTTTTGTCTCCCACCTCCGAGGATCTGGCTTTGGGGCAGAGAGAGAGGAGAGAGAGGTGCTGGCTCCGCAGTTGTGGGCCTGTACTTCCGCTGCTTGCTGCCTGGATCGATACACCATATGGACCGCAATTTTTGTGGCCGCCCACCATGGACCGCAGTTCTTTTGCGGGCAAGCACCACCCGTTGATGGACCTCTGGGTCAACGTGGCACCTATGCCATACAGGTGAACCACTTTTAGTTGGCCCCCCTGACGGCCACAATTATGAAATGGACGCGGTTGGCGCCTTTCTTTATTCCTAAAGAAGCCAGAAGGCCAAGTGCACTCCAAGAAGGCAAGACCAGCGGCAGAACATCGGCCGGCTGCGACACCACCGGTGACCATGGACACTTAATTGTGCATTTTTATTGAACACTTTATTGGTGCACCAGATGGTGCTGACTGTACATAATGGGGTGGTGCTTTTGGTGCTTGAATGGGGTGCTCTGCACAGTATTAAAGGCCGTAGGGCCACAGGGCACTCGTGGGTTGGTGTATCGATGCTGGCATGCGTGCTCTCTCTCTATGCATAACATCTGCATGTGTTCCTCAAAGAACAGGTCCTGGATCGTAGTGTAAATATCAGTGTAGTCTTGTGTAAATGATGCTCCCTACCGGCTGTATGTTTAGTTTGAGGATGCTTTCCGCGATTCGGTTATCCTGTGGGTGTGTTTCTGTTAGGAGAAGGGTGCAACGTCGCAGGGGGAAATATTTACTCATTTGTGAACATCTGTAAAACTGTCGCACTCAGGGTTGAGTTAATAGTAGAGGGAACTACATCTGAGTGCCACACTAACGTAGGTAAAAATTTATCGGGTTGGGACGCCCCGAGGTAGAGAAGGGTGCAATGTTGCGGATATGGGATTGGCATCCATCCATATCCGCTTGTAAATATTCCCCTATTTCCTCCATACTTCCCAACTATCCCCAATCCCCCATTCCCTAGTCCCATTTTCTGTAAACAACACTCTGTAGACCCGACCTCCCCCTATTTCCCCCATTAAATGTCGCATCCAGGTCCACCGCATCTCACGTAGACAACTATAGGACATCTTGCTAGTTATTCTTAGTTTATGTCAGTTAAGGACTCGTTTCCATTAATTCTGACTCTTCGTTGCACCAGAATGTGATTGTATGGCACCGTTAGGAAGTTTAGGACCTCCCAATACCTCCCCGCAGCTCTTCCTCACGGTTCAACAACAACAACAACAACAACGGCGGCGGCGCGGGGAGTGCGCGTCCTCACTCCGGCTTGGTGGGTGGGGGGGTGTTGGGCGGGCGCCAGGCCTTTCCAACGAGCCGCCATCGCACATGTGCTCGACGGGGTTACCAAGTAGGGGCTCGCTGTCAGCTCCTCGTCAAGGGCGGAGCCCGGTAACCCCCGCACCCAATAGAAGCGGCGGACCGGTCCCATCTGGGGCGGAGTCAACCAGCCGAGGGCGTGTGACTCCCCGCTGAGCATGCGCAGGAAGAGGGAGGTGACGTCAGATGCGCGCTGTGCTTGGAGAGAGAAGGACGCCACCTCCGAGCACTGTGACACCTCCCCGCATCTCTGGACTGGACCGTGCTTTATCCTGTCCCTGAGCCAAGGTGCACCTTGTGCTATCGACTGCTTGTCCTTCCCTGCCATCAATCCCTGTGTAAGTCAGTCTTGTTCCGTTTGTCTGTGGTCTGTCGGGGATAGATAAGATTGTATCTAAGTGCCTATCTCTTCTGTGTCTTTTACCTCACTCTACCTTGTAATCTACCCCTTTTCTCCACCACTAATTATATCCTCCTCCGGAGGTCTTGAGAACTGTACCCCCTTGCG
>NC_136261.1:293716853-293814353 GCF_964187855.1 Myxine glutinosa
GTGGCCAATTCAGCGCTTGATATGACCATGGATTTTTGTCAGTGAGATAGAATGAATTAGGGGTACCGACACTTCTCTTTGCTGATGGCTTAAACCAAAGACAGCATGTTGTACTTCATAAACATATTGCATGAGAATTAAAATAAGCCATCAATGAGAATCAAATGCATTTCATACAAGAATCATTTTATTCCTCCGTCATCTACAAGCACATGATCCCCATGTAACAAATAACAAGCATCATTGAAAATCACGCGTTCATTACATGTTCTTGCGAGAATCTACAATTACAATTACATGTAATGTAATTACAATTAGATGTTCTAGACGAGATGTCCTATCTCTAATATGATTGGTTTCCTGCTGTGGAAGTATACAAATATATTTGTATATTATTTGTTCTCATATTCTTCTTTTCCAGAATGTGTTTTTCTGTGTAACTCTGTAAAAAATGAAACCTGGAGGGAAAAAACCTAAGTGCATTCCTATCCCAGACAGGTCATAAAGGAATGACCTATGGAGATAAGATAATGGAGTGTTCGCCATTTTTAATTGATAACAGCTGTTCAAAAGCTCTTAGGACTTTCCAAGATAGAAACCAGAGTTTTGCAAGTGTCTTGTTATCTGGGCTGAAAGGCCCTATGCGGAATTCTGAATTCCATGCTCATATAAGGAAACGAGCCTTTATTATATAAGAAAGGGGCTTCGAGGAAAACGCTGCGCTGGCCAAGGAACTGGGGAGATCTGCGCAACAGAAGAAGACTGTGAAGCTTTGCCACGACCGGCAGAACGACGTTTCGTTAAGTTCAGTTAGTTAATTAGTTAGTCGATATCTTGAATTAGTACGTTTATGTAACAACCCTCTACAGTTTTTAATAAACCTTGTGTGAGAAACAAATTGGAGTTTTCTTTGTTGGAGTTTAGTAGTAGGATTAGGAATTCTTCTACAAATTGGTGGTGCGTACGAGGATCGACTGCCCAGGTGTACAAGACGAGGTGAACAAGGTAAGTCTTTTGTCATCTGTGCAGTACGATGAGAACCTGCGTAATTGTTCAGTTTTTGTGCAGTTGTTTCGTTTTTCCTGTGTATATGTTATGTGGTAGGTGTGAACACCACAAGGCATACCTCTTCGTGGTAGGACCGCTGGTCCTCCTCGGGGTCTTTAAGGTGTGTAGAAACCCTGGAACATTTCAGAAATCTTGACGATTTTTTTTCTTTTCCAAATTTTTTTTCTCTCAATTTGTTTTAATAAATTTTTTCAATTTCACGAGTGAAAAGCACCACTGACAGACCGTTTAGCTCGTTAGAGAAAGGGTGCTGTCCTCGTTAAACTGAAATGGTGTGCAATATGGTCGACTTTTTTTTTTTTTTCCTTTTTTCTGTTTTTTTTTATTATTTATTTTTTTGTGTGTGTATTTTACTTGTATATTTGTACATATCTCACGATTGATTCCAGTTAACATCTCACGACGGATGTCCTATCCTGTCCGTCCATCTGCTCATTTTGTTGGTTCATGCTCCCTCATTAGGTTGATTTCCCGTTAAAAATAATGGTTGAGGTCCGTTTTTGTGCGTGGTTATGACAATAAAAACGAGCAGACAGACAGATGGTCGCTGACATCAACAACAAAAAAGCGATTTTTTAACGGATATGCGAGGGTTTACGATTTTTAGCGATAATGAACGACTTTTTTCCATACATAACGATTTTTAACGGTTTTCGTTATTTTAACGACTTTTTGTAAATATGTAAACTGCGTGATCACGAAGTACGTGGCTTAAAACGCCCCGCAGGCGGGTTTGATCGGACCGAGGATGAGGAACGAAGTGCACCGTCAACTCTTTCTCTGCCCGGTCACCCCCCCCCCCCTACCCCCCTCCCCCCCTCTCCCTACCCACCCTCCCCCGTCTCCTTGTTTGAGATCGTGCCTTTGGGCGATCGCATTAGTCAATCTACTGGGTGTTAATTCAACGGACAATGCAACTTCCACACCGCGCATGTATACGAAATGCACGACACCACATTACATATTAAGTTTTGAAATATCGATTGATTTATGAGGTTACTTTGCCCAAATTTCGAGTTGGAGCGATTTCGGATAGTTATTGTTACACCTAAGGTACATTACAGGTGGACATTTAAGTTTGTGTGTACTACGAGGATAATGAGTGCGACAATGAACGATAAAAGAAAATTTTGACCATTGGTTTTGAAATATGGTTTAATAAGAAGGTATTTGTTGTGTGACCATTGGGAGGTAGTTTAAAAATCTCTGTCGATAAATAAAACGTCAAATACTCCGACATGAAAAAGGGCGGTGTATAGGTGAAAAAAAATAAACCCCGGAAGTGGCGATCGCATTTTTTCCACGAAATTATTTTATCCATGAAATTTAAAAATAAGAGTAAAGTAGATCTTGTGTCTTGTGAGGCCGCCCCCATCCCATCATGCCCCACCCCTTCATTATATGACACTGTTAATATATGAACCCCGTCCATCTTATATGGTATGTTATATGACCAGGTCTGTTTCTAACCCGAGCGTTTTATCTCGGCGAGCAATAGTTGATGGACACTACATATATAAATCGACAATTTGGCAATTAACGGCAAATGACCATGTTTCTTCTGGTTGACATATTACGTACGGCATCGGAGGCAAAATGTTTTTTTTCCAATGCAAACCCTGTCCCCTCATCCATCCCTTTCTCTCCCTCTTTCTCCCCATCCCTCTTTCTCTCCCTCTCTCTCTCTCTCTCTCTCTCTCTCTCTCTCTCTCTATCCCTCTCTCTCTCTCCCTTTCTTTCTGTCTTTCCTTTTTCCCATGCCCCAGCCTTCCGATGGTTCCGATTATGCAAATAATTTGCAGAGTGTTGTTGTTGTTGTTATTTTTCTATGCCTTGTCTGACTCCGCCCATAAATAATTTCTGCAACATTTTTTTTACAGTACATAGTAAATGAAAGATATGGATGGTTGTATTTCACTTTACTGTGCATGGCATTGCATTGACAAATATATTCATTCATTTATTGAGTCATTCATTGGTTCATTCATTGCTTCATCCTATCTCCCACTGATGCAATAAATATTGGGTTATTAATTTGGGACATGCCTGGAAGATTCCGTGCGCTTTGTGTTCCAACCCCCCTCCCTTTTGTCAACTCCTGCTCAACCCCCACTCCCCCCACCCCCCTTCCCTCCTGCGTCCCTTTCTCCCTCCCCTGTCAACTCCTGCTCAACCCCCCTTCCCTCCTGCATCCCTTTCTCCCTCCCCTCTGTCAACTCCTGCTCAACCCCCCCTTCCCTCCTGCGTCCTTGTTCTCGTCTCAATCTTTCTGTCTCCCCTTCTCTCTTTTCATTTCTTACCTGATCTTACAGGTTGAGGCTCATACAAGAGCTAATGTAATTAAGCACCATGCACAATGCTGTGAAAATTATTTTGGATTTGGAATGTTTCGTTTGTTCCAATTTTCTCTGCCCCCGCCCCCCCCCCCCCCAGCCTCACCCCCCTTGCCCTACCCCCTTTTTCTTTCATTGTCCCACCCCTCTAGTTTCCTTCCTTCCTACCTTAAAAACGGGACAGGAAATGTTCTTTTTCTCTTTTCTCAAATGTGCACTCTGTCTTCTCTCTCCTTCTCCCTCCCTCCCACTTCTCTCTCCCCATCCCTCTCTTTCATCTCATCTTTCCATCCCATCTCACAACACTATGACAGTGCATGAAGCACCACCTGAAGAAATAAATGAAGCAACAAATGAGGAAATACATGTGGAACCACAAGAGGAAAACTTTTATTGGCGACATGAATGTTGAGATTAAAAGATTGAATCAAGTGATGTTGCAAATGAATACAGTAGAGCTAAGATGAGGGCATACCAAACCAAACCATTGTGAATTGTGTCCGTTTTACAAGTTGGTGAACTCCTATCACCACGAGTTACACACTGTTAAAAAAAAAAAAAAATAGGGGGGACAAATTATGGTAATAATACATTATGTTTAATTTCTTTGTTTGCAAAATATGTTGGGAATTGGATATTCCTGTTTGTTATTTTAATCATATATACTCATTAATAATGCATTTATTTTCTTTGAGTAGTGTTAAAATACCTGCATGAGTTTAATTTTTTATATTAACCTGAAAGCAATTGTGGATGTTATTCTTAGTTTAGTAGTATAAAACACATACCTGATTTGAATATTATTCGTGTGAAGCTGTTATAAGATATACATGATTAGTTAAAATATAGTGATTTCATGTTACAATGTACCCCTTCTGATTCAATCTGTGTGGCGAGCAGATATAAATGTGGCAGAGTAAAGGAAAGACCAGATCACATCTCAAATGGAGTTATAACGACATCTGGAAAGAAGTTCGAGAAAAAATTGTGGCTAAAATGAAGTTAATCTTGGCATACACCCTCCTTCTCAAAGAATGATGAAGACATACTCCTTTGTAAGATGGATGTTTACCTTCACCAAGGGAAATTTATGTGACCATTGGCCTGGATCACACTGCAACATATGAAAGAAGGGCGATCACTTACTTTTGTTTGAATGCCTCGAACATTCATCACGTCAGCAATTGCAGGACGACGACATTTTACCTGCAACTTCCACGGGATGCGGTGACGTGTGTTATTACTTCACCAACTTCCGGGGAGCCAGCATGGAGTTGCAAGCGAACGGCTGTGCTTTTTCCTCCACAACAGCTGTGCACGATTCTGCTGGTTGCTCCTGGTATGGACCATGGACAACTTGAGTACCATGGTCCCAACATCATCGTGGATGCATCCGGCATCCCTGTTCCACATCTTGCTGGCCAATCAACATCACATCAACACTTGCTCCATACTCATGATGAGTGAGGAGGCAAGTCGACGACAACTGGATGAAGGCCTTGTTCAAATGTACTATGGCTCACAGCAAGAGTGGCAAGAATGTTACATGCAGAGCAGGGGCAGTTTGTGACTCCACCCAGCTATCACAACAGCAGAAAATCCTACGCAAAATAGTGTAGGTGCCATGAAGATATCAGAAGAAAATGTTTCATACTTGAATTTCAAACATGAGTGATCAGCCCCTTCTTTTCAAAAAAAAAAAAAAGTCAACATTTGTGTCGAAGCAACACGTATTGCCAAATGTTGCAGATGCTTTATTATTTTAATGGTGAACTGAAATTATTGTGTTTTGGTAAAGGTGAAGTGTTGTATGCTTTATGCAAATGAAGTGAATTGCATTATCAATATGGAAAGAGAAATGTTTTGTGATCATATTCTTCCAGAATGACGGTGTATGCCTTATGTATGGGAAAATTGGATGACCAAATTTATGGTTCGAATATTAAATAGGTTGATGTTTAGATTGATTAATATAAACAAAAAGAAAAAATGAGGGATTGTGGAAGTATACAAATATATTTGTATATTATTTGTTCTCATATTCTTCTTTTCCAGAATGTGTTTTTCTGTGTAACTCTGTAAAAAATGAAACCTGGAGGGAAAAAACCTAAGTGCATTCCTATCCCAGACAGGTCATAAAGGAATGACCTATGGAGATAAGATAATGGAGTGTTCGCCATTTTAAATTGATAACAGCTGTTCAAAAGCTCTTAGGACTTTCCAAGATAGAAACCAGAGTTTTGCAAGTGTCTTGTTATCTGGGCCGAAAGGCCCTGTGCGGAATCCTGAATTCCATGCTCATATAAGGAAACGAGCCTTTATTATATAAGAAAGGGGCTTCGAGGAAAACGCTGCGCTGGCCAAGGAACTGGGGAGACCTGCGCAACAGAAGAAGACCGTGAAGCTTTGCCACGACCGGCAGAACGACGTTTCGTTAAGTTCAGTTAGTTCATTAGTTAGTCGATATCTTGAAATAGTACGTTTATGTAACAACCCTCTACAGCTTTTAATAAACCTTGTGTGAGAAACAAATTGGAGTTTTCTTTGTTGGAGTTTAGTAGTAGGATTAAGAATTCTTCTACACTGCATAGCAAAGCTCCTAAGGATTTTATTAACCTAAAGGAAATCCTTAGCTAAGGGAAAAACAAGTAAAGATACATTCAAAGTACACCGCCCACATGCTAAATAATTAAATATCCCACAGCGCATAGAGGTGAGATGTGTACAATATAATTGATTGATTTATTTTTATTTTTTTAATACAAGATCGAGGCTCGTGAAAGAGATAACATTGATCACACAGAAAGACAAACCGACACATAAAACATATAACATGGGGAGCGGTAGACAAGATGGGGAGAGAGGGGGAAGGACACAAACTCAACATTTGAGAGCAGGGACGTCGAGAGATCTGTGCGAGGGAGAGGGCATTGGGGGGGGGGAGGCATGGGAAGGAGGGGAGGGGGTGGGAGAGGTATAAAACATATGGACACTGCAAGGACTTCCAGGAAAGAAGTTGGAATTTCAAACAAAGTGGATCTGGGGTGAATTAGCGGGGGTAGAAAAGATCAAGGTTTTGGTTGGGGGAAGATAAGAGATGGTGGTAAACAGCTGTTTTAAAGACCTGGAGGGAGGAGTGGGATTGAAGGGAGTGTGGGAGTTTGTTCCAGAGGCGGGAGAAAAGAGGAATGAAAGAGTGAAGGTGAGCAGAGAGCCTAGATTTTGGCAGTTTAACCATAAGAGGGTTGCTGGCAGATCTTGTGCGACCTGTAGGAATATTTGGGGGACAAAGCACAGAGAGAGCTGGGGGAGCAAGGCCGGAGAAGAGTCGGTAGAAGACAGAAAGACCACCTACCTGCCTGCGGTGAGTGAGTGAAAGGCCCTCGGAGATAGCTTCATCGCAGGAGATTCCAATGATTCTGAAAGCTTTGGTTTCAACAGCGTGAAGCCGAGCTAGGTGTGAGGCAGGAGCACCGGCCCATAGAGGATAACAGTATTCCATTGAGCTGCGGATGAAAGCCTTGTATTTGGTGAGGAGCTCAGGTGTGCCAAGGCAGGACTTCACACGACGGAGGATGCCCAGTCGGCGACTGGCTTTGGAGGCCAGCTTGGAAATGTGGTTTTCCCAAGAAAGATCATGGCAGATAGTGAGACCCAAAAGCTTGAGTGACAGAACTTCTTGGAGAGGATTTTTGAGAAAGTAGAGGGGAGAGTTGTCCAGTCGGTCTTTTCGGAGAGACATAGTAAGAGTGTGAGATTTGTCAGGATTGAAAGACATGTTCCACTTGTTTGACCAGTCTGTGATTTTGTCCAGGTCTTCAGAGAGTGAGGAGGCTGCAGACTGCCGATCTGAGGGAAGAGGAATGGAGCAGCAAAGAGTGGAGTCATCAGCAAAAAGATAGAGAGGATTTTCCAGAGAATCGGAGAAATCATTGATAAAGACCAGAAAAAGCACAGGGCCCAGAACACTGCCTTGTGGAACTCCAGCCTGAACAGGAAGGGGAGATGAGAAATCCATTCAGGGCCACACGTTGACTACGACCAGAGAGGAAGTCCGCAAGATTAATTGCAAAATTAAAATCAATAAAAGATTATCATAAAATATTTTCTTCATGAATTGGCTAATAGCACAACCAAACCACCGGTGTTTCATCCGAAGATGTATCTTTTAGAAATTTAATTAAATAAGTCATTAATAAAATATTAAATAATTCATTGATTAATCAATAAATAATTCGTCGATTAAATTATTAATCAATAAATCAAAAACATCCTGTATAGCCACATCACCTGGTCACTGTCATGCCCAAATATTAGCTTCCGAGCTCAAAGGATGGCTGAGATATTGCCCGGACAAACAAACAAGAAAACAAGAAAGCAAGAAAACAACCAGAGTGAAAACTGAGTACTCCCTTTCAGCGTGCGTCATTGCCGAGCCCCTTCGGTGCCAGGCAATGACGTTATGCAGCGCCTGGAGATGGCATAGGAAAGGTGCGGTGTACAATAATCTACTTTAAGGCAAATCTTACCTTAACCCATAAAGTACGTCGAGCCACATCATGGTCGATGTGTATTCAAATGAGTTTAAACTGAATTCAACCCAAACAACGAATCATGACCTTTCTTACAATGTGTAATACCTGGTAACTTATGAAAGCTTGTGTCTAATTGGTGGAGAAAAGCCCATAATTGGGGGGAGGGCCTCCCTTAATTTTAGGAAGGATTTCAGGAAAAACTTAAGCATATTCGTATATGCAACCATCCTCAACTTAAGGAGGCCCGTAAGGGAAATGTGAAGGAAATACAGAAGTAAATCCTCAAATCTGTCCTTAAGGATGGTTTATGCAACTGGGCCGTCGTCATTGACCCCTCGGACTACGAAACCACCATTTAGGTCTTTTGAACACCGCTCCTTTCCTATGCCATCTCCAGGCGCTGCATAACGTCATTGCCGGGCACCGAAGTTTTCACTCTGGTTGTTTTCTTGTTTTCTCGTTTGTTTTTCTGGGCGATATCTCAGCCATCCTTTGAGCTATGAAGCTGAAATTTTGGCACAATAGTGAGCAAGTACTTTGTCAAAAACGGTATTTTTTGTTTTTTGATTTATCAATTAAGTGATGAGTTATTTAATTATTAGCGATTAATTAAGTACTTATTTAATTAATTAAATTTACTTTCTCTTCTGGCCATTATCTCAGGCACCTTTTGAGTTAGGAAGCTGATATTTGGACATGCCAATGACAAAGTGATTTGTCTGTAAAGGGTATTTTTGATTTATTGATTAATCAATTAATCGATTAATTATTTGATTATTTGATGAATGACTAAAAAAAATTATTTTTTTTTAGTTAGATTCTGATGAAATGGTGGTGCTTTATGTGTTATATTAGGCAATTCAGGCACCTTTTGAGCTAGGAAGCTGATATTTGTACATGACAATGACGAAGTGATTTGTCTGTAAAGGGTATTTTTGATTTATTGATTAATTAATTAATCTATTAATTATTTAATTATTCGATGAATGACTTAATTAGTTAATTTTTTTTTAAGTTACAGATTCGGATGAAATGGTGGTGGTTTATGTATTCTATTAGCCAATTGATTAGCTCTTTAATTTTTTTAATGATTATTATTTATTTATTTTTATTATTATTGTACACCGCTCCTTTCCTATGCCATCTCCAGGCATTGCAAAACGTCATTGCCAGGCACCGAAGGGGGCTCAGCAGTGACGCACGCTGAAAGGGAGTACTCAGTTTTCACTCTGGTTGTTTGTTTGCTTGTTTTCTTGTTTTGTGCACCGCACCTTTCCTATGCCATCTCCAGGCGCTGCATAACGTCATTGCCGGGCACCAAAGGGCTCGGCAATGACACACGCTGAAAGGGAGTACTCAGTTTTCACTCTGATTGTTTGTTTGTTGTACACCGCTCCTTTCCTATGCCATCTCCAGGCATTGCAAAACGTCATTGCCGGGCACCGAAGGGGGCTCGGCAGTGATGCATGCTGAAAGGGAGTACTCAGTTTTCACTCTTGTTGTTTGTTTGTTTTGTTTTGTTTTCTTGTTTGTTTGTCTGGGCAATATCTCAGCCATCCTTTGAGCTAGGAAGCTGAAATTTCGGCACAATAGTGAGCAAGTTCTTTGTCAAAAAGGGTATTTTTGGTTTTTGGATTAATCAATTAATTGATTAGTTATTTAATTATTAGCAATTAATTAAGTACTTATTTATTTCCTTTCTCTTCTGGCCATTATCTCAGGCACCTTTTGAGTTAGGAAGATGATATTTGGACATGCCAATGACAAAGTGATTGGCTGTAAAATATATTTTTGATTTATTGATTAATCAATTAATGAATTAATCAATTAAAAGATTAATTATATAATTATTTGATTAATGACAAAAACATTTTTTGTTTAAAGTTTCAGATTGTGATGAAATGGTGGTGGTTTACACGTTATATTTGCGAATTGATTAATTATTTCGTTTTTTTATGATTATTATTTATTTATTTTCATTATTAATTATTTCTTTATTTTAATTCTCATCTGGGAAATATCTCAGGCACCGTTTGAGCTAGGGAGCTGATATTTGGATATGACAATGACCAAGTGATTTGGCTGTAAAGGGTATTTTTGATTCATTGATTAATTAATTAGTCAATTAATTATTTAATTATTCGATGAATGACTTAATTAATTCTTTTTTTTAAGTTAGATTCGGTTGAAATGGTGGTGGTTTGTGTATTCTATTAGCCAATTGATTAACTATTTAATTTTTTTATGATTATTATTTATTTATTTTCATTATTAATCATTTATTTTTTTCTTTCTCATCTGGGCAATATCTCAGGCAACTTTTGAGCTAGGAAGCTAATATTTGGACATGACAGTGACCAAGTAATGAGACTATAAAGGATATTTTTGATTTATTGATTAATCATTTAATCGATCTCAATTAATCGATCTCAGGCCTCTCCCTCAATTAAATGAGTTAGTTAAGGATGTTTAATTATTTGGCATGGGGGTGGTGTACTTTAAATGTACTTGTTTGTTTGTTTGTTTGTTTGTCCGGGCGATATCTCAGCCATCCTTTGAGCTAGGAAGCTGAAATTTCGGCACAATAGTGAGCAAGTCCTTTGTCAACAACTTTTTTTTGTTTTTTGATTAATCAATCAATTGAGGAGTTATTTAATTATTAGCGATTAATTAAGTACGTATATAATTAATTAAATTTCCTTTCTCTTCTGACATTAACTCAGGCACCTTTTGAGTTAGGAAGCTGATATTTGGACATGCCAATGACCAGGTGATTTGGCTGCAAAGGCTATTTTTGATTTATTAATTAATCATTTAATCGGGTGGTGTTTGTTTGTTTGTTTGTCTGCATGCGGCAATCTCATGAACGGTGAAAGATAGGAGGAAACCTATGAAACAAAAAATGTTGGGACGGGCCCCGGGAAGGTTATGGGCTAGGTGGCGAGGCCGCTTGAGGCCGGTCGAGGCCGGGCTGGGCCCATTTCGCAATAAATCTTCTTCTTCTTTCAAAATTCTCTTGAAGTACAACTTATGCACTTAATAGGAATATCTGACTGATTGCAACACATGCTTTCAAAATTCTCTCTCGCGGGGCCCGGCAGAAGAAAGAACAAGGAATCGTTGAGCACTAACTCATACTGGGCTCGCGTCAGACCTATGTACAGAAGATTAAATTCATTCAAAAAGAACCCGGGCAACGCCGGGTGCATTCAGCTAGTCTACTATATAAGAGAGAAGTCTGTTGTGTGTGTGTGTGTGTGTGTGTGTGTGTCTGTTTGTCGCCATCTTTCTCAGAGATGGCTGAACGGATCTTCGTCAAACTTTCAGGGGTTCATCAGTGACTGCCTGGGAGTGTTTTAGGCCAAAAAAAAAAATTAAATCAAAAATAAAAGATGATTTTTTTGGAGTTAAAAAAAATTAATCGCTCGATAGTGCCGAAGCTTTTTAAAATTAATGACAGTTATATACAAGTACACATTCGCATAAAAAAAAAAAAACAATCACCAGACATTTGAATACAAATAAATCAAACAATTCCGGAAGTGGACGAAGTTGGTAGTACGGCTTTTTCTTCTTCCTGATCGGTATCACACTTAACGCAGAAACGGGATGAATGGCACATTCACCAGCATATATTTAACGAAAAGGTGATGAACCCCCTTCCTCCCCCCTCCTCCCCCACCCTACCCCCCTTCCATTCCTTTTCCCCCCTATCCACCCCCTCCCCCCCTCCCCCATTCTGGTGTACTTCTGCTCATATATTATATAGCAGCCGACGCTGTGCACCGCTTCTGTTGTAAGCTTTTTGGCAATGTCGACATGCACCTCACCCGTGATGGTCTTTCAGCCTGGAAAGATTTGTCAAAAACATTGTCCTGACATGAAACCTCACCACACCACACAGCTTGCATGCAGAAGTGGTAGGAATTGGATGCAAGGTTAAAAGCCAGAAAGACTCTCTATGATAAGCTTCAGAATTTGATAGACCTGGAGAAAAAACATTGGAGAAACGTCCTTGAGCGTTTTATTGCAATTGTTCATTTTATAGCTAAGAGAAATCTGACATTCCTCGAGTCATCGAAAGGCCTCGATGAGCCTAGCAATGGTCATTTTATCGGGCAGTTTGAGTTGATGGTTCGATTTGACCCAGTCATGCCGGAGCATATTCGAAGATCATCAACCGGGAAGTACGAGATAACTATCTGAGTGCTGATATTCAGAACGCGCTCATTGGATTATTAGCCAGCAAAATACCTGCACATGTTTCAACTTACAAGTCCTACTCGGTGTTGCTTGATTGCACCCCAGATATCGCCCACCAAGAGCAACTTTCCGTCATCATCCGCTTCGTTCATGTGCAAGATGGAGAGGCTTCTGAAATATGTGAACATTTCCTCATTTTTTTGTTGTGAAAGACACGACAGGCATGAAACTAACGGAGAAGTTATTGGAAATATTGGATGGCTTTGGTCTGCCTTTGTCTGACTGCAGAGTCCAAGGATACGACAACGGCAGAAACATGAAAGGGAAACCTTCTGGTGTTCAGGCTCGGATTCTGCAGATGAACCCTCAGGCATTTGATGTCCCCTACAGTGCTCATAGTCTCAACCTTGTGGTTTCAGATGCTGCTCAGTGCTCAGCATGATCCATATCATTTTTCGGCTTTATGCAACAGCTCTACATGCTTTTTGCGGCTTCAACACAAAGATTGGACATTCTAATGGAACACACCTCCATTTCCGTGAAATCACTTTCTGAAACACGATGGGAATGTAAAACTAAGGCTGTGAAGATTGTGCGCCATCAGCTGCAGAATGTAAAGGCTGCTCTACTGAGTTTGGCTGACACTGCTAAAGGAAAGGATGATAAATGTTACAGCGATGCAATGGGCCTAGTGAAGGAAGTGGGGTCTTTCAGATTTCTCATATGTCTGGTCATCTGGTACGATATACTTGTCCAGATCAACCGAGTCAGCAAGGTATTGCAGTCAAAGGACATGCAGTTGGATGTTGCATTAGACCTAATCCAGGCATGTCATGCTCACTTGGTGAACTATCGCTATTCTGGATTTGATCAGGCCATGTATACTGCTAAGTGTCTTGCGCTGTCGTGGAGGCAGAAACAACGTTTCGTGACACTCGCAAGGTTAGCAATAAACGCTACTTTTCTTACAAGTCTGCAGATGAACCAGTTTCAGACCCACAGACAAAGTTCAAAGTTGAATTTTTCTACAGGGTTATTGATGTTTGTCTGACTGCACTGGACAGTAGATTTGAGCAGATGCGCTGCATCCTACAGCCATTCAACTTTCTGTTTAACATCACAGCCATGAAAGCTTTAAGTGACAATGATCTTAGAAAAATCTGTAACAACCTACATATCCTGCTAACTGATTCAAATTCCAGCGATTTGGAACCCATCGAGCTACTGGAAGAACTCAAGCTTCTGTGCAATTCAGTGCCAGAAAGATGTTCTCCACTTGAAACACTGAGCTATATAACGAAAAACTCCCTCATGGATAATCATCCAAATGTACACGTGGCTCTGAGGGTTTTACTGATGATGCCGGTAACTGTTGCATCTGCAGAACTCTCTTTCTCAAAGCTGAAGCTCATAAAGAGCGACTTGCGCTCCACAAGGTCGCAGGACAGACTGTCACACCTGGCCATCATCTCAATCGAGAAGGACTTAGAACAAAGACTGAAGTATGATGACATTATTGACGGCTTTGCATCCAGGAAAAGTAGAATGGTGAAATTGTATAGCATCAATGATTGTTGTGTGTGTGTGTGTGAGACATGATATTTTGACTCCATGACTCATACATGTTTGATGCTCTTCTCCACATCCCCTCTGAATATCTGAAGAATTTATATCCATAATAGACTAATTCCACCACGTAATACTTCAAAATAATTATCTTTTTGAGCACTTTTCGGCATGATGTGATATTCACTTTGTTCTGTTCTCGAGTTGTTGCCTTTGACCTTTATTTGCAGGAATTCATATTTTTTTTGTCTGTTCAGTCTGTACTACATCTGTGCCCAGTTTGTTAGTGATCGGCAGATCGGTTAATTATTCCCAGAGCTATGTGCGTATAGATGTATTCAGAAATCATCAGATCTGCATTTGCTCTTTCCATCGTGAAATTCGAATAAACGACGTCATTTTTCCTGTGGAATTTCTCCTCTCATCATTTTATTTTAGCGATTTATTGGGTTTTTAAGAGGATTCCACAAACTAATTTTGAAGGATTTCTGCAGCTCAGTTTCTGAGATATAAATGATTTTTTTTAAATGTTTGCATTTTTGGTCATCGTGATTTTTAAGGTCAAATTTTTATTTTAGTATCCCAATGGAACCTGGCAGTCAATTTCTAAGTCAGATTTGATTTGATGTGCCTTAAGTCAAATATTTGATGTGATTTAATGCAAAAACCCATTTCATTATTTGACGATTCATTCCAGAGTCATTGTTAGAAATGTGATTTTCACCCTTTGATAACCTTGACATTTGACTTGGTTCATTGTTGGCCACATATCACACTCTGGTTAACCCATAATACTATCCTATCAAGTTTGTTTTCAATCGGCACAGGCATAGCCGAGATATGACAATACATTACCCATGATGGTGTGGAAAGATACATACACGTAGAGACAGACAGAACTGGTCTTTCTAATACTTCGCTGACCCCCTCTGGATCCGAGGTATGAATCGATTCTTCGCCTGAAGATCTGTCACCATATTATTAGCCCTCCAATAGAAAGGGCCCCCATGTGAGGTTTGCAGGGGGCCCCCCAATTGAGGTTTGCAGGCGGCCACCCACATACCCAGCAGAGGTTCTGCCTTCACGTATTGTCTTTGTTGTCCAGGAGCCAGTTTTCAAGAGAGGCCTAGAAAATGAGTTTCGTGCAACACCCACTACACAGTTGGTTTGTCATTTCAGGGTGCTTGGGATACATCTGTAGAACAAATCCAGCCGTGATGTACAGTTAAATTGTGGCAGCAACAATAAATGGCAGCCACTTTTCTATTAAGGGGGTAGCGTAAAGCTCGAAATTGACGATTTTTTTTTTTGTATTTTAGTTTTTTCAGCTCTTCCAATAGGGATTCTTCAACATTATAATTAAAAGGATAGTGGGAAGTATGAGGGGATTTTCGTTATGCTGTTCAAGTATGATTAAAAAATATATATATTATTATACCTTGTATTATACCCAAAACACACAAAATCGCTGAAATATGTAGTTTTTGCTTTTCGACTGTAATTATGCAATATCATCTTTATGTTGTTCAAATGCGGTTATGGTTGTAATATGATATATCTTTATGATCTTTTCAAGAAACAAAATTGGACAATCCTTAAGTTAAGTCAGAAAAATATAGATTTCATTTCCCCTTAAATCATCAACCCCACTCCTGTTATGACCAAAAGTCCACAAGTAATCTCGGCAAAAATATCTCACCAGGTCAAATCTGGCTGCATATCATAACCATAGTCATTCACTGAACATTACAATGTTAACATATAACTGTTATGTGTTGTATTATTAAAATAAACACACATATTTTGCTACTGAATCATCCTCTAAGTGGTATAAAATCACCAAAATGTCTTCATTAATCTTCCTCATCATCATCTTCTGAGTCGCTTGTGGTAGGTTCTTTGTTTGGGTTTTTGCATTGTTCACCTCCCATGCAAGTGCAGGCTTCTGTGCATGGCATGTTATTGTTCTTGCAGGCACATACATGGCTGCGTTGACATGCAGACACTTTACACTTGCACGCGGTCAGCTCAACTAGTCCAACTGGAGCAGGGTCTTTGGTCATGAGGGTGGGCTGGAGAGTTCCATCTTCGATGTTCCATCCATTACCATCTGGCTTTGGTAGTGCTTGGTCGGGAAGCAATGACTTCTTCCAGATGAATGACTGATAGTTAGCTCGATAAATGTCTTGCCAAATACTGTCAGATGTTGGTGGTCGGCATTCACTCTTCTGCCTTTTCTGGCAGAACATCCAATATCTGATTTCGTCCGCCGTGTCACCTGCTGCCTGAGCGAAATATAAAACTATTTTATAACATACACATATAGATGTGTCATACTCATGAATGAAACTTTCACAACAAAATTGGATGTATCTTGCCTGTTGGGGCTAAGAGAAAAAATAAATAAATGAAATCCGTCAAAATCTCAGATTTACGCCTCGGACACCACCCCCCTCATAGAAAAGTGGCTGCCATTTATTGTTGCTGCCACATTTCAACTGTACATCAGGGCTGGATTTGTTCTATAGATGTTGCCCAATCACCTGGAAGTGATAAACCAACTGTGTAGTGGGTGTTGCACGAAACCATTTTGAGCAGATTCTGGCTCCTGGACTATTGTGCCAAGTATGAACAAAATCGGTCTATACATGTCCGAGATATGGTTGCAAACTCACGCACACATGGATTGACAGACGGACGAGACTCAATCCATAAGCCCCCGTTTCGGACTAAGTTCAACGGGGGCTAATAATAGATAGATATTTAGCTTTGTCAAAAATGGGGGTTTTTTTCGTCTATTTTGTGCAAAAATGGTATTTTGCAATGGAAAATCATTTCCTTTACCAACTAATGAACATATCCCGAGAAAGTGCAAGCAGGGAATGTAAGATATAGGATACCGGCACACAATGGCTTACTATAGTATGAGAGATATACCATAGGATCTTTAACATGCACAACGTCACCGCAAACACGACAGCTGGTTTTATATCGAAGTCTGAAACGCAGGGTGCTCTGATATACATCAAGCAGCACCTGCCTATACACCGCCCGACACATGCAGGCAGGGTGGCACTTTCGGTCGGATGTAATTACCTCTTCACAGGGGAACAAATCAACGACCAGACAGCTCGGTGGCGAGAACGTCACCGCATGATCTATCCCGTCATCCCTCGGCATAATTCCTGAGATCCCAAGGGATCATCTGCGCATCGATCAAAATCACGACAGCACAGATCAGGTTTTCTGGGCTTATATTATCGCCTGCCTCAATTGTGGATGTCCGTATGGCCGTCCGACTTCTTCGTAACCTCAAAAAGCCCAGATGGACGTCACAGAAAAGAGCGCGCAAGAGGTTGGAGTCCATGGCTCGGCGCCATCAAGCCGGGCTCACCACATTCATAATGCATCTCCAGACTCGCCAGCCGGACGCGTGTTTATTCCCGTAATGGAAGCAAATGTTAGCGCCGGGCTCGGGGCCACAGTTCAATCCGTAATCCCACCCGGTGGGCTCAATCCCGCGGCGCATACATTAATTTTTATCAGCGGCTCCGCGAGTGTCATGGACGACTTCAGAGAGACCCTGATTACTTCACGGGTGCCATTTTGAGATCGGCAGATGCTCCTCTTTTGTCCTCCCCTTTGATGGGCCCGTAAAGCGACAGCGATAGATTTGAGTTTCCCACTCTCGTCGCTCCGACACAACGCTCTTGAGACCCCTCGAAGGGAATTCGCTTCCTGGAGGAGTAAGTGCATGGAGATGGGAGGGAGAAGGAACGAGCTCTTTCTTGGGAAGAGCATTCGTCTCTCGCGTTATTGCATCTGGGTATTGAAGATTCCAGGGCAGAAAGGGCATCTGAGATAGAGGGGTGATGACAGACAATATAATGCAAATCAAGCGGACTTCAGCTTTTTGTTACAGTAAATGTTATTTAATGTAATTCGGTACCTTCCACGTCCTTGGATCAAACTTAAATCGGTTTCAAGATGCCAACCCGAATCATGGACAAACTGAAACAAGAGCATTCAACAATGCAGAACCAGGTTGTAGTATATAGACTACAGTAGATCTGATAATGAATAAGGTAGGCCTACATCTGCGAGCGGAAACACACACACACACACACACACACACACACACACACACACACACACACACACACACACACACACACACACACACACACACACACACACACACACACACACACACACACACACACACACACACACACACACACACACACCAATCGCCTCTTCCAAGCAAAAAAGAGTGAAGAAAACAAACCTGCACTATGTACGATCAGGGCGTTCAAAATGTTATATTAACTAGATACTCCAAATAGTCCAAAACTCATCAAAACAACATTTTAAACATATAATACAAGTACAGTATTGGTAACTAGAACGACACTTCGACGTCATGACGTCGCCCGATATGCCTCAGCCCACATTATTACATCATAATACTTGTACCAAGTTTGATTTAAATCCCTTCAGCTGTTCTCAAGTTATCACATTTTTACCTGACATGACCTCTGCCCTTTCGCTTTTGGCCTTAGGACCCCAAAATCTAATCAGTTAATCTTTACATCATTATACATATCTGTACCAAGTTTGAATTAGATCCCTTTAGCCGAACTCAAGTTATATACCCTTTATAGACTTTGACCTTTGACCTATTGACCCCAAAATATAATCAGTTAATCTATACATCATTATTACTCCCACCAGGGAGTAATGCATTCGATCGTGTCCGTCCGTCCGTGTGTGTGTGTGTGTGTGTGTGTGTGTGTGTGTGTGTGTGTGTGTTCGTATGTTTGTGTGTTTGTGAACAAGATATCTGGAAAAGTTCTGAACGGATTTGGATGAAAGTTGGTGGGATGATTGCCCTTGGGATAAGGAAGAATTGATTCGTTTTTGGTGAAGTTCAGGATATTATTCCGGATCCAGGAATTTTTTGAAGGATTTTTTACCATTGGAAGATAGGGCTCCAACTTGACCCACGGCGGGAGTATGCGCTCTACTGAGTGGCGTTCTAGTTCATATCTGTACCAAGTTTGAATTAGATCACTTCAGCCGTTCTCAAGTTAGAGACCAATAACAGACTTTGACCTTTGACCTCCTGGGCCCAAAATCTGAACAGTTAATATTTACATCATTATACACACCTGTAACAAGATTGAATTAGATCACTTCAGCCGTTCTCAAGTTATAGACATATTACAGACTTTGGCATTTGACCTTTGACCTTTGATATATTGACCCCAAAATCTAATCAGTTCATCGTTACAACATTCTACATAACTGTACCAAATTTGGTCAGAATCCCATCACTGTTTCACAAGTTATCGCGATAACAGGATTGTTACCGAACATGACCTCTGACCTTTGGCCTCGTGACCTCACCAAGTTTGACTTCAGATCCTTCAACGTTCTCAATTTATCGCGGTAACGAAAACCTATCACGGACGGACAGACGGACAGCCGGACAGACAACCTGAAAACATAATGCCTATGGCGACTTCGTAAACGGAGGCATAAAACATCGGGGCAATACCCCTGGCACTCACCTGGTAGAATAAACAGTATACTGCACCGAATAAAGGTATTTTAAACCAATTTCAATGCTTGATAGAAGGCAGGGCAGCATGTAGAATCATACTAACATAATCAAAAGACTTTAAACAAACAAACAAAAAAATACCTATTTTGGGTATTTTGGGAAACCTCCCTTCCCCCTTCCTGCCCCTCCCACCGCGTGTACCTCGTCAGACCACAATTTTTCCAATGCCTTGAACAAACATTGGTACATCACGGATGATGAAGGTTGTGGTGAAGTTTAATCGAAATTGCGTGTGTTGGTTCTGAGAAGAAAGCAAATACCTATTTTGGGGGGTAGGCCCCCTCCCCCCATAGACCACCTTAGACCCCGGTGTTTTAAATGCCAGAAATAAACTTTGGTACAACACGGGCGATGAAGGTTGTGGTCAAGTTTCATCAGAATTGCATGTGTAGTTTCTGAGAATAAAGCAAATACCTATTTTGGGGGGAACCCACCCTCCCCCGGGGGGGGGGACCCACGCTCCCCCCCCCCCCACCCCCTAGATCCCCAAAGCGGCAGATTTTTTAAAATGCCGTGAACAAACTTTGGTACATCACGGATGGTGAAGGTTGTGGTCAATTGTCATCGGAATTGTGTGTGTAGTTTCAGAGGAAAGAGCAAATTCCTATTTTGGGGGGTCAAACCTGGATCCATTTTGACCATAGGAAAACCCCTTAGACCCCGATTTTTTAAATGCCGTGAACAAAATTTAGTCACAACATAACGAATATCATTTCTGCCAAATTCGGTCGCAATCCTATCAGCGGTTTCGGAGAATAAGTTTCAAGTTTTTACGGACGGATTGACAGACTGACGAACTGACGGACGCATGATGCGCCATCGCATAAGCTCCCCTGAACTTCGTTCCAAGTGAGCTAAGAACTAGAGCAATGCAACTGGGTTGCCAATATACCTCCCCGTAGTCCCTGCCCGTGACACCGGGTAGATGCTCTCGTTGGGTGTCCAAAAAATAAACAAGTTTAATTTAAATCCCTTCAACTGTTCTCGAATATCTCATTTTTACCAGACAAAAAGAGCGAAGGTTTCACATCGATCAGTGAAGTGGTTTCAGGAGGTTTTTTTTTAATATCGGCTTTCAAGCCAATATGGCTGCCAAACCATGTTGCATATGACATTAAAAAATGTACACTCTCCATATGTGTGGGTAGGGGATCATGTTTGTGAAGTTTCGTGTTGATTGGATAAGGTTCGTTTTTCTATCCAAGATGGCTGCCAAACAAAAGTTACCTACAATGTCATCATTTTCAAACTATATGCAGCAATGGCATTAGATGTCATTTGTAAAATTTCGCATCGATAGGGTAAGTGGTTTCAGAAATATAATTATTTAATATTTCCCTCCCATCCAATATGGCTGTCACAATATGTGACCAATGAGGTTTTCGTGATCAACTTTTAATCGCCATGCTTAGTCAATGACACACGTAAAGTTTTGAGTCGATCGATTTGGTGGTTTGGGAGAAGATGTTTTTTAAGGTTTTAGGTTAAATCCAATATGGCTGCCAAACCATGTGACTAATTTTTTTTTTTCATGGGATATTGCCTGCCACAAAGCCAAAAGGCCACTCGAGGTGGGGGCTACACAAAGAAAACAAAAGCGGAACAACCAGCCACTTGGGTTGAAACAAGACAAATGTAAAAAGTTGTCTCCTCACAGAACAAAAATGGCTGTGAGGAGTTAACTAGTCTGCTTCAAGACAACAGTGCCTCTACCTATGATGTCATTAACTTAATATTTCAATACAAGTGGGTCAAAGACCATGTGCATGCAATTTAAGATATTTAGGATAAGGCATTCAATTAAAACATTTATGGCTGGTATACCACTTCTCCGATGATGTCATTATTATCATCATTTTGTTCACCATTGGGAGTACCTGACAATGGGCCAAGTTTCAAATTTTTCCATTCAGTGGTTTCCAAGAAATCATTTTTTAATTATTGCGATGAATCGAAGATGGTTGCCATACCACGTGAGCTGTGACGTCACAATTACGATAAAAACATTCTGCATGGGTGTTGCTCCTATCCTGAAAATTGTCTCAATCGGACATGCGGTTGCTGAGAAAAACGAGGTTTAGCCCGTACGGACGGACCTACCGACAGATGGACGGACAACCCGAAAACATAATGCCTCCAGCCATCTTTGGGGGCAGAGCCATAAAAAAGCATATTCATTTTGAGTAAGTTTTAAAATGCGCAATTATTAATATAGATACGCCTCCTTGTACGTCGGACTATCCTGAGTCTTGTTCATGGAACCTTTAGAATGCCACACCAACATCTGTTCATTCATGATGTCATCTGTACCATAATTGTTATGACTAAATTAAGAAACAAAGTGTGTTTTAAGCTGCAGGCTCGATCAATAACATACTGTTATGCAATGTGTAATAGGTTCCATTGTTGGCGTCAGGAAAATGGTTGGCGTCAGGAAGGGCATCCGGCCGTAAAACATTGCTTCAAATAGGGGACCGAAAAACAACAACAACCACGGTTCCCGAAAAAGGCCAACCCCCGCTTTGTGGGGAAAAATGGCCTCTAAAGGTGTTTTTTTTTTTTGTTTTTTTAATGCAATGTGTAATAGAAAGAGCATCTGCCCTGAGTCTGGGACGTTTGGTGAAGGGGGGCAGGACAGTAAACATCATCGTCAATTGCCCCAAAAGGAAGCCATAGATCGAAAAGTGGCAGGTGCACACAAATTGTTGCCTCTCCACCCTTCCGGGCAAGATTCTCCACGAAGGCTCCGTTCCACCAATCGGACTCCGTTGCCAAGAGAAGATACGGGACCCGGCCAATCACCGGCGGTGAGGGTCAGTCCGCACTAGTGGCCTCTGCACCAATGAGGGTCCGAGAGCTTTGGGGCGTGGGGATGAATAAGGGTTGAAGGAATAAAAGGAGAGATGCAGGGATATTATTATTATTATTGGACATTATCAAGAGATTATTCTCATTACATTAGCATTGTTACATTATTCTTCTTTGTCCACGAAATATGGAACAATTGTCCACGAGATATGGACAATCGGGCCAGAATATTGAGTGGCCAGCCAGGTTGTGGCAAGTGGGAATGTTGCGGCTGAAAATACAACCCAGCCGGGTTGTGGCAAGTTATGTTGCGGCTCGCAGACGACCCCTCACTCACGACTCATTTCTCACCTTTTAATATTGTTCTTCACCCCTTTCCAATCTTTACCTTATTTGGGTGTATGTCTTGGCACCAATCAGTTAAAGTGATAAGTGGTTGATAAAACAATTATCCGAAGATGGCGCGAATGATGCATAATAGGGGACAAGGGGAGAAGTATACGTCTGTAGTATTTGTATATAATTATTGTATTGCCGGTGCTCGCTTTCCCGCCATTCCTTGTATACTTATCATGACTGTGTTTTGCCGCCATTTTGTATTTGAACTCTCCTTGCTCGTTTTCCTGTCATTTCTCGCCTCGCCTGCTCATTAAACGCTATGTGGTATAAAGGGTTGTGTTAAAACGCGGTGCTACGCGCGCTTACTTGTACAACAAGAAGGAAGCGGACAACGCAGTAGGTTTAAGAGTCTTTATTATCAGAGCTCACTGTAGCACTGGAGCGCTCCGGTCTGCGCGCCCGGTGTATATCCCGCGGCCACGCCTACCCCTCGGGCGTGGCCGCCACCCACTTGGTGCGTGGAATGATGCCCTCACGCCAGTGAGCTTTCGTGTCCGCCACAGTGTCTTGACCTATCCTGTTCGGGTTGGGTAAGACAAGCAATACAATTGCATTGTCCCTCTGGGGCATGTCGATAGTACAGTAATAAGAGAACAAGGAAATAGTATGGCCAAAATCTTGCTGTAAGAAAAGCCTTTCAATGTCAGAGGTTTCGCTCGTCAAGCAGAGAGGCGATGATATCCTAGTAATAAGGGGAAGCTATGGATCAGGCAGTGGCTAATGCAATATGAAGGCCTTAGTTTTAGAATACGGTTTATTACCCTGCGCTCGCGAAGCGAAATGCAGGGTTAAGCATTCGGTTCATCCGTACGTCGTACGTGTGTACGTGCGTGTCTGCATTTTAAAAATTAATTTTCACGGAAACCGTTGGTCCGATTGACATGAAATTTTCACCATAGGAGGGACTCCTCCTGTAGAATATTTTAGTGAATGTCATGACGGCACAGATCACGTGGTACGTGCGCCATCTTGGAAAAACCAAAAAACTTTGCAGCTCTATATCTCAAAAACCGCTCCACAGAAATAATTGAGACAGGTCTCATTGCAAAGAACTCTCCATGCGAAATAACGTGTGAACGATGACGTCATAGGTGCCGCCGTTATGACGTCATAATTCGACAAGTAAAAAACTTTATCCGATCAGGATGAAATTTCTTGAGCATCTTCTCGGTATAAATTGATGCAGAAATAAAATTATAATGACGTCGTAGGTCACGTGGTTCGGACGCCATATTGTTTGGAGTGAAAAACCACTAAAATCCAATTTTCTCCTAAATGACTGAACAAATCGAGGCCAAACTTAGCAGGCAGAATCGCATACCCATGACGAACAAAAAATTCAGTGATAATGATGTCATGCATCACATGGTTTCGGAGTTATGACGTTTTTAAGCATAAACCTTGAAAACCAAGATCCTCCCTCATTTGTGATCCTATCGAGGGGAAACTTCACAGATGTGTTCAGCATATCAGTCCACTAAAATCACCTTTTGGAATTTGCTAAAGGTCACGTGGTTTGGCAGATATAAATAATTAAACGAAAATATTTTTAAAAATTGTAACTTGAACTGCTTCATTGATCGACGTGAAACCTTATATTTTAGTAGAGGTAATGAAGTGTAACATGTGTGCAAAATTTCAAGGTGATTGGATGTACAGTCTGGAAGCTAGAAGTTGTTATTGCGTGAAGAAGAAGAGTCTTCTAGAGTGTGCATGGAATTAATTATCACACTGCAAATGACGAGCTGGCAAAGTACGGAGCGACCTCATGGGGTCATTTTGACCTCAAATAAAATTCTGATTTCAGATTTGTCAATCGCTGAGGTATATTAACACACGACCAAAACAGATTTGGCGAAATTCTGACGATTTTTGACGAAAATATAACATTTGTGTATGCATTTCAGTAAAGTAAAGCGTGTGCCGTGTCAGCATTTTAAAAATTGAAACTTGGCTCATTGTAAGTAACTCCATATGGGGAATAGGTGTTGTTAACGATGACGTCTTTAGTACCATAATTATGACATCATAATTCGACAGGGACAACGCTTAGTCTGATCAGTTTGAAATTTATTGAGCATGATCTATGCAACAATTATTTAGAGAATATAAATTTATGATGTCATCGCTCACGTGGTCTGGTAGCCATATTGTATCAAAAAAAAAAATTAAAAAATAGAAGAGTTGGCTCACACCAAGTTGACTGCGCAGGGTAAGTATTCTATGAATACCATCTAGTTGCATAAGGTTTTGACATCATATCATACAAAGCAGGTTTTATTCTGCAATAGCTGAATGAGCTCATCCTCGTGTTATTCAGCCAACAAGTTCAAGAAGTTCAAGAAGAAGGTATTAGACAGTGCTTCTACATGATTGGTTCAGTAGGAGAATGTTCATTAAGTCGCATTGTAATGGTATCTACCAACTGACGAATACCAAATACTACCAACCAAGATCAAACATGTTCAATCAGTTTGATGGGTGCCAGATGCAATGCAACGAGATTGTACACCACCGGCTGTCCACGGTCCACACCAACCAATTCTCTAGAATAAGAGCGTCGAGTTGCATGGCATCTGAAAAAATTGGTTGGTGATGCAAGGCGTGTGCTCAAGTCGCTGCAACAGACCATTGTTTGTTTGACCCAGAAGTCGTAGGGAACACTTCCGGTTCGAGTGAAAGGGTTCTGGGCTTTTTGTGCACTGCATGGCTATAATAAACATATCAGATCATTCGCAATCTTTGTCATCGATCAACCCAAACATCGAAACATTAAATGGTGTCAGCCGTAAAAGTTTTGCCATCCCCTGGCCTGCCAATTTTCTGTTCTAGCTGAGATCTTGCCTGAATACTTTTTTTTCTATCGCCCAAAACAACATCAACAAGGCAACCCTCAAGTCCCCCCTTCTGTGCCATTCATGAAACTGGGATGCTCCTATCCCGGCCAGTGATTTTAGTTGTTTCAACAAAGTTTGGGGTTTTACGTAATAGGAAAGGACATTCTGCTGAGAAAAGTCTCACAAATCCTTTTCCAAAAACATGGCCTTCAAAAGTACAACTCATGGACCCTGACATGCACAGAAGAAACATCTGGCCGGACTGCGTATTTAACTGATTTATTGAAGAATTAGAATCTACGGACAACTTTCATGTATCACAGCTAAAACAACGCTATTCAAACAGGAACCAGGTGAGGCATTGGAATTCTTCATCAGTCACTGTCATTTGTTAGCAACGAAATGTGACTATTGAAAGAGTGGAGAGAATGAATTGATCATAGACTAAATAATTATAACGACTCCAATTCCAGAGTTTCAACAGGGGGCTCCTTTCCAAGAATAAACAGTTCACTGTAGCTAAAGTTCTAGAACTGGATGAGCCCATGAAGCTACGTCCATGCACCTTGCTCAGCTCCAAACCATAAACACTTCCAGTACCCCTCCCATTGGCAGTGAGATGCATGCCAATGAGGAATGTACCAACGTCTCTGCTTTCAGCAGAAAACTAGCATGTTGTAAGAATTGTGGAAACCCTCACCCGATTGAACAGAACCATTGCCCTGATCTAAATGATACAAACAGAGTATGTGGAATATTTGTCACTGGGCCAAACTGTGCTTGTCCACAAGATTCAGGCAGGCACAACAACAACGATAACAAAGAAACGAGTGTCCATCCAAGGTAACTCATTGAACTTATACGACGCAGTTGAAAGGAGCTCCATTGTAAGCAGTAAGCGTAACATTAGCGATTGGCTGAAGAACTTTCATATGAAGATGACTTTTTGCTGAATTGCTCTGGAAATGTCTCGTGGAAAAGGGGCAAAGGAAGATATTCCCCTGGTCACTCATGCCCACCTTTTAGTCCAAGCCATTTAGCATTTGACGGGGAAAAAACTGCAACACTACCGATCTCATTAGTATTGATTACCCTCAAGGTACCTTTATAACATACTAAAAGTATAAAGGTCTAAAAATATGGGGTGACTCTCAAATAATGCAATCAAGTTTTCTCCATTTAGCCCCATGTTAAAAGACGTACATATGCCGCATACTATGATTATTGTCGCTCTCTGAACTTCTATTGCTTATTTTATACACTGGACCTAATCACTAGCACGATATAATAAATAAAGGATATCATACTGTACAATATTGTATATATAAGTGAAGTTTTTACTGTTTTAGTGTCTTATTTAACCACACCCCGTTTTACAAAGACTGCTCACTCCACAGCAAGCGACGGTACATCATTATTTGTTTGTGAACCATATATATCTTAGTTTTTAATCCCATCAATGACATGTATTTAGTATGTTTAGGTCTATTGGCAATAACATACAGTAATAGTATATTCAACTTTTCTATATTTG
Source organism: Myxine glutinosa (assembly GCF_964187855.1). NCBI lineage: Eukaryota > Metazoa > Chordata > Myxini > Myxiniformes > Myxinidae > Myxine > Myxine glutinosa. The sequence continues at coordinate 293,743,763 of NC_136261.1, forward strand.
CAGGTAATCCAACCCTGAAGAATGGCGGCCAATTCGTGTGTGTTCTGCAATGAATCTGTCCGGTTTCTCCCAATGATTGATTTGAGCTCGAGCGACACTACATGCATCTACTCCACTCTCAACGACATTGCGCAACATGCTAAACAACATGATGTACCTACCATCATCACCTTTGATCAGCCACTATGGTGGAAGGCATTGTCGATCATTCTCTCGGAGCCAGATGGAAGCCCCATGCGACGTATTGTGGTAAGGCTAGGTGCCTTTCATATGGAAATGAGCTTCCTTGGCAGCATAGGGCACCTCATGGGTGGTTCTGGGTTGAAGGAGCTGCTAGAACTCATATACGCACCAAATGCAGTGGATCACATCCTAACAGGAAAAGCAATTTCCAGGGCTGTACGGGCACACATCCTCCTGGATGCTGTCCTGAATGCACTCCTCCTGTCTGATCCTCTTGGAGGAACACAATACAGAACTGCAGAAGACTTGCCAGTTCGGGATGAAGATGCAATGAGTGGCTTGGCCGATGATGATGTGATTCATCCAGATGTGAGTAAAGCAAGGACCCTGTATGATGCGTTGATGAAAGGCACACGATCTTCCAACGATGTAGCAAGTGATCCAATCCTTGATAAGATCAGCAAAGTCTTTCAAACACAGACAGAATCATTGACCAAAGACCGAACAGCGAAACTGTGGTTACAGTATATGGATATGGTGAAGATCTTAAGAAAATTCATCAAAGCCGAGCGTATGGGAAACTGGTCCCTGCACCTCGAAGCTGTATCTGATATGTTACCATATGTAGCAGCCTCAGGTCATTCACTCTATGCTAAGTCTGCCAGGATTTACCTGCAAATAATGCACAGCTTAGAACAGGACGATCCAGATGTGCACCGTAAGTTTACTCAGGGCTTCCATGTCGCCCGAAGAAGTAATAGAGCTTGGGCTGGAATTTCCTCAGACCTGATGATTGAGCAAGTACTCATGAGAAGTATGAAGACCAGCGGGGGGTTAACAAGAGGAAGAGGAATGACAGAGCAACAACGGTTAACGTGGCTTTTGTCCATGCCGGCTTGTTCGGAGACGAACAGATCGATGCAAGAGCTCACTGGAGTGAAGTACAGCACAGGTGAACATAACAAAGAGATGGGCAAAACCAGGCAGCATCGCGACATGCAAGATACAAGTACACTACAGGTCGCTCTAGTTGACAGAAATCCTTTCAAGTGTCATCCATCCCTCAGGAACATAATGACTGGTGTCAACGCTGGCAGTAAGGTTGATGTCGACAATGCCAAGCTCATTGGAGACAAGATCATGCACTCCATGACAAATCAGTCAGTTGTCCACTACACGTTCAAGCACAAAGACCAAGCCACCACATTTCTGAAGGCCAGATCATCTGTGCGAGTTGGTAAAGACCAGGTACAGAAAGACCCAGAACTGCTATTCCAGCGTCTCATCATCATCTCAAAATTTGCTGAAGATAAGGAAGAGATGTTTCGCTTTGAGTTATGCCCTCATCCACCTGCGCTGTTTGATGAAAAGCTGATGCTACGTGAAGCCCAGAAGTCCGTACTCGGAGATGCTATCTGGTCTAAACTTGAACCAGGTACCATAGAGTCAATCAGCGAAATCCAGTATGTCTTGGATGGTGGAAGTCTGCTGCACCGTATACCATGGCCACGTGGTTCACCAACATATCGAGAGATCTGCATGCTCCACTGTGACTATGTTACAAGAAAGTACGGAAAGGCCATCGTAATATTTGATGGATATCTTGGTCAATCAACCAAGCACATGACCCACCAGAGGCGAGCAGCAGGTAGAGGTGGACCAGAAGTGACTTTCACTGATGACATGAAGTTGACCATGAAGAAAGACATCTTCCTGGGAAACCTCAACAACAAACAGAACTTCATCAACATGTTGAGCAGATACCTCCGGCTTTCTGGATGCCAGACCCATCATTCCCAGGAGATGCTGACCTGCTAATCGTCCAGACCGCAGTCAGTTCGGCGAACATGAGGAACACAGCCCTTATAGGAGAAGACACAGATCTGATCGTCCTACTCTGCTTCTACGCAAACCTAGAAGCACACGACTTGTTTATGTATAGTCAGGCAAAATCCACTACAAAACCAAACCACATCTGGAATGTGAAGTCCATGAAACGTCAGCTAGGTGCAGCTGTGTGTGAAAGCATCCTATTCATACACGCAGTATTGGGATGTGACACGACGTCTCGACTGTACGGCCTTGGCAAAGGAGCGTCACTGAAGAAATTCATGATGAGCACACTCTTCCAAACTCAATCCCAACAGTTCTTGGCTGAGGATGCATCACCAGATGTGGTCGAGGCTGCAGGAGAGATAGCACTCGTGTGTCTCTACAAGGGTAAACCTGATGAAAGTTTGGATTCCCTCAGGTACAAGCGGTTTTGTGAACAGGTCGCAGTCAAGACTTCGAAGATACTCCCACAGACCTTACCGCCCACATCTGCTGCAGCGAGATATCACAGCAGACGGGTGTATCTGCAAATACAGCAGTGGAAAGGAAACAACAGCCTACAACCAGTGGATTGGGGCTGGAGAATGAGCGACGGCAATCTTGTTCCTGTTATGACCGACCTCCCTCCAGCACCTCAGGATTTGTTGAATGTTATCCGGTGCAACTGTTCGACCGATTGTGGTTCCGCATTGTGGCGAAATTGTGGCGAAATTTTACATACATCATCTAACAACACTGTTGCATATAGTTTGAAAATGATGATGTCATAGGTCACGTGGTTTGGCAGCCAACTTGGATAGAAAAACCAACCTTATCCGATGTACATGCCGCAAGCACAACTTGGAGTGTTCTCCTGCTTGTGGTCAGTGCCGTGGATCTGGCTGCACCAACTCCGTCCTGGACAGTTTCAGCGACGACGATGACGAGGAAAATGATGATTAGGTAGTGGACTGTTGTTATAGACTGTTACATGCAGCTGAATTAGTTAATTGTGGACATTTTTTTACTTTTAAGCGAATCCTTGACTTCCGACAGTATTTTATGAGTCAGTATTATTAGTTTCTCTATATGTGATTTTATTATGAGTTTGTGATTTTAATCAACAAAATGTGCCATAATTCTGAAACAGTCATGACAAGTGATTCATGTATTTGCATATCAGTGATCAGTATTTAGCTATTGGGAATTTTGTTTACGTGCTTATTTTTTTGTTCCGTACGGGCCGTACTGGGGCTGTAACATGCTGTAATTCCTGATATTAAAAGTATAATTATATACCATGTGCTCGGAATGTATCGCAAAATGTGAACAAATCGTACCGCAAAAGGATGAAAAGGGGGGTCCATGTACCAGTGATTTTGACAGACACCCCATATTTTTAGAGCTTTAGACTTTTGATATGTTATCTGGTATATATTACTGCATACAATTTCGCACTGATATGTAGTGTTGCAGTTTTTTCCTATCTGGCCCCATATTTGGGCTAAATGGCTTGGACTATTTAGGGATAATAGATGAGTGGTTGGGTGTGTTGTCAAGACGTATGTTAACCTGGGTGAAACACCCACTTGGAGTGAGACGAGAACACCAGTGGTCCTAGTTTGTCACGATGTCGTTCTGGTGCTTCTGTTGCTGTACCTGTTCAATCCGCCCATCACTCACTGACCATTCTGTTCTGAAATTGTTGCTCCTACTAGTCAGTGCGCATCACGCAATGTAGTCCCTACGGCTCAATGTAGTCCACTGAATGTGTCTAGTCCAACCAAATGTACAACTATTACTACTACCAACATCTGGCAGCATGGTTGAACCCCCTACTCGTTTCGAGCAATTCATTATTTTTATTTATTTTTATGCCTCCACCGACAAAGTCGCCGGAGGCATTATGTTTTCGGGATGTCCATCCGTCCATCCGTCCGTACGGGCTAAACCTCGTTTTTCTCAGAAACCACATGTCTGATTGAGACGAAACTTTCAGGGTAGGAGTGACACCCATGCAGAATGTTTTTATGATAATTGTGATGTAATAGGTCACGTGGTATGGCAGCCATCTTGGATTAAACGCAAATAATTAAAAAACATTTCTCAGAAACTGCTGAATGGAAAAATTTGAAACTTGGCACATTGTCAAGTACTCACAATGGGGAACAAAAGCATGATAATGATGACATCATAGGCGAAGTGGTATACCAGCCAAAAATATTTTAATCGAATTCCTTATCCTAAAAATCTGAAATTGCATGCACATGATCTTTGATCCATTTGTATTGAAATATTAAATTTATGACATCATAGGTCACATGGTTTGGCAGCCATATTGGATTGAAGGAAAATATTAAATAATTATATCTCTGCAACCGCTCACCCTATCGATGCGAAATTTTACATACATCATCTAACAACACTGTTGCATATAGTTTGAAAATGATGATGTCATAGGTCACGTGGTTTGGCAGCCAACTTGGATAGAAAAACGAACCTTGTCCGATCAACACGAAACTTCACAAACGTGATCCCCTGCCTATACATATACAGAGTGATGGCATCTACCCGTTGTGGGACTATGCGGAGGCATATTGGCAACACAGTTGCATTGTTCTAGTTTTGCAATTGTTTCTGTGTTAATTACCATCGAACAATTATTTTGCCATTGAACAATTGCCATACAACAACAGTTTTTATTTATTTATTTATTGTAAGGGGCAATGCAGCTGACCTTTGTGTGTTTGACATGAAAATCGTAGGGAGCACTTCCAATTCAAGTGAAAGGGTACTCGGCTTTTTGTGTTCTGCACAGCTATAATAAACCTATCAGATGGTTCACAATCCTTGTCATCGATCAATGCAAACGTCCAAACATGACAGATGTGGCCTATGCTTTAATGCGCTAACTCTGCACTATCCTGTTCGGACAGAACTAGATAATACGTTTCGTAAATTCGGTTCAAAAAGTGTCCCCTTTTAAAATAAGAAATATATTCTTTCTAGGCACCTAAATGTGGAATCTTGGGAAGAAACTTTATAGAAGGAAGCTTAAAGATGTGGGTGGTGCACAGAGATTGAGTGAAGGAACAGACCTCACATGACAGCGGTAATGGAACCCCCATGGCAATGTGGAGAAATTCTAAATTCTGACCTTTCATTCCATGCAATCAAAGCAGAACGGTCGCACAACTGCCTCGAGGGGACTGGGATGCAAATTAGAACCACATAACCATTCGGAATGGAGCCGATGATATCGGGAATTGCGGCGTTCCGCAAATTGCAGGTGTTTTTCTTTTTGATATTCTGCTGCCAACGTACACGGACCGATGACAAATTATCGCGGCGGGGAAGGAGGGAGGCCCTTTGGGTGCTAACGTGACTTTTGACTTGCTTTTTTCCGACAGTAAAGGCCAGAGTGGGTGGAGAGGAAAAAAGTGGACAGACAAGGTGAGTAATTCCATGGTGAATGGGTGGCAAGGAAAGGAGGTGGGGTGTTGTTATGTTGGCGGTGGCGCAGTCTCTGCAGCGACCGCAGTGCTTTGTGCAGGCCAAGATGATGGCCAATTACTCCCCGGGCTTTCATAATTACATCATTAGCCATTTCATTAATAATTAACTCCACTCCTTGTCACTAGTACCAGTGGAGAGTTAAGGCGTTGGGAAACGAGGACATTGGCTTGGCCGGGTCACCACGACCCCTCCAGGTGATCCATTCCCACCATCCTTCAGATATATATATATATATATATACCACTTAGATGATGCCATCCCAGCCACACACCTCAGAGCCTCTAACTGCCAACTTTATCAAATGCTCCACCCCCAAAACAAGATATTCATATTAACAGCAATGCGAACTGTAACGATAGAACGGTTTAGTGTGACGGGCAGTTGTCGTTTTAACAGGGCATTTGCCAAGTGTACAAAACAAAATGCTGTAAAATGGACAAAAAATAATGTTAGAAAGAAAGTTTTCTATTTAAGGTGTCTGCTACTTACGATCTAAGGGTCTTGAGTTTGAGCCCCTGTCAAGCCGTTGAATGAACACTAGGTGGGTTGACTCAGCCTGTCATCCTTCTGAGGTTGGCAGAAATGAGTACCAATTGACAGGTAACAGAAGGTACTGCATCAGCAACACAGCCGCGCATCCAGAAAATGATGCAACCAACAGCCACAAACTGCACATAAAACAATAACAACAACACGGCGAGGCCATCTATTTATTACATACACAGAGATGGTGCGTCATTAAAAACAAGCGTTACGCCTCGGTCCCCCGTCGGGGAAGTGATGTGAGTTGACAAAGTGGAAGACGCAGAAAACATGCCATGATATGATATTTCGCTCACAGGGTTCAGACATACATGGAGGCGGCCATCTTGGATTTTGACGTGGCGACCCAATTTTAAACAGCGTTCTTCCTTGTGCCTAGATACACCCAAACAACAGATTAGAAGTTGGTACTTCGCTTATTTTTCAAGATATTTCGCTCACAAGGTTCAGACATATATATGGTGGCGGCCATCTTGGATTTTGACGTGGCGACCCAATTTAAAACAGCGTTCTTCCTTATGGCGAGATACACCCACACACCAAATTAGAAGTTGGTACTCCGCTTATTTTTCAAGATATTTCGCTCAGAAGGTTCAGACATATATATGGTGGCGGCCATCTTGGATTTTGACGTGGCGACCCAATTTTAAACAGCGTTCTTATTTATGCCTAGATACACCCACACACCAGATTAGAAGTTGGTACTTCGCTTATTTTTCAAGATATTAATCTCACAAGGTTCAGACATATATATATGGCGGCGGCCATCTTGGATTTTGACGTGGCGACCCAATTTTAAACAGCGTTCTTCCTTGTGCCGAGATACACCCACACACCAAATTAGAAGTTGGTACTTCGCTTATTTTTCAAGATATTCATCTCACAAGGTTCAGACATACATGGCGGCGGCCATCTTGGATTTTGACGTGGCGACCCAATTTTCAATAGCGTTCGTCCTTATGCCCAGATACACCTACACACCAGATTAGAAGTTGGTACTTTGCTTATTTTTCAAGATATTCAGCTCACAAGGTTCAGACAATCAGACATACATGGCATCAGACATACATGGCGGCGGCCATCTTGGATTTTGACGTGGGTTGCACCCACACACCAAATTCGAATGTCGTCCTTCGCTTACGCATGCACGCACACACGCACGGACAGATGGACAGACGGACAAACCATAGTCCCCCTTTCGCCCCGCTGTGCGACGGGGGACAATAAAACATTGTTGTTTTTTTATCAAGACCCACCCCTCGGCTTCACAGCTTGTCCTGCAGGCACCATGTGCGCTCTGGTTATTACAACCCTCCACCTCCCCAAACACCATTGAGTACAAAGTGATTTTTGGATAAATAAATCCACATAAATAAATGGAGAGTCAGAAGGAGGAACCCCCCACCAAGCTTATTGATGCACCTACCACTGTGGATTTGGGGAGTGAGGGAGATGAGGGGTTTTGCATGTTTGTAGATGTTGAAGAATTTCGATGAAAAATAGAAGTAACAATAAAAGTATGAAATGCATGTTTCAATAATACTAACAAAGTACCCACCATCTGCGTGGGTCGACATTGCACATTACTTGGTGAGAAAGTACAGCCTGTATATATAGTCCAGTGTAGTCCAGTCTATGGTGTGTGTTCAAAATGTGTCTATAAAGGGTGTATAAAGATCTCAAGGGTCTAAGAGGTTAAAGGGGTCCACTGGGTCTATAAAGTTATTTCGGGTTCTAATGGTCGAAAGAGTATGTATGTTCCAATAGTAGTTAGGGTCAAAACAAGCCAAAGGAGTTTAAAGGGGCGTAAGAGTCTATGAGGTGTAAGGAGTCTATAGTGGTCCAAAGTATCGAAGGAGTCTGGGGGGAGGGGAGGGGCTAAAAGGTCGAAAGGGTATGTTCCAATAGTAGTTGCGGTTTAAATGGGTCTATAACTGGATCTCAAGGATCCAAAGGGTCAAGGGTTTGAAGGAGTATAAATGGTCTTCAAGTCTAAATGGGTTTTTTTTTGGGGGGGGGGGGATACAAGATCGTGGCTCGTGAAATAGCTAACATTAATCACACAAAAAGTCAACCCGACACATAAAACATAAAATAAGGGGAGCGGTTAGCTCTAGGAGTGAAGGAGTGAACCCTAACAAGATGGGGAGAGATGGGGAAGGACACAAACACAACATTTGAGAGCAGGGACATCGAGAGATCTGTGGGAGGGAGAGGGCTTGGGGGGAGGTGGGAGAGGTATAAAACATATGGACACTGCAAGGACTTCCAGGAAAGAAGTTCGAATTTCAAAAAAGTGGATCTGGGGTGAATTAGCGGTGGTAGAAAAGATCAAGGTTTTGGATGGGGGAAGATAAGAGATGGTGGTGAACAGCAGTTTTGAAGACCTGGAGGGAGGAGTGGGATTGAAGAGAGGGGGAGTTTGTTCCAGAGGCGGGAGAAAAGGGGCATGAAGGAGTGAAGGTGAGCAGAGAGCCTAGATTTTGGCAGTTTAACCATAAGAGGGTTGCTGGCAGGTCTTGTGCGACCTGTTGGAAATTTTGGGGGACAGAGCACAGAGAGAGCTGGGGGAGCAAAGCTGGAGAGGAGTCGGTAGAAGACAGAAAGACCACCAACCTGCCTGCGGTGAGTGAGTAAAAGGCCCTCGGAGTTAGCTTCATCGCAGGAGATTCCAATGATTCTGAAAGCTTTTGTTTCAACAGCGTGAAGCCGAGCTAGGTGTGAGGCAGGAGCACCGGCCCAGAGGGGGGAACCGTATTCCATTGAGCTGCCGATGAAAGCCTTGTATGTGGTGAGGAGCTCAGGTGTGCCAAGGAAGGACTTCGCACGACGGAGGATGCCCAGTCGGCGACTGGCTTTGGAGGCCAGCTTGGAAATGTGGTTTTCCCCAAGAAAGATCATGGCAAATAGTGAGATCCAAAAGCTTGAGCGACAGAACTTCTTGGAGAGAATTGTTGAGAAAGCAGATGGGAGGGTTTTCCAGTTGAGAGCAGGGACATCGAGACAGTCTTTTCGGAGAGACTTAGTAAGAGTGTGAGATTTGTCAGGATTGAAAGACTTGGAACTTGTTTGACAAGTCTGTGATTTTGTCCAGGTCTGCAGAGAGTGAGGAGGCTGCAGACTGCCGATCTGAGGGATGAGCAATGGAGCGGCAGAGAATGGAGTCATCAGCAAAGAGATAGAGAGGATTTCCCAGAGAGTCGGAGAGATCATTAATATCGAAGAAGGCACGTGATATGTCAAGGGAGACAGCTCTGAATTCCTGTTTGGCATGGAGGACCTCCATCCATTGTTGAGACAGCAGAAGCAACATGTCCAGAGTAGAATGACCTGGTCTGAATCCAAATTGATGATCGGAGATCAAGCCATTGGAGAAGTTGAAAGATTTTATATCCGAAGCAATGATGGATTCCATGACTTTGCTGATAATTGGGAGCAGGCTGATTGGTCTGCAGTTGCAAGGATCTGTTTTTGCACCTTTTTTGTGTAAAGCGGTAATGTTTGCTGATTTCCAAGATGCTGGCAGATGACCTTGCGCAAAAGAGAGGGTGAAAATAACAGAGAGAGGGTGAGATAGAGTGGCAGAGCAGGATTTTAGGACCCGTGGGCTGATGCCGTCTGGTCCAGTTGCAGAATCAGAGTCGAGGTTTGGCAAAAACTTCTCCACCTTGTCAGGAAGGAAGAACACAGAGTCCAGGAGCAGTTGGGTTCGACTGGGTAAGGTGGAAACAGAGAGAGATGGGTTTGGGACACAAGATTTTGAGGCAAACACAGAGTTGAGGCATTCAGCTTTGTCACGTGCAGTGTCAACTGTGTAGCCATTTGAGGTAAGGGAGGGGATGGAGGGGGAACACACACCAGAAACTGATTTGACCAGACGCCACCAGGATTTGGAGGAAGGAGACAGGTTTGAGAGTTCATTCTTGAGTGTGGAGAGATAGTGCTTCCTGGCACTCCTGAGGGTAGACACACACTTGTTCCGAGCTTGGTGGAAGGAACTGAGATTGCCTTCAGTTGGATTTGACTTCCAAGAGGCAAAGTCAAGTTGTTTCAGGGCAACTGCCTCACCACAAGATTCATGTAGCATGGACGGGAAGAAGGGTAAGACAACTGAAGACGAGATGGGATAAATCTGTGCATGAGAGAGAGCAGTTCAATTCAGTTCAGTTCAGTTTAAAGGTCAAAAGAGTCTTAAAGGGTCAAAAATGGCTCAAGGATCTGAAAAGGTCAAAGAAGTTTAAAGGTCCTAAAGGTTTAAAAGGTATGTTCCAATATTATGTAATTAATAGACATAGTGTCGATGTCATGGTGTAAATGACGTTCAAACAGTACGCAAGACACATAAGTACATATATTGTAACTTTTTCTATGGGCAGACAGACACGAATGGGTTTTTATGATATAGATTATGGGAATACATAAGAGTATGTCTCTGAACATTGAATTATTGTTTGCTGTATCGTTTTGAATCCAAAAATGGTGGCCATTTTTGCTGACATAACGAAGCCCCTTTCTAAATTGCTTGCTCCTTTTCCGAGCGGCTTTAAAGGCGGTCGATATGGAACGACTAGCTTGGAAAGCGAAAACAAGCCATGCACTAACGGAACACTTCCCTGTTGTGGGCAGAATCAGAGTGGAGATTGGTTTTCTATAGCAATGTGGAAAATAAACACAATATATTATTTGTATGTTGATACATGGTCTATGTTTACACATTTTGTAATGTATACAAAGTCCAGGCTCTTGGAAGAACTGCAATACTGAACGGATCAGGGCACAATACAACAAAAGGAACAGTGAAAAGAGAGGGGAAACACCAACAGCAGGGTTGAAAGATAAAACAGAGGGATCCTTGGACAAATAATGGATGTGGAGAGGAATGAGGGGTAGGGGGGAGGGGAAGACGCACGGGTTGGACAAGATGGATACAGCTGCAAACTCAGGGAGGAAAATTGGAAACACGGAAAGAAGTAGGCCTGGGAGGGGGGGGGGAGGGTGAACTGAACTTCCTCAAGAAGATTGTTAAAAAAAAAAAGTAGATGTGGGGATTCCAGGCGGTCCTTTTGGAAAGCGATAGTGAGAATGTCAGATTTGTTTGGACTGAAAGATTTCCAAGTGATTGACCTGCTTGTGATTTTTTTTCCCAAGGTCTGAAGAGGGGGAAGAGGGGGAAGAGGCTGCAGCCTATCTGTCAAAAGGATGAGGGATGTCATGGCAGCGGGTGCAGTCGTCAGCAAATAGACAAATAGGATTTTCCAGAAAGTCGAAAAGAACGTTGATGGAGATAAGCAATAGGACCAGGCCCAGAATACTGCCTTGGGGATCTCCAGCCTTGACAGGGAGAGGAGATGAAAGAATTGCTATGAGTGCCACACATTGACTACGAGAGTGGATGAAGTCAGGAACTCAAAAGTAGAGCTGGCCTTGGATGCCATAGGCAGAGTTTGGAGAGCAAAGCGGAGTGCCAGACTATATCGAAAGCTCAATATACAGTGCCTTCAGAGATCGAGTATTTACACCCCTTGACTTTTTCACATATTGTTGTGTTAAAGCCTGCATTTAAAATGGATTAAGTTGAGATTTGTTTTGTCACTGATTCACACAAGATACCCCATTTAATATGTCAAAGTGGATTTTTTTTTTTTTTTGAAATTTGTACAAATAATTAAAAATGAAAAGCTGAAATGCCTTGAGTCAATAAGTATTCAACCCCTTTGTTAAGACTTGATTGGGCATGACATAGAAAGAAACACACCTTTATATACAAGGTCCCACAGTTGACAGTGCATGGCAGAACAGACACTCTACAGAAACTCAGAGCAGAAGAAAAGCATGCCTCTTTTCAGCAGCAGGAACTGGGAGAATAGTAAGGATAGAGGGAACAATTAATGGAGTTAATTACAGGTAAATCCTTTAGGAGAACCTGCTTCAGAGTGCAAAAGACTGCGGTGAAGATTTATGTTCCAACAGGACGATGACTCCAGGAATACAACCAACGCAACACTGGAATGGCTTCAGATCAAGAATATGAAAGTCTGAGTGGCCCAGTCTGAGAATGCCATTGAGAATCTGTGTAAAGACTTGAAGATTGCTGTTCACCGACGCTCCTCATCCAACTTGATAGAGCTTGAGTAAATCTGCAAGGAAGAATGGGAGAAACTCCCCAAATCCAGATGTGGAAAGCTGATACAGACATACCCAAGAAGACTCGAAGCAGTAATCGCTGTCAAAGGCGATTCTACGAAGTATTAACTCAGGGAGTTGAATACTTATGTAAGTTAGATATATCTGCACTTAATTTTATATTACTTGGTAAAAATTTCTAAAAAAAAAAATCCACTGACATTATGGGGTATTATGTGTAGATCAGTGACAAAAACAATCTTAATTTGATCAATTTCAAATTCAGGCTGTAACAACAAAATGTGAAAAAGTCAATTGGTGTGAATACTTTTTGAAGGCCCTGTACCTTCGCTTTGCTTCACAACCTTCCATCTCTGTATAATTAATGAACATACCAGTCCGAACACAAAGCGCTCTCCCCATAAGTATGTAATTAATCGATAACGCCTGTACTATTGTCTGACATTTGGAATTTGATCATTTACACTTTTATCACCATTATATAATTGCAGGCTTACAAAATCGAACACATTTTATAGAATTTATGGATATCTACAATTTTGATGGTATACTTGACAGTTCTGCCTCACTAGGCAGGTATATAATACAGGTAAGTGCATGCTGCATTGGCGAACATAATTTACTTAATTACCTGAACTAGAAATTTCATAAAACACCTTACCTTGCACAGTCTTGAGAAAAATAACATGGGAAAGGTCTTTCCAACTCTTGCTTTGCGATTTCGAGCAACTATATTAACTTCGTTCATGAACTTTGAATAACAGGCAGGATGGCAGCCATGTGAAGCTGATGTGCCAAACATAACGGTCCAGCACTGAACCTTCTGCCAACCCTTCTCGTATAAACTGACGATTTTGGGATGATCTTGGAGAAAAAGCTGCACTTAAACAAAAAATATATTTTAGATGCAGTTAGATTTATGGTTACATCGCTAGGCGTCGCCATCTTTGTCTGAATCACGCTGTTACTCCGCCCTCAGATCACGTTGCAAATTTGATTCGGGTAGAACAAGTACTGCGAGTACCGTGAAACCAATTTTGGCCAAGTACTGTGAAATTGGAGGTTTCTGGTAGTGCAAACAAGGCGATTTGTCTTCTAGTGTTAAAATATATAATTCAAATGAAATTAAATAAAAGTTTTAATTGATGTAGAAAAAACAAAAAACAAACAAAAAAACATTGAATTGGAAGTTTACCACCATTGGTGCACCTTCCTTTACGCCACCTTATTTAACACGTTAAATTAATTCTCCATGCCTGTTTATCCTTTATGACATCCCTAAATACAGTAACTTTCCTGTTTGGAATGATTTTCCATTTTATTTGACTGTCAGGAAGAGTGAAGCAATTGCTATACTGTGAGTGTGCACTGGGCATGCACCTCGGGACGAGACCACATACATTTCCCCAAATTCAGAGCAAAGTACTCCTAAACTGCAGGTTTGTGTTCCATTCCATGTTCCGATGTATGTTCTCCAGTGTTGTTATTAGTGTAGCAGCATAGCAAACCTGTTGTGCATTTTGTGATACAAGCACCAAATTTGGCACAAATGTACATTAATATGTTGCGAACATTTTCAGATATTGGGCCACTTGAAATTCCGTAATTTTTTTTTTCAAATTTTTTCAAATTTCGTAATTTCAAATTTTTCGGGTGACACCGTCACAATTTCGGTCTTCGAGGCCGGCCGATATAGTGGGGCGGCTTAGCCAAAATATTCAAAAGAATTGTGCATTTTGTGATACAAGCACCAAATTTGGCACAAATGTACATTAATATGTTGCGAACATTGTGTGGTCAGCAATGAAGACGAGAGTCTGAATTACATGTATGCAAAAGACCTTGTGAACCAGTGAAGCAAATACACGGTTAAGCATGAATTAAATCTAGGGCATGATATAATTTCCATGATGTTTACCTCTACACTCAATGGTGGAAGGAGGTAATGTTTTGATCCCAGCTTGTCTGTATGTCTGTTTGTCTGTTAGTCCACAAAATTCCAGACAAAGCTTTGTAGTAGTGGTAGTTGTAGTGGTAGTGGTGATAACAGAAATTGTTATATAGAACTGAACTTATATTATTATTATATGCAGAAAATAACTTCATTTCTATATGCCCTGCAGTGGACAGGTTAATTGGTTTATGCACTGAAGGGGTCACCCTGGTGTGCACTGCTGTGTTCTGCCTCACTGAGTTGTTCAGGTATGATGTACTCAGCACAAGCTTCCGGTCGGCCCGGAGGTGGGGGTGCGGGGCCTGTCACGGAACGTCAAAACAAACGGCCTGCCGGGGCCGCCCAAAAGTCGGGCGTGAGGGGCGCGTCCACTAATGGAACGCCTCTCGCTTCCCAGATCGAGGGCCACGTGGTCAGGAGAACCTCGTCCCTTCCGGTCACACTTTGCCTATCGGCCGGCCTTGAAGACCGAAATTGTGACGGTGTCACCCGAAAAATTTGAAATTACGAAATTTGAAAAAAATTGAAAAAAAAAATTACGGAATTTCAAGTGGCCCAATATCTGAAAATGTTCGCAACATATTAATGTACATTTGTGCCAAATTTGATGCTTGTTTCACAAAATGCACAATTCTTTTGAATATTTGGGCTAAGCTGCCCCACTATATATCCTAAAGTACTCCAAGAATGAAGAATTCAATAATCTTCAACGTTTTTATTCAACCCAACATCGGAAGGCACGTTTCGTACAAATTATTTCCACTCTAAGTCCTCTCACCTGGAAAACCTTCTCCTCTCGTCGCTCCCTCTAGCGTCCAGTCCATGCAGCACATGTCCAAATTTAAATTAAGTAGTTCCTTGATCATAGAAATAGACATATAGACAGACAGAATGAAACAAATGCTCAACTCTGCCTTGTATTAATGTAATGTCCTTGTTAGAAAGATGCGGACACACAGAGAGGATCAAGCATGATCTTTATTCCAGGCAGCGGCAACACAGGCCTCACACGGCCCTGCTCACAGTGGCCTCATTCAGACATATACGGCACTACACTCCTCCCCCTTTAAGTCACATGGTCTTTCAAATATACTGGTCGCACAAGGCGTCTAGAAGAAACATGCCGGCATTGAGCCGTAGACACGACCGGCAACGGTGAGGCTTTGGAAACAGGTGACGGCTCCCCACCAGACACCAAAATAGGCTCAACCGAAACCTGAGGAACATCCACACTACTCTCACTGCCATGAACATCAGGCTCCACAGATGGATGGGCAGCTGGCTGAAACGTGGTCACGGGCACTTCAATGGATGAGGACACATCGCACGGCGGAACGGAATTGGTTGTGTGTGAATGACCGGACCCACGAGCCAACAACTGATTCACATGACGTTTCCAGATAAGCCCGGCCAAAGTACGAACAAGGTAGTTAGCCTTACCGAAAACTCGGACCACAACAGCCGGCACCCATTTCTGTCGGTGTACATAGTCCCATGCCAAAACTGGTTGGTCCACTGTGAATGAACAAACATTGGTCGCTGTAACAACTTCAGGTGCACCAGGTCTAAGCAAATCCAGGCATGACCGCAACTGTCGGCCATACATGTGGAATGCAGGCGTTTCCTGTGTAGTAGAATGCACTGAATTACGATAGGCATGCAAAACCACATCAACCCAACTATGCACAGATTGAACCGCTTGGCCTCTATGCAAGACATGTTTCAACGCTGTGACAAATGACTCAGCCTGGCCATTTCTATCTGGGTGGTGAGGCGCCGACTTCAGGTGTTTGATACCATTATCACGAATGAACACAACAAACACCTCAGATACAAACTGCGAACCATTATCCGAAACTAAAATCTCCGGAACCCCCTTCCTTGTTCGCAAAAATACTCCACAGATGCTCCACCATGTTCTCTGCTGAGGTGGACTGCATTATAGCTACTTCTGGCCACTTTGAGTAAGCGTCGATCACCACCAAAAACATGCGGCCCATGACTGGCCCTGCAAAATCTACATGAATGCGCTGCCACATTCTATCAGCAGGCAGCCATAACAACGACACATGTGAGGGATTATCAGCATCAGTTTGACACATATCACAGGCTTTTACCGTCTGCTCAATGTCTGCATCAAGCCCAGGCCACCACAACAAACTCCAGGCTAAACTCTATGTTTTGACCAAACCCAAATGACTCTCATGCAACTCAATGAGACAGCGCTGACGTAAAAAAGCAGGAATGACCACCCTCATGCCCCACATTACACAACCTTGAGCTAAAGACAGCTCAGACGCCCGCGACACATATGGAGCATATTCTGATGCCAAGGGCAACTCACGCCAAGAACCTGACAAAACAACGTGTGCAACACATGACAGCACAAGATCACGACGAATGGCAGTGGCCACTTCCACAGTGATTACCAGACCAGATTCAATCTGTTCCAACATGAACACCTCGGCCTCAACTGCAGGTTCGGCACCGACCTTTGTAGATGGCAATCGAGACAAGCCATCACAGTTAGCATGCCGTTCGGAAGCACGAAATTTGATTTCATAGTCGGACCATCTCTGTATCCGAGCAGCGGTAGTGACTGGAATGCCTTTCTGAGGATTAAACAAGAACTGAAGTGGCTGATGATCAGTTTGCAGGAGAAAATTCTGACCTATCAAGTACTGACGAATTTTCAACATGCCCCATACCAAAAACAGTGCCTCACGCTCAATCTGAGCAGAGTTCTACTCTGCGGCTGTCAGAGTACATGATGCAAAACATACCGGACGCTCAGTACCATCACTCATTACCTGAGACAAGACGGCACCGATGCCTTACGACAAGCTGTCACACACCAGAATGAGAGGACGTGAAGGTTCGTAATGTGCGAGTACCGTATCTGCAGGAAGGTGAGCTTTGACTCGTTTGAATTTTGCTTGTTCCACTGAACTCCACCTCTAACAAACATCTTGACACAGCATGCGAGTCAGCGGAGCAAGCTCAGTGCTTAGGTTGCTGACATACCTCTGGTAATACTGAGCAGGCCCAATGAAGGAACGAAGAACTTTGTCCCTTGGGCTGGGCTATAGCTTTTGCGTCAACATTCTGAGGGGTTTTTGACAGCCCCTCTGGGGTGATGACATGCCCCAGGTACTCCACTCGCTTCTGAAAGAATAAGCATTTGTCCTTGTTCAAGCGAAGGGCATGAGCAGCTAACTCAGACATCACCTTGTCAATGTTCTCAAGATGTTGTTCGGGCGTGGCGCCTGCATTGAAGATGTCATCCAAGTAGCATTGTGCAAGTAAGTCGACACAAAGACGATCCATCGCCTTTTGCCATATTGCCGGGGCTAAAGTGATCCCAAAACAAAGATGGGTATCCTGGTACATACCCTGACACATATTGAAGGTAAGGAGGTGACGATCCTCCGGCGTGATCTCGAGATGAAAGTACGCATCGCGCAAGTCCAACTTCGTGAAGTACCGACTCCCCGCCAACTTTGAATATATCTCGTCAATCGATGGCAGTGGATACTGCTCCACGCAGAGGTTGGGGTTAACAGTTGCTTTAAAATCACCACACAGGCGAATACCTCCATCCGCTTAAGCACAGTGACCACGGGTGTCGCCCACTCAGAGTGTTCCACCGGTTCAATGGCCCCAATCTTTTCCAATCGATCAAGCTCCGCTTTGACCCAATCGCGAAGGGCATATGTCACCGGTCGAGGCTTACAGAATCGCAGACTGACATCCTCCTTCAGGTGCAGGTGACTGAGCACCTTTGAGCTTCCCAAGTTCAGGCACGGATATAACTTGGTGTTTTTTCCAAGATGCCCTCCAAGTGCGAAGGAGACGGAAATGACGTATACACAATGTAAATGTTTGCCCAATCACGGCCAAGTAGAGATGGTCCAGAACCATCAACCACATGCAGGGGCAACACCGCTTGCTAGACCCGATAACGAACCGATACATCCATCAAACCTAATGGCTTTATCATCTCCTCTGTGTAAGTCCGAAGGGTAGTGTGTATTGTATTGAGGCTAACACCGGACAACGCAACTGACGCCAGATCCGTTTACCCACCAGACTGACTGATGCCCCGGTATCCACTGTGAAGTTGACTGGCCTGCCATTCACACTGACAGCCACCACAAAGTGGATTCACAGCTGACGTCATCGGAAACATGCCCTGTTGATCAAACTCACTGCCAGCCTCGACCACATCAACAGATGACGGTGCCCGGCCCCGACAAACCTTCCGCACATGGCCTGTATCACCACACCAGTAACACACCACATTCTGAAATGGACAGTGTAAGGTATCTCGACAAACTACGATCAATTGTCGTACACGTTTATTCACTCTGCCGATACAGGCCTGATTCACCTCAACGCCATCCGAGCTGGGGCGTAGGGATACAATGCGGTCCCGGTGTAGGGATACAATGGTGAATATTTGCAGCTTCATACATGACATCCTCCATTTAAGTCCAAAATTACCAAGAGCAATACGTGCTAGATTTCAAGAATTGACATTTCAAAAGCAACATTTCCAAAACATGTGAAAATATGTTTGCAAACGATTATGAGAATAATGAAAATACGTGAAAATAGAACATGTGTCACCGTGAAAAAAAACATCTTCAAAGATTCAACCGGTCGGGTGCTTTTCTCTCATGCATTGAGCGTCGCGGTGTACCAGTGGATACAGAGTCCGAGGTGATTCCTTTGGGTCGTGGTGTACCAGTGGATACAGAGTCCGAGGTGATTGCTTTGGTCTCCACGAAGGGTGTAGCGTTCGCAGAGGTTTTCGGGGCATCTGAGCCGGCTGGAGCGGCCACGCACGATCTCCGGCAGTGGCGGGTCGAACTGTTGTCCTGACTGTGACGATGCTGCAGGCTCTATCGACTCACAGTGACTGTAGGTTATGTGGTCCTGATGTCGACGAATTTCGCGGCCGTCCTGCAGGCGAATCACGCAGGACAGTGGACCCGGCTTCTCGATGATGTCCCCCGGTAGCCACGTCGCACCTGCACCAAAATTTCGGGCAAACACTGGATCTCCAATGTTGATACATCGACTGTTCGACGCCTTATCGTGCACCAACTTTTGATTAAGCTGGCTCTGATAAACATTTGATGATATGTCTGTTTTGAGATTGTCAAGTGTCGATCTCACGTGTCGTTTCATCAATAACTCAGACGGAGCTGCACCGGTTGTTGATTGTGGCGTGATGCGGTATTTGAACAGGAGACGAGACAGCTTTGTTTCCAGGGTTCCCTCCTGAAGTTTCTGCAATCCAGATTTGATGATTCCCACGGATCGTTCGGCCAAGCCATTTGAAGCCTGGTGTTGTGGGCTGACAAACTTATGTTTGAATCCGTTCCGACGTGTGAACTCGGCAAACTCGGAACTGGAAAAACACGAACCGTTATCACTCACGATCATCCTGGGCAGACCATGAGTGGCGAAACAGCATCTGAGTCTTTCGATGACAATGGCTGACGTAGTACCACGCGTCACATTGGCATCAATCCATTTTGTGTGCGCGTCCGTAATTATTAGAATCATGCTGCCGTTAATAGGCCAGGCATAATCGAGATGCAGGCGATGCCACAGTTCGCTGGGCCATTCCCAGGAATGCAGTGGCGCTTTCGCAGGTGTATTCCGGGTGCTCTGGCAGGGGTAACAATGTCGAACATGATGTTCGATATCAGCATCAAGATTCGGCCACCACACATAGCTTCTGGCGAGTGACTTCATCTTCACAATCCTGGGGTGACAGTCATGGATTTCATCCATGACCCTGGAACGCAGATTTCCCAGGATCACGACACGACATCCCCAGAGTAGGCAACCATTTTCCACGCCGAGTTCGTTTTTACGTGCTTTAAAAGCCGCAAAAGCGGGGTCACCCTCAGGTAGCAAATGCCATCCAAGCTGTACAGCCTGGACAGTTCTGGACAGAACGGGGTCTCGTCGAGTACGAGTGCGGATCTGGCCGGAATCGACAGCACAATCTTCCAGATGATCCATCAGTGCGATAATGGATCCTGGTGTAGGCGAATCATCAACGGATTCTGGAAGGGGCAACTGACTCATGGCATCTGCATTTGTGATAGACAAACCGGGCTTATAACATATGGTGTAGTCATAAGCAGCGAGAAACAGGGACCAGCGGATGATCCTGGGCGGTAGTGTGTCAGATGTCGCCTTAGTTGGACCAAACAGACTGATCAGCGGCTTGTGATCAGTGCGAATCGTGAAATAATGTCCAAGGAGGTACTGGCGAAATTTGCTGATGCCGAAAACGATTCCCAATCCTTCCTTGTCAAGTTGGGAATAGTTCTTCTCTGCCGGGGACAACGTTCTGGATGCAAATGCAACCGGTCTTTCCGTACCATCAGGCATCACGTGTGATAATACACTCCCCACTCCATACCGACAGGCATCGCATGTCAGCACAAGATCCTTCTCTGGATCAAAATGAACGAGAACATTGGACGATTTGAGCAGATGCTGATTGTTCAGTAGACCCCCAGCTCCAGGAGACTCCTTTCCTCAAAAGCCGACAAAGGGGGCCCAAAACGTCGGTCACATTCGGAATGTAACGACCATAGAACTGAAGCAAACCGAGGTATGACTTCAATTCGGTCACGTCTCGTGGAGCAGGAGCATCCTTGATCGCTCGGACTTTCTCATCTGTCGGGTGTAGACCCTCGGCATCAATCATATGACCCAGGTACGTGACTGATGGCACCATAAACTTGCACTTGTCTCGACGCAAATGTAGGCCGGAGTCCGAAATCTTCTTCAGAACTCTATCCAGGTTTTGTAGATGTTCCGCGTCCGTACGACCAGTAACCAGAATATCATCCTGGTAACAAACGACGTTGCGTTCGGCGGCAAACAAACTGTCCATGACACGCTGATAAATTCCAGGTGCAGATTTCACTCCAAAACTTGAGTCGGTGGTACCTGTACAACCCACGATGTGTGTTGATGGTAAGATACTGTTTCGAATTCTCGTCCAAGCGGAGCTGTAGATAGGCGGATTTGAGATCGAGTTTCGTAAAAGTCTTGCCTCCCGTGAGATGAGCATTGAGGTCTTTGATGCTCGGGATTGGATATTTATCCAATGAAGAACACTTGTTCACGGTCATTTTATAATCTCCACATATGCGGATGGACTGGTCCGATTTTATGACCGGAACGATGGGCACCGCCCATTCGGCATACTGGATTTGCTCGATGATCCCCAGATTTTCAAGATGATCCAGTTCCTTGTCAATCCGCTCCCGCAGGGCGAAAGGGACTGGGCGAGCTCTGCAACATATAGGAATGGCATCCCGGTCAACACTGAGTTTAGCCGTATGTCCTTTCAAGGTTCCAAGCTCATCCTTGAAGACATCTGGGTACGTATCCAGCACATTTTTGAGTGTGTATGCTGCGGTAGGAGAAACGTTGGCTGCCCGGAGTTGATGAATGCTTTTCCACTTCAGTAGAATTATGCTCAACCAGTTCCTGCCGAGTAAGGAAGGGCCCTTTCCAGGAATGACGATTAGGGGTAGGTGAAACTCACGGTTATCGTAGCCCACCGTGACGTCACATGTACCGCAGGGAACAATCTTCTCACCTGTATAGGTGGAGAGTCCATAGGTAGTAAGTTTCAGATGGGGTCGGTCAGCATCACTCCACAGGTTTGTGAAATCAGCATTGCTGATGAGCGAGACTGCCGCACCAGTGTCGACCTCCATTTGCAATGGTCGATTGTTGACGACAACAGTGGCAAGAAGAGGGTCCCACCTATGTTGAGAATCAATATGAAGCAGGTCATACGATTCTGAGTTGTCAGAAACAGAGCTCACCTGGTCAAGCTCAGGTTCCTCCGAACCGATAAACTGATGAATCTTGTCAGCAGCTTTTCCTTTTCCCGATTTGCGAGTGATGCAAGCTGGAGCAATATGGCCAGTTTTAGAACAGAAATGGCAGGTGGCATCTTTGAACCGACACGTCTCCGGAGGGTGCTTTCCGTTGCACCGAAAACATTTGTTGTGGGTTTGAGACTGCACTGGCTTCTGACGAGGAGCCTTGTTCCAACGTTTTGGCTGAACATGATCCAACCGATTCACAGCAGGGCTGGTACCAGATGAGCGAGTGGCACCGATGCTTGTAGCGTTGCGTTCAGCACTTTCCATTGAAATGGCGGTGTCTCTGGCATTTTGGAACGTCAGTCTTCTCTCAGCAAGCAGGCGTCTACGAGTGTGGTCATCGGACATGCCAACCACCAGCAAATCACGGAGCATGTCATCAATCGTGTCCCCAAACTCACACAGATGTGACAGTTTTTTGAGGTGTGCAATGAAGTCTGCGATCGACTGACCTTGCTGCTGTCTGTACATGTAAAAATTAAACCGACACAGGATAACTGAAGGAGATGGATTACAATGTTCCTTCAAAGCGGCCTTGAGCTCTGCATACGTGAGCTCCTGGATTGTCCGAGGCCGAATCAGGTTTTTAACGAGTGTGAACGTCTCACCTCCGCAAACGGACAGGAAGACGGCCTTCATCCGGGCTTCGGTCGCGATGCCGTTCGCCTCGAAGTAAAAAGACAACCGCTCAGAATACGTGTCAAAATCCCCCTCATGAGGGTCGAATTCATCGATATGGCCGAAAGAAGTCATGGTCTAGATGTTTATCCTCGTCGCCATGTAAGGTATCTCGACAAACTACGATCAATTGTCGTACACGTTTATTCACTCTGCCGATACAGGCCCGATTCACCTCAGCGCCATCCGAGCTAGGGCGTAGGGATACAATGCGGTCCCGGTAGAGGGATACAATGGTGAATATTTGCAGCTTCATACATGACAGACAGCTCCCACGAGAATGTGAACAACCACATCGCTGACAAGGCTGCTGTGGTAGTTGTCCCTGTAACGCTCTGCTTGCATGTACCCGGGAAGAAGAAGAAGAACCATGATCCGCCAACCAAGTTGGAGAATTGCGAGCACGTGACCCTCTAGCAGCTATGGCATTAACTGCAGAATCCTCCCCAACAATGGCGCGAACATCCTTTCTAGCTTGTTCCACAACAGCCGCAGTTTCAACCGCTTTCGCAAATGTAATCTCTTCAAACGTCATCCGTAGCATAGACATAGACGCGACCATCTTCTCATCGCACAACTCCGTGATGAAACGATCCTTCAATCTTTGTAATCGTTCATCGTCACCAAAACGACAATCCCCCGTCAGATGCTTGAGCCTGGCCACGAAATCAGCTACCCTTTCCTCGGGAAACGGAACCAGGTTGTCGAACTCGTAACGCAATAAATGTGGTGACTTGCTGTGGTGTTGTGCATAGATGGTACGCTAGAAGGGGCGTGGCCAATAGGAGGAGGAGTTCCGGGTAAAGGACGGAGTGTGGAGAGGATTGGAACGGGACGTGCATTCGATATTGGATTGAATAATACAGTTGGACCTTACTGAATTCTTCTTACTGAACTTTACCACACAACAAACTGGCGACGAGAATGGGACTGAACTTGAATCCACCGATACCCTTTCTGCAAAACCCAGGTGAGCCTTCGATGCCTTTTACGGCCTGGACTCGTGTCTTTGAAAACGACGTGCTGGCGATACAGGAGACTACACTGGCTGATGCGAGAAAGCGCGCACTTTCGATACATTGCTTGGGCACCGAAGGTCAGAGACTCTTCTATACATTAACAGTAGCTGATAATAGCTATGAGACTGCACTTGTGGCCTTGAGGAATTTTTTTGTCCCAAGAGTTAATGTCGTGGCAGAACGATATAAATTTCGGCAACGTGGTCAGGAAAATGGCGGCGAGTCTACATCACAATACATTGCTTCATTAAGGGAGATGGTCGTCACATGTGAGTTTGGAGAGCTATTGTTGTTGGACAGTTGGACCTTACTCACTGAATTCTTCTTACTGAACTTTACGACACAACACTTGCCTGGTTTAATGTGGTCGTGCAACGTCTTCACTATGGATTTGTAGGTAACAGCATCATCCAACGTCCTCGCCGGCGAAATCAAGTCACACAGCAAACGGAAAACCTCCACCGAGAGGGACGATAGAAGAATCACTTTCTGCTTCCACACCTCGACGATGTCGTTAGCGATGAAATAAAAGCTCAGTTGCTGCGCAAAAAGTTCAAAGTTGCCCCCAGCATACTCCGGGACCTTTCCATACGACGTAGCCATGGTCCAAAGAAAATCATCGTCGAGAATTGCAATGTCTTTCTCTTTGTTATGAAGATGCGAACACGCAGAGAGGATCGAGCACCATCTATTATTCCAGGCAACGGCAACACAGGCCTCACTCGGCCCCGCCCACAGCGACCTCACTCGGCCATACATGGCACTACAGTTAAGCACACATACAACAACAAGACAGCTTTTCCAATGCAGAGCACCCCAGGGTATATAGATTGCAGTAGATCTGAGAATGAACAATCTTATTAATATAGATCTACATGTGGATTAAAACCGACACACACACTACAATATCCCTGTTCACTTAGGAAACCGGCATTGGTAATCAGAAAAGGCACATTTGCATTTCCAGTGAGTTCTATGACCTCGCGTTAACCATTAATTAGTTGAAGCACGTGTAGAAGCCATTTAGCCCATGACGCCTGTGCCCTATCCTCATCCCAGCCCGTTATCAAAGGTGCCAGCACACAATGGCCTGCTTTACGAAAGACATTGTGAGATATTTAAAAACCTAAATACAGATGGAGATGCACACTAAGATTCAACACACCTCGCTTGCATTGCAGAGGCAAAGCAGTTTTTAATCAAGTTTGGCCCTGTCATGGATTGACTAACCATGCGCTATAAAGCATGCTTCAATACGGGCTGCTGCTTTATCTTTCAAATCCACAAAGCATGGTACTGGAGCCTGCAACGTACCTCATTCCTTGCTTGGCGCTCTCAAAAACAGTTGAGTTGACAATATGGCGGGCGGAACAAATACTGCATCTGAAATTTGCTTGGGTTGACCTGAGCCAGTAATAGAGTTTAAGCATCACGAGCAGACGTCGTACGTCCAATTTTTACTTTTCCCTTTTCAAAATATCAGACAGGGTGAGTCACAAAAATATAACCAAATTGAAGAATTTATTTAAAACTAGAACAATGTGACTGTGTTGCCAATATGCCTCCGCATAGTCCCACAACGGGTAGATGCCATCACTGCATATGTATGGGTGTTTCCATATGTATGGGTGTTTCCATATGTATGGGTGTTTCCATATGTATGGGTGTTTCCATATGTATGGGTGTTTCCATATGTATGGGTGTTTCCATATGTATGGGTGTTTCCATATGTATGGGTGTTTCCAAATGTATGGGTGTTTCCATATGTATGGGTGTTTCCATATGTATGGGTGTTTCCAAATGTATGGGTGTTTCCATATGTATGGGTGTTTCCAAATGTATGGGTGTTTCCAAATGTATGGGTGTTTCCAAATGTATGGGTGTTTCCATATGTATTGGTGTTTCCATATGTATGGGTGTTTCCAAATGTATGGGTGTTTCCAAATGTATGGGTGTTTCCATATGTATGGGTGTTTCCATATGTATGGGTGTTTCCATATGTATGGGTGTTTCCATATGTATGGGTGTTTCCATATGTATGGGTGTTTCCATATGTATGGGTGTTTCCATATGTATGGGTGTTTCCATATGTATGGGTGTTTCCATATGTATGGGTGTTTCCATATGTATGGGTGTTTCCAAATGTATGGGTGTTTCCATATGTATGTGTGTTTCCATATGAATGGGTGTTTCCATATGTATGGGTGTTTCCATATGTGTGGGTGTTTCCATATGTGTGGGTGTTTCCATATGTATGGGTGTTTCCATATGTATGGGTGTTTCCATATGTATGGGTGTTTCCATATGTATGGGTGTTTCCATATGTATGGGTGTTTCCATATGTATGGGTGTTTCCATATGTATGGGTGTTTCCATATGTATGGGTGTTTCCATGTGTATGGGTTTTTCCATATGTATGGGTGTTTCCATATGAATGGGTGTTTCCATATGTATGGGTGTTTCCATATGTATGGGTGTTTCCATATGTATGGGTGTTTCCATATGTATGGGTGTTTCCATATGTATGGGTGTTTCCATATGTATGGGTGTTTCCATGTGTATGGGTGTTTCCATGTGTATGGGTGTTTCCATGTGTATGGGTGTTTCCATGTGTATGGGTGTTTCCATATGTATGGGTGTTTCCATATGTATGGGTGTTTCCATATGTATGGGTGTTTCCATATCACCATATGTATGGGTGTTTCCAAATGTATGGGTGTTTCCATATGTATGGGTGTTTCCAAATGTATGGGTGTTTCCATATGTACGGGTGTTTCCATATGTATGGGTGTTTCCATATGTATGGGTGTTTCCATATTTATGGGTGTTTCCATGTGTATGGGTGTTTCCATGTGTATGGGTGTTTCCATATGTATGGGTGTTTCCATATGTATGGGTGTTTCCAAATGTATGGGTGTTTCCATATGTATGGGTGTTTCCATATGTATGGGTGTTTTCATATGTATGGGTGTTTCCATATGTATGGGTGTTTCCAAATGTATGGGTGTTTCCATATGTATGGGTGTTTCCATATGTATGGGTGTTTCCATATGTATGGGTGTTTCCATATGTATGGGTGTTTCCAAATGTATGGGTGTTTCCAAATGTATGGGTGTTTCCAAATGTATGGGTGTTTCCATATGTATGGGTGTTTCCAAATGTATGGGTGTTTCCATGTGCATGGGTGTTTCCATATGTATGGGTGTTTCCATATGTATGGGTGTTTCCATATGTATGGATGTTTCCATATGTATGGGTGTTTCCATGTGTATGCGTGTTTCCATATGTATGGGTGTTTCCATATTTATGGGTGTTTCCATGTGTATGGGTGTTTCCATATGTATGGGTGTTTCCATATGTATGGGCGTTTCCATATTTATGGGTGTTTCCATATGTACGGGTGTTTCCATATGTACGGGTGTTTCCATATGTATGGGTGTTTCCATGTGTATGGGTGTTTCCATTTGTGTGGGTGTTTCCATATGTATGTGTGTTTCCATGTGTATGGGTGTTTCCATATGTATGGGTGTTTCCATATGTATGGGTGTTTCCATATGTATGGGTGTTTCCATTTGTATGGGTGTTTCCATTTGTATGGGTGTTTCCATAGGTATGGGTGTTTCCATGTGTATGGGTGTTTCCATGTGTTTGGGTGTTTCCATATGTATGGGTGTTTCCATATGTATTGGTGTTTCCATATGAATGGGTGTTTCCATATGTAATGGGTGTTTCCATATGTATGGGTGTTTCCATTTGTATGGGTGTTTCCATTTGTATGGGTGTTTCCATGTGTATGGGTGTTTCCATGTGTATTGGTGTTTCCATGTGTATTGGTGTTTCCATGTGTATGGGTGTTTCCATGTGTATTGGTGTTTCCATGTGTATTGGTGTTTCCATGTGTATGGGTGTTTCCAGATCACGTTTGTGAAGTTTCCTGTTGATCGATAAGGTTCGTTTTCTATCCAAGTTGTCTGCCAAACCACGTGACCTATGACATCATGATTTTCTAACTATATGCAACAGTGCTGTTAGAAGTTAGATGATATTTGTAAAATTTCACATCGATAGGGTGAGCGGTTTCAGAGATATAATTATTTAATATTTTCCTTCAATCCAATATGGCTGCCAAACCCTGTGACCTATGATGTCATAAATTTAATCTGTCAATACAAATGGGTCATAGATAATATGACCTATTTGTATTGAAATATAATAATATGCATGCAATTTCAGATTTTTAGGATAAGGAATTCAATGAAAACATTTTTGGCTGGTATACCACTTCACATATGATGTCATCATCATGCTTTTGTTCCCCATTGAGAGTACTTGACAATGTGGCAAGTTGTCGACGCAGGCATAAAAATATTAGTCGGTAGAAATGTCAATTATAGGTAGGGTGAGCATTCAAATTGTTTGTAGCAAATGTATTTTATAATTTCTTCCTTTTTTGCAGGTAACCCATGGCGCAACTAACAACAGAGGAGGGAAACTTCATTTCAAGAAGAATGTAGAGCTGACATCAGTGACGGGAGTGCAGCGTACCTTCAGAAACCAATTCCATAGACATAATACACCAATTTCGGAAGACTGTACATCGTATCGTCTCAAACGGGCGTCTCAAACATTCAAACAGATCTTTGAATGTGAAGAACAATAATGCAGGACAATCTGGACATCTGCGGAATATTCAAGCTCCAGAGACCATGAACAGAATTCGTGAAAAGTGATTGCGCGTATGCCGAGAAAATCAACACGCACATTTCACATGAAATTGGAGTGTCTCAACGCAGTTTAATTAGAGTGGTAGATTCCGATCTGTCGGCTTTCCCTTGCAAAATTCCATTGATACAGCGGTTTAACCTCATGACGACCATCAACTTTATGAATAGAAAGAAGAAAAGAACCACCTTTAGAGGCCATTTTTCTCCGTAGAGTAGGGGTTAGGCCTTTTTCGGGCACCATGGTCCCCTTTTTAAAGCAATGCTTTATGGCCGGATGCCCTTCCTGCCGCCAACCCTGTTAGTCGCCACTTGCAGGGAATTACCAGTGAACTGGTACTCAATTAGCCGACCTCGGAAGGATGACAGGCTGAGTCAACCCCCCTGGCGTTAATTCAGCAACCAACCGGGATTCAAACCCAGGATCACTAAGATCCCAAGCTGGCACGCTAATCGCTAAGCCAACACCAGGCCTCAATGACATAATCATTAACATAAGTTATTCCCCATGGAGTGTTCTTTACAATGAGCCATGTCTCGTTTTTTTAAATATGCAGCACTTTTGGAGATATGGAGGTGCAATCATTTTCGGTTTTTCCAAGATGGCACCCATACCACGTGACCTATGACGTCATAATTATCATTGAAAAAAAGTTCTACAGGAGGACTGCACCCATGGTGAAAATTTCCTGTCAATCGGACCAGCGGTTGCAGAGAAAATCATATTTATTCTGTGCGGACAAACAAACAGACAGACAGACAAACAAACAGACAGACAAACTGACTCAAATTCAATACCCTCTTATCTGGCGAGGGTAATAACTGCCATCTAGTTCAAAGATAAGCATGAAAATTTAAATGAAGACCAAAACTTGAGCACGGATGTACAAGACGCCATCAAGTTAATGGGGCTCGTGTTTCCTGCTGACACATTCATGAGAATAAGGAACGGCAGAGATACATGAATTTGAATATGAATGAAGAGATGCATGAAACTATGAATATTGTGTGAAATTGAGTAGGATTATTGATCAAGCTGGAATAAACACAGTATATGCTATATGTGCTACAACAATGTTTACAACACAATAAAGTGTGATTAAAAACTCAATCTAAAAGGAAAATACAGCATGGAACTAGAAATCATTTCATTCTGTCGAGAAAATACCTCCGTCTGGTTGGCCCGATCTCCAAATGGTGAAGAATCACTTTAAAAAATTCTCGCAGCCGGATCCGAATCCGGATCTTCACCAAAATCTAATCATTTTGTCCTTGTCACAAACGCTACATCTCTGCCAAATTTCATCTGAATCCGTCCACAACTTTTTGAGACGTTTTGTTCAGACAGACATACAGACAGACAGACAGGGGGTGAAAACATAATCTCCATCCACCTTCGGTGGCGGCGGTAAAAAGAAAACGATCAAATGCCGGTAAAGTCAGTCATAACGACTATTCCCCAATCCTCAATTTAGGAAAGTAGGATTTGATGGCATACAATAACCACATCCATTATGGAAAAGCCTCTTTCTGCATCACATTTTATTCAGCTGTAAAACTACTCGCCGAGTTCGTGACTCGTGATGAAGGCAATATAAGGACGTTGGGTAGACAATCATTTTTCCATGTTTTGTAAGGAAGAGGCTATTTTAAAAGTCAAGCTTTAATGTCAAATGTTGAGCTTCCTAATAAAACAACCCACTTATTCCATTTGCGCTTTCCATCAGTGCAGACTCCACCATTGCATCCCATAAAAGTTTCATATTCCATTGCGCTTTTATTCATGGTTGTTTATAACCTTACATTAGGATGCAGGGTGTGTATAGCTGTATTAACCCGCAGAGGCTGAATTACCTTGTCCTGACGAGGACACTCCATTGATTAAAAAACAGTTTATATTGCTTTAATGGACTTAAGAAGAATTGCCTCACGAACATTTAAATTGGGCTTGTAATTATTACCTCCGCCACCAAAGTTGAATGGAGGTTATGTTTTCACCCCCTGTCCGTTTGTCTGTCTGTTTGTCTCACTGTGAACAAGATATCTCAAAAAGTTGTGGACGGATTTGGACGAAACTTGGTGGAGGCGTTGGGTGTCGGACAAGGAGGAATTGGTTCAATTTTGGTGAAGGTCCAGATCCGGATCTGGCTAGTAGAATATTTTAAGTGATTCTTCATCATTGAGTTATAGGGCTAAAACCAGTAACATAGCAGGATATCTCAAAAAGTTATGGACGAGTTGTGCCTAAACTAGGTGAACGAATTGGTTTGGTGACAAGAACAAGCCGATTAGATTTTTGTTCAGGTCCGAGTCCAGATCCGGCCTATCAGTGATACAAAACATTAACTCTTCAGCCTGGCGGAGGTATGCTCTCTGCCGAGTGCCATTCTAATTTATACAGGCATCGAGTCTCATGGAGGGGCTGGCAAGGTGGCCTAGAGGTGGTACACACGTGCCTCTAAGTTGTCTAGTCCGGGTTTGATCCCGACTAAGCTAAAAAAAACCTGTCAACCTAGAAAAGTGTGAGAGGTGCTGTGTTTCGCAGGCAGGGTTCTTGGTGATTCATCAATGTGTGTGCCGTCCCTCGGATGGAGTTAAACCGGCGTCACGTCTGCCGGCATTAGTTGGTGGACATTAAAGATCCCGTGGTGTCCATCATGAAGAGTAGTCGATTGCCGGCACCATGAACAAATTACAAATTCCAGTCCGAGCCAGAGTCGAACGTCTGGTGTGGCCAGCCGGTTCCAAAAAAACTTGGGCCAAGCTTCCCCTCCAGACAGCTCCAAGCAGGAACGGCAGAATCATTGCAGCCCTTAAAGAAGAACGAGAAGAAAAGGAGGAAGAGTTAATTATAGAGAAACCAAGAAAAATTAAAAGCCATAAAAAAGGGCAATGGTTGAGCTGGAGGTCATGGATCGCAGGCAACTTCAGCGTGCAGTGGGTCTGGCCGTGCAGTTGAGCCGGTTGAAGAGGATCATGTTGGTCGATTTGGATGAGGCACGAGGAATATAGAGGTTCGGGCTGGTAGAGAGACACAGTCTAGTTTTAACTTGTTCATTCTTCCAGAAGTAGGAGAGCCACGAGATTGCATCGATGAGTGGACTGTGCACGACAGAACTCGATTTGTTGATAGTCTCGGATCAACAGGTCTGGAGGATTTAGGACTGTATTGCAGTGGCGGAGGAGCATGCCACAACTCAGAACAAACCTGTGGTGTTTGTTGTGCACATGCAGAAAAGGAGGGAAGCTAAGAATGTGGGCCAGAAGACAATCAAGTTGTGGGAGTGCAAATATTATGTCATTGTAGAGTACAAGCAGAGGATGATGGCAAAGTATGAGGAACTTAGCAAGGAAGCCACAGGTCTGGACAGGGAGGTGAAAAAGTACAGAGAGATGTTTATGGGTTTCGCAGAAGATTTGGGTGGAAGAACATAGGGAAAGAGCACAACGCCAATAAATAGAAACGAGGTATGGTGGTTGGAGGAAGGAAGTAGCGAAGGCATTCTGTGAGAAGAACGTTTGGAAGAGGATAAAGAAGATCAATGATAGAGGACAACCAGATGCAATGCAAAAGACTAATGGGTAATGCAAGGAATGATATATGGAAGTGGATGTGTATGACAAGTTATATGAGAATGGTGAGTATGAGATGATTTATAAAAAATGGCTCGAGACAGGGAGGAGGATGGTAAGTAGGTGAAAAGAGAGAGGGAGTGGTGATTAAGGATGGAGACAGGACATGAGCGACAGAGAGGAGGGCAGTTCTGAAGGTATGGGAATACTATTTCAGGGAGTTGCTAAACTGGAGAGAAAGCATTGATGAGTAGAGGGGGAAGTGGAAGTTGTGGAGATTGCATAGGTGGAGGTGCAGACAGCATTTAAAAGGATTAAGAAGGGGAGAGTACTGGACATCAATGAGGTAAATCCAGATATGCTAATTGCAGTGGGAGAGATTTGAGTCAGTTGGATGAAGACACTGTTGAATATACCATGTAGGAGAGAGCGTCAGATTCTGGAGAAGTGGGAGACTGGTTTCATTGTACCAATATGGAAAATAAAGGGAGATGTACAGTCGTGGCCAAAATATTGGCACCCTTGCACTTTTTTCAAACAACTCACAATTTTCTCGAAAAATAAGTTGAAATTGACAAAAGTATTTGGTCTCCACAATTCTTTATTTCACTGTTAATATTACAGAACCTTTGTTTTTGATTCAGAACTTAATATATCCTTTTAAATCAGAAAATAAAAATAAATGGTATTGACCAAATAATTGACACCTTTGACTTAATATTTGGTAGCACAGCCTTTGGACAAAATAACTTCAGTCAAGCGCTTCCTAAAGCCATGAATGAGCTTCCTCCACCTCTCTACTGGCAGATTGGCCCACTTTTCTTGTGCAAACTGCTCCAGTTCTCCCAGATTTGAAGGGTGCCTTCTCCCAACTTCTGTTTTCAGATCTCTCCACAGGTGTTCAATGGGATTTAGATCTGGACTCATTGCTGGCCACTTCAGGACAGTCCCGCGTTTTGTCTTGAACCATTCCTGGGTGCTTTTGAAGTGTGTTTGGGGTCATTGTCCTGCTGCAAGACCCATGCCCTTCGACGGAGACCCAGCTTTCTGACACTGGGTTGAACATTGCACTCCAAAATGCCTTGGGAATCTCCTGATTTCATGATGACATACACAAATTCAAGGCACCCAGTGCCAGAGGCAGCACAGGAACCCTAAACATCACTGAACATTCTCCATGTTTGACTGTAGGGAAGGTGTTCTTTTCTTTGAAGGCTTCATTTTGTTTTCTGTAAACATAGAGATGATGTGCTTTACCAAAAAGCTCTAATTTGGTCTCATCTGTCCACAGGACATTCTCCCAGAAGGATTTTGGCTTATTCAGGTGTGTTTTGGCAAACTCCAGTTGGGCTTTCTTATCTCTATCTATCTATCTATCTATCTATCTATCTATCTATCTATCTATCTCTCTCTCTCTCTCTCTCTCTCTCTCTCTCTCTCTCTCTCTCTCTCTCTCTCTCTCTTCTCTCTTTCTCTCTTTCTCTCTTTCTCTCTTTCTGGGTCTCCGACCATAGAACCCCCTTTCATTGACTAGGCGACGGATGGTGCAAGTTGAAACTGTCGTACCTTGTGTCTGAAGGTCAGCTCGAACCTGCTTGGCAGTTGATCGAGGTGCCTTCTCCACCATTCGAACAATCCTTCGCTGCAATCTTCGATCAAGTTATATCTTGTGGCCACATCCAGGGAGGTTGGCTACAGTGCCATGGGCCTTAAACTTCCTGATAACATTGCGCACGGTGGACACAGGAACATCAAGGTATCTGGAGAGGGACTTGTAGCCTTGAGATTGTCCATGCTTGGCTACAATGTTGTGTCTGATCTCCTCAGACAATTCTCTGGTTTTCTATCTTTTCTCCATGCTCATTGATGCACACATAGTGACACAAAACAGCATTATGACTCCTTTTCTCTATTCAAACTGTTGAACGAGTGATTTTTGAATTGCAGGCACCTGCAACTCACCATAGGTGAGTTCAATTCCAAAGTAAAGGAGAATCACCTGCTTGAAATCTAATTATTTCTAACAACTTCTAAAAGGTGACAATAATATTGTCTGGGCCATTTTAGGATTTCTGTGTGGAATAAGCTAATATTTCGTATTTTTTCAGCCTTTTTTTGTTTTATCCCACTGCAAACCAAAGAAATACATATGTGGATACCAAAAATGTTTTTAATTTCAACAATTTTCTGGAAAAAATGATGCATTATTTGAAAAAAGTGCTCTTATTGTGCAAAAAAGTGCATTATTTCTGCTCTTCTTCTGCTTCAATCGGCTCATCTGATCATGTGCTTGTTAAAGTGGACATCTCACTGACCATTCCCAGAGAGCCTCCTCAGCATCGACGAGTCTGGCATTTCACTCAGGCCAACTGGCACGGTCTTCAAGCAGCCATAAATCTGGACTGGTCTCCCATCTCTACTGCCTCTGACATCAACTCATCCTGGGAATTCTTCCAAAGTAAATTGCTCTCTCTCATGCACAGATTTCTCCCATCTCGTCTTCAGTTGTCGTACCCTTCCTCCCGTCCATGGTACATGGAATCTTGTGGTGAGGCAGTTGCCCAGAAACAACTTGCCTTCGCCTCCTGGAAAGCAAATCCAATGGAAGGAAATCTCATTTCCTTTCACAAAGTCCGAAACAAGTGTGTGTCCACCCTCAGGAGAGCCAGGAAACAATATCTCTCCACTCTCAAAACCGAACTCTCTTATCTGTCTCCCTCTTCCAAATCCTGGTGGCGTCTGGTCAAATTCGTTTCTGGTGTGTGTTCTCCCTCCATCCCCTCCCTTACCTCAAACGGCTACATAGCTGACTCCACACGTGAAAAAGCTGAATGCCTCAACTCTGTGTTTGCCTCTAAACCTTGTGTCTCAAACCCATCCCTCTCTGTACCCAACGTACCCAGTCGTACCCAGCTGTTCCTGGACTCTGTGTCCTTTCCTCCTGACAATGTGGAAAAGTTTCTGTCAACCCTCGACTCTGATTCTGCAACTGAACCTGACGGCATCAGCCCACGGGTCCTAAAATCCTGCTCTGCTGCTCTTTCACTCCCTCTCTCTGTTATCTTCACCCTCTCTTTTGCTCAAGGTCATCTGCCATCAGCTTGGAAATCAGCCAACATCACCACTTTACACAAAAAATGTGCAAAAACAGATCGTTGCAACTACAGACCAATCAGCCTTCTCCCAATTATCAGCAAAGTCATGAAATCCATCATTGCTTCAGACATCTAATTTTTTTTTTTTTTTTTTTTTTTTTTTTTTTGTATACAAGATCGAGGCTCGTGAAAGAGCGAACATTAATCACACAGAAAGACAGACCGACACATAAAACATATAACATCGGGAGCGGTAGACAAGATGGGGAGAGAGGGGGAAGGACACAAACACAACATTTGAGAGCAGGGACCGAGAGACATGGAGACATCGAGAGATCTGAGAGAGGGCGCGGGCTTTGGGGGGGGGGGCAAGGGAAGGGGGCGGTGGGAGAGGTATAAAACATATGGACACTGCCAGGACTTCCAGGAAAGAAGTTGGAATTTCAAACAAGGTGGATCTGGGGTGAATTAGCGGGGGTAGAAAAGATCAAGGTTTTGGATGGGGGAAGATAAGAGATGGTGGTGAACAGCTGTTTTAAAGACCTGGAGGGAGGAGTGGGATTGAAGGGAGTGAGGGAGTTTGTTCCAGAGGCGGGAGAAAAGAGGAATGAAAGAGTGAAGGTGAGCAGAGAGCCTAGATTTCGGCAGTTTAACCATCAGAGGGTTGCTGGCAGATCTTGTGCGACCTGTAGGAATATTTGGGGGACAGAGCACAGAGAGAGCTGGGGGTGCAAGGCCGGAGAGGAGTCGGTAGAAGACAGAAAGACCACCTACCTGCCTGCAGTGAGTGAGTGAAAGGCCCTCAGAGATAGCTTCATCGCGGGAGATTCCAATAATTCTGAAAGCTTTGGTTTCAACAGCGTGAAGCCGAGCTTGCCTTCACCTCCTCGTGTGTGTGTGTATCTTTCCTCTTCTCAAATGGCTTGATCTCTGATCATCAATTTGCTTTCAGACCAGGTCACTCTACTCTGGACATGCTGCCTCTGCTGTCTCAACAATGGATGGAGGTCCTCAATGCCAAACAGGAAATCAGAGTCGTCTCCCTTGACATATCACGTGCCTTCGATACAGTCTGGCACCCCGCTCTGCTCACCAAACTCTCCTCCTATGGTATCCATGGAAATCTCCATGCATGGCTTGCGGACTTCCTCTCCAGTCGTAGTCAAAGTGTGGCCCTGAATGGGTTTCTCTCATCTCCCCTTCCTGTTCAGGCTGGAGTTCCCCAAGGCAGTGTTATGGGCCCTGTGCTTTTTCTGGTCTTCATCAATGATCTTTCTGACTCTTGAAAATCCTCTCTATCTCTTTGCTGATGACTCCACTCTCTGCCGCTCCATTCCTCATCCCTCAGATCGGCAGTCTGCAGCCTCCTCGCTCTCTGCAGACGTGAACAAAATCACAGACTGGTCAAACAAGTGGAACATGTCTTTCAATCCTGACAAATCTCACACTCTTACTATGTCTCTCCGAAAAGACCGACTGGACAACCCTCCCATCCACTTTCTGAATAATCCTCTCCAAGAAGTTCTGTCACTCAAGCTCTTGGGTCTCACTATCTGCCATGATCTTTCCTGGGAAAACCACATTTCAAATCTGGCCTCCAAAGCCAGTCGCCGACTGGGCATCCTCCATCGTGCGAAGTCCTTCTTTGGCACACCTGTGCTCCTCACCACATACAAAGCTTTCATCTGCAACTCAATGGAATACTGTTCTCCCCTCTGGGCCGGTGCCCCTGCCTCACAACTAGCTCGGCTTCACGCTGTTGAAACCAAAGCTTTCAGAATCATTGGAATCTCCTCCAATGAAGCTAACTCCGAGGGCTTTTGACTTACTCACCGCAGGCAGGTTGGTGGTCTTTCTGTCTTGTACCGACTCCTCTCCGGCCTTGATCCCCCAGCTCTCTTTGGGCTCTGTCCCGCAAATATTCCTATAGGTCACACAAGATCTGACTGCAACCCTCTTATGGTTAAACTGCCAAAATCAAGACTCTCTGCTCACCTTCACTCCTTCATTCCTCTTTTCTCCTGCCCCTGGAACAAACTCCCTCACTCTCTTCAATCCCACTCCTCCCTCCAGGTCTTTAAAACAGCTGTGCACCACCATCTCTTATCTTCCCCCATCCAAAACCTTGATCTTTTCTACCCCTCGCTAATTTCACCACAGATTCACTTTTTTGAAATACCAACTTCTTTCCTGTAAGTCCTTGCAGTGTCCTTGGGTTTTCTACTTCTCCCACCCCCCACCCCCTTTCCCACGCCTCCTCCCCCCAAGCCCTCTCCCTCCCACAGATCTTCCGATGTCCCTGCTCTCAAATGTTTTGTTTGTGTGCTTCCCCTTCTCTCCCCATCTTGTCTACCGCTACCCTTATTATATTCTTTGTGTGTCTGTTTGATTTTTTGGTGTGATAAATGTTAGCTCTTTCACGACCCTTGATCCTGTATACAAATAAAAAAAAAGTGCAAGGATGCCAATCTTTTTGGACATGACTGTACAAGATATGTGGGGAAGTACTGAGGCATCACACTTCTAAGTCATGTCATGAAGCTCCTATAGAGGATTAATTCTGGATAGGAGGATACAGAAATGTGTGGAGCAGAAGATAAGCAAAGAACAACAGGTGTTCAAAAAGAAAAGAAGGCCAAGATGGGTTGTTTGCACTGAGATAGTTGGCAGAGAAGAGGTTGGCGATGCAAAGTGTAATGGCATTAGGATTTGTGTTCCTTGAGTGGGCTTACATCTATCTCCCAAGAGGGATGGTGTTGGCGACGCTGAGATGAATGGGAGTGCCAGAAGCATAAGTTTGGATTGTGGAAGATACGCATGAGTGAACGAAGCGAAGAGTTTTATTTGGGCGTTGAATGTCGGAGGAGTTTTGTATTCACATTGGTTTGAGTCACAGAAGCGCACTCAGCCCACGAATGTTCATTATTGTGATGGAACTGGTCAGCATGAAGGCCAGCATGACATCCGGAGGAAGCTACTATATGCAAACGACCTGATGATAGTAGCAGAGAGTGAGCAGGAGATGCAGGAAGTTCTGGAAGAATGGAAGGAGACATTTGAGAAGTATGGATTGAAGATGAGCCTGGAGAAGAGGGAGGTAATGCAAGTCAGACAGCAGAGAGATAAATTGAACATCAGGTTAAAATGGAAAGAAATAAGGCAGGGAAATATATTTTTGTAGCTAAGTGGAATGGTGTCCAGTGATGGTACTTCTGAAGAGGACCACACAGGACAACCATTATTCAAAGTAAGCGGATATAATCCAGTGCAAATACATGGAGGGTGTGATGGTGGACAGGAATATATCGAGTAAGTTGAAAGCGAAGGTCCTTAGGTCATGTATAATGCTGGCATAGCCATATAGTCCCGAGACAGGATACTCACAGAGCAGCAACAACAAAAGCTGCGGGTTCTGCAAGAACAACTGGGTCACGAGGACTCCGAGAGTGAAAATGCTGGATTGGGGGTTTGATTAACTGAGAGAGGAGATTAGCATGCTGGGGAGGGTGGGCACAAGGTATGGCGTCAGACATAAATTGTCAGTTGAATGGGCAGGGAATCTGGTATGGATGGTGGAAGATAGACCGAACAAGCGTTACACCTAGGTCCCCCGTCGGTGAAGTGATGCGAGTTGACAAAGTGGAAGACGCAAGGCGGCCATCTTGGATTTTGACATAGCGACCCAATTTTCAATAGCGCTCTCCCTTATGCGTAGATACACCCACACACCAGATTAGAAGTTGGTACTTCGCTTATTTTTCAAGATATTCCACTCACAAGGTTCAGACATACATGGCGGCGGCCATTTTGGATTTTGACGTGGCGACCCAATTTTCAATAGGGTTCTTCCTTATGCCTAGATACACCCACACACCAGATTATAAGTTGGTACTTCGCTTATTTTTCTAGATATTTCGCTCACAAGGTTCAGACATATATATGGTGGCGGCCATCTTGGATTTTGACGTAGCGACCCAATTTTAAACAGCGTTCTTGCTTGTGCCTAGATACACCGACACACCAGATTAGAAGTTGGTACTTCGCTTCTTTTTCAAGATATTTCGCTCACAAATTTCAGACATATATATGGTGGCGGCCATCTTGAATTTTGACGTGGCGACCCAATTTTCAAAAGCGTTCTTCCTTGTGCCTAGATACACCCACACACCAAATTAGAAGTTGGTACTTCGCTTATTTTTCAAGATATTCAGCTCACAAGGTTCAGACATACATGGCATCAGACATACATGACGGCGGCCATCTTAGATTTTGACGTGGGTTGGACCCACACACCAAATTCGAATGCGGTCCTTCGCTTACGCACGCACGCACGCCCGCACGCACGCACGCCCGGACACACGGACGGAGGGGAAAACCATAGTGCCCCTTTCGCTCCGTGGTGCGATGGGGGACAAAAAGGCAGATGTAATGAGAGTGAGGCAAGATAAAATAGGGCAGAATACGGTTGAGATCAGATTTTCAGATCAGCCCATATAAAGAGATTTTCAGGAAGAACCTTTGTATATAATAACTTTTAATTGTATATAATTGTAAATAAATTGTATATAATTGTATTTGAATTGTATTTGGATTTTATATAATATATGCATTTGAATTATATATATATATTATATATATTTGTAATTGTACTTAATAGAATGATGAATTTTCTTTGTTTACCATTTGCCTGACCACTGAATCATTACCCATACATAACCAAGCATATCAACTTGGCTTACCTCCGAATCAGGCTGTTTGTTATTCGGAGTCAACCGATATTTTACCGAATTTCACTTATCCAAGTGGTTCCCGTGAATTTAAAAAAAAAAAAGTGCATTGAATGCTCCATCAACAATGATCTTGCAATTGTTTTTGTACACCGCACCTTTCCTATTCCAACTACAGGCGCTGCATGACGTCATCGCCGGGCACCAAAGGGGGATTAGGGTTATCCAAATGTCATTGTGAACAATTTAAATGCCAGTAAACAACAAGATTTGGCATGTGGATATTAAACATTTGCAGCTCAAAACTATACTTGATTCGTATGCCCTTACTTTAACATCTACTACCAGTTATTTTCTTAAGTTAGAGGTGGGATTCTTTGCCATGCTTCATAAAGTCTCTCCTATAGTTATTTCTGATTTAATTGTGGCAATCGAGCTCCAAATGACGGAACAACAAATCCCCAGAACCTGATATCAGACTTGAACAATGTGTTCACTTAATTGGTTATTTAATATCCACTATGTCATGCAATTCGTGCAATTACTAATAATACTGGTACGTTTGTCAGGGTAGGTAATTAAATACCTTAGGAAAGTTAGAATCGTGTCGGTTTAGAATGCTCCGTATGCCGTGAAAAATGTCGATGTAGTAAGTAGGCCGTCTGTCCGGGTAAGTGCGTTTGCATGTCACCATAAGGAGCGTGGCTCTGTACTCATGAATTATAGCCTATAGGGCTTAAATATTAATTCCCCAGTGTGTAATTTGCTCCCTGGGATGTTCCCTCCATCTTTATTACAAATATAAATCCTGCCAAACAACAACAGCGATGTAATGGACTTATTCGCTCACAACACCGACAGGGCTAACCAGCAACCAGCATAATTTCCGAACAACGATTAGACTCCGCCCCCCCCCCCCCCCCCCGACGAAAGGATTGGTCATATGACGTCAGAGA
The DNA here is from genome assembly GCF_964187855.1 of Myxine glutinosa. Taxonomy (NCBI): domain Eukaryota; kingdom Metazoa; phylum Chordata; class Myxini; order Myxiniformes; family Myxinidae; genus Myxine; species Myxine glutinosa. The sequence continues at coordinate 293,784,618 of NC_136261.1, forward strand.
GCTGGAAGGTTTGAGAAGAGGAAGAATCCGTAATCTCACTCTCGCTCTCTCGTTCTGGCTCTTGGCTCGAGTGGGCGCTGTGGTCTTGGGTGCGTTGGTGAGGAAACGTATTGGGTTTTTGGAACTTTTGCAACATTGGAGGAGGGGGTGTTGGTTGGCGGTGGTGCTCTTCAGAGACGAAGGAGGTTGCGAGCGAAACAAAGAAGGATCCTGCCTGCTTGCCTCACGCCGGCGGCTGGCTATGGGCGCAGTTCCGCACCATCTTGTGCGCTTCCCGTGCGGTGACTCTGGTTTGACGACCAGCAAGCCCTACCCAGCCATTTGGGGACGCAAAGCAAAGTGCCGGCCGGCTTGAAATGAAACATCATATATTTATACTTTCGTTTTCCCCTTGTTTGTATACGAGTCTGAATGGAGACGTCTCATATTAGTCACTAGGTTTTTACCTCACATTAATTTTAATTGCTTGCATTATTTTCATTTAATCATTATTGGTGACTTTCATTTCTTGTCTTGTTTCGTTTCTTTGTTCTGTGGGTTCAGATTAACCCGGTGTTTTCCCAATTAGATAAGGCTTCGGGCCTTTCCTGCACGCGCCAAAGGCAATCCCGCCAAATTTTGAAATACGTCTCGGAGTTAAAACTCGTTTCGGTCATCCGTCAACCAGGGGTCTTAACTCCGGGGTCGCGACAATACATTGATGAAACATTTGTGTGGAATTACTCTTTTATAATATCCTATGTATTTGTGGCTCGATAAACTGTGCTGCTGCTTGTCTGATGTTTCAGTAACTCTCCAAATGTTTTTGTCAAATTGTGGATGTTAGCTCTTTTGAAAGAGTCGATTGTGTTTCCGATTAATCAGAGACGAAGTCTTGTTGCAAGGTTTTCATCCCTTTTGAGGTAATTTTCGATGATTTTTTTTGCCCTGAAGACCCTTAAGAGCCCAAAGACGCCAAACATCCCTGAAATCCCTAAAAACTCTTAAGAACACCAAAACTCTTAAGACCCCGAAGACCGCAAAGACCATTAAGACCCATAAAACCTCAGAACACCCTAAAAAACCTTTAGACCCTAAAGACATGTCTTGCACTGTCTGATCCAAAGTTAAAACAAGCCTGTGTGCTGAGGCGAGCGCAGCGAGCTGATCCACGCTAGGAAGTAAAATGAGTGAAATTGAGTCATTTGAAAAACAAAAATTCAAGTAACCATGAGTTTTTAGTTAAATGTCTTATATTTGACCTTTGACCATTGGGCATCCACCTTTGACGCAAATTTGTTTTTACAGTGTAGGCCGTAGGGCAATGCTGTCTGGAACAGCATTTAACTGCCCGTCCAGTGACGTGTATGTATGTATGTATGTATGTATGTATGTATGTATGTATGTATGTATGTCCCTCACAAACATCCACCAATCAGAGCTGACGATCTGGTCACATGACAGGTGGGACGCATTTAATAACCATGAAAGTTTCATATTTTACTCAAATGAAATATATTAACCTTCTGTGGAACGTTTTGAGGTCCCACTGGGTGTTGTTGTAACGGAGGTAGGAGGTTTCAGAAATTCCTCAATATAATTATGATTTCCTCTGCCACCAAAGGTGGATGGAGGTTATGTTTTCACCCCTGTCTGTCTGTCTGTTTGTCACTTGGCAAAATGTTTTTTTTTTTTTTGCAAGTATGTTGAAATACGCCTCAGATTTCATTTATCCGAGGTTTGTGTGTGTTTGTTTGTTTTTGTGTGTTAGTTTGTTGGTTTGTGTGTTTGTCTGTCCGCTCACTTATACTTGCCTGCAGCTTATAGTTTTTAAACGATCTTCACGAAACGTCACCAAATGGTAGAGTTTGTGGTCTGACAAAATCCCATATATTTTTGAGGTCAAAAGGTCAAAAGGTCAAAATTTGAAGAGGATTTACATATTGGCAAACTGAATTCAACCACCAACTATTTTTGAGATCAGCATAGGCCAAAGGTCAACCACTTTTTTCGAATTTCTAAAATTCTCAATTTTCATCTGATTGACTTGAAAATTGAATGGGATTTACATATCAGTTACCTGAATTAAACCACCAACTATTTTTGAGATCAACATAGGTCATAAGGTCAACATAGGCCAAACGTCAACCACTTTTTTGAAATGTCTAAAATCCTCAATTTTTATTCGATTGACTTGAAATTTGAATAGGATTTACATATCGGCGAACTGAATTCAACCACCAACTTTTTTTGAGATCAGCATAGGCCAAAAGGTCAACATAGCCCAAAGGTCAACAACCATTTCAGATTTCTAAAATCCTCAATTTTCATCCAATTGACTTGAAATTTGAAAAGGATTGTCATATCAGCTAACTGAATTCAACCACCAACTAATTTTGAGATCAACATATGTCATAAGGTCAACATAGACCAAAGGTCAACCACTTTTTAAAAATAACTAAAATCCCAATTTTCATCCGATTGACTTGAAATCTGAATAGGATTTGCATATCAGCTTACTAAAACCATCCACCAACTATTTTTGAGGTCAGCATAGGCCAAAAGGTCAACATAGGCAAAATTTCTAAAATTGTCAATTTTCATTAGAATATCTTAAACTTTGAAGACAATCTGCATATCAGGTCACTGAATTCAACAAAAAATTATTTTTGAGGTCAAAAGGATGCTCTACTGAGTGCCATTCTACTTTGTTGTTATTTGCCAAGTGTCGCTCTATGAGTGATTTTTGCATTTGTCTGTCCTGTTTTTGTTCAAGATATCTTAAAAAGTTGTGGACAGATTCGGACGAAATTTGGCAGCGAGGAAGTGTATGTATGGAGGAGGGGGTGTTGAAACTGTATGTGACCCAGATTTTGGTGAACATCCAGATTCGGATCCGGCTAGTATCATTTTTTAAGTGATTCTTCACCATTGGGAGATCGGGCCAAAAACGATACATATAGTCAGGGGGTCAAATGCATATTTTGGCCTTTTTTTTTTTTTTTTTTTTTTTTTCTCTTTTTTTTTTTTTGTATACTGAATCGAGGCTCGTGAAAGAGCTAACATTTATTTCACAAACAAATCAACCAGACAAACAAAACACACAAAAAGAGGGAGCGGAAGACAAGATGGGGAGAGAAGGGAAAGCACACAACCACAACATTTGAGAGCAGGGAGAAGTGTAGGAGGGAGAGGGCTTGAGGGCAGGAGGCGTGGGAGGGGGAGGGCGGGGGGGAGAGGTAGAAAACACAAGGGGACCGAAATTAGCGGGGGTAGAAAAGATCAAGGTTTTGGATGGGGGAGGATAAGAGATGGTGGTGAACAGCTGTTTTAAAGACCTGGAGGGTGCAGTGGGATTGAAGAGAGTGAGGGAGTTTGTTCCAGAGGCGGAAGAAAAGAGGAATGAAGGAGTGAAGGTGAGCAGAAAGTCTTGATTTTGGCAGTTTAACCATAAGAGGGTTGCAGGCAGATCTTGTGCGACCTGTAGGAATATTTGGGGGACAGAGCCCAGAGAGGGCTGGGGGGGCAAGGCCAGAGAGGAGTCGGTAGAAGACGGAAAGACCACCAACCTGCCTGCGGTGAGTGAGTGAAAGGCCCTTGGAGTTAGCTTCATCGCGGGAGATTCCAATGATTCTGAACGCTTTGGTTTCAACAGCGTGAAGACGGGCTAGGTGTGAAGCAGGAGCACCAGACCAGAGGGGAGAGCAGTATTCCATAGAGCTGCGGATGAAAGCCTTGTATGTGGTGAGGAGCTCAGGTGTGCCAAGGAAGGACTTCGCACGACGGAGGATGCCCAGTCGGCGACTGGCTTTGGAGGCCAGATTTGAAATGTGGTTTTCCCAGGAAAGATCATGGCAAATAGTGAGACCCAAAAGCTTGAGTGACAGAACTTCTTGGAGAGGATTATTCAGAAAGTGTATGGGAGGGTTTTCCAGTCAGTCTTTTCGGAGAGACATCGTAAGAGTGTGAGATTTATCAGGATTGAAAGACATGTTCCATTTGTTTGCCCAGTCTTTGATTTTGTCCAGGTCTGCAGAGAGTGAGGAGGCTGCAGACTGCCGATCTGAGGGATGAGGAATGGAGCGACAGAGAGTAGAGTCGTCAGCAAAGAGATAGAGAGGATTTTCAAGAGAGTCAGAGAGATCATTGATGAAGACCAGAAAAAGCACAGGGCCCAGAACACTACCTTGGGGAACTCCAGCCTGAACAGGAAGAGGAGATGAGAGAAACCCATTCAGGGCCACACGTTGACTACGACCAGAGAGGAAGTCCGCCAGCCATGCGTGGAGATTTCCATGGATACCAAAGGAGGAGAGTTTGGTGAGCAGAGCAGGGTGCCAGACCATATCGAAGGCACGTGAAATGTCAAGGGAGACAGCTCTAATTTCCTGTTTGGCATTGAGGACCTCCATCCATTGTTGAGAAAGCAGAAGCAGCATGTCCAGAGTAGAGTGACCAGGTCTGAAACCAAATTGATGATCAGAGATCAAGCCATTGGAGAAGAGGAAAGATTTCATATCTGAAGCAATGATGGATTCCATGACTTTGCTGATAATTGGGAGAAGGCTGATTGGTCTGTAGTTGCTGGGATCTGTTTTTGCACATTTTTTGTGCAAAGCGGTGATGTTGGCTGATTTCCAAGCAGATGGCAGATTACCTTGAGCAAAAGAGAGGGTGAGGAGAACAGAAAGAAGGAGTGAAAGAGCAGAAGAACATGATTTTAGGACCCGTGGACTGATGCCTTCAGGACCAGTTGCAGAATCAGAGTCGAGGGTTGACAGCAAATTTTCCACCTTGTCAGGAGGAAAGGACACAGAGTCCAGGAGCAGCTGGGTACGACTGGGTATGGTGGGTACAGAGAGGGATGGGTTTGGGACACAAGATTTAGAGGCAAACACAGAGTTGAGGCATTCAGCTTTTTCACGTGCGGAGTCAGCCGTTAAGCCGTTTGAGGTAAGGGAGGGGATGGAGGGGGAACAAACACCAGAAACAGATTTGACCAGACGCCACCAGGATTTGGAAGAGGGAGACAGATAAGAGAGTTCGGTCTTGAGAATGGTGAGATATTGTTTCCTGGCTCTCCTGAGGGTGGACACACACTTGTTTCGGGCTTTGTGAAAGGAAATGAGATTTCCTTCCGTTGGATTTGCTTTCCAGGAGACGAAAGCAAGTTGTTTCAGGGCAACAGGTAAGGGAGGTAAGGGTAAGGGAGGGGATGGAGGAGGGGATGGAGGGGGAACTCGCGGGAGATCTCGCGAGATCTTGGAGACGGCGGCAGGGATTTTCGAAGCTCCACACGGTCTCCACGTTTTTCGAAGTTAAGTCTGTTCACAATTGTATTTTGTCGAAACTGTATTTATCTTTCGGTGTGTGAAGTTATTGTGTGCAACTTTGGTTGTTTCTCGGTGTTTATCTTTCATAAATTGATCGTCTGTTTGCCGTGTCGTGTCTTGAGGCCTTGTACAGTGTGCACTGTACAACCTTGAGGCTTTGTTTTTCTCAGCGGTCCGTCGTTTGTGATCCAATAACTTTCGTTCTCTGTATTCCCAGTCTTTTCACCCATAGCCTACTTCCTTGTGTAAATCTCAACTGAAAAAAAAAAAAAAAAAAAAAAAAAAAAAAACATTTCCTTCTCTGTTCTCATTCGTTTATTCATTCTTATTCGTTCGTTCGTTCTTCGACCACGTGTTTCTCCCCCATTTCCCCAGATAGTTTTCACTCATTAACCTTCAATGTTTACACTTTCCCCTCAAGTTATGTATTCCGTCATATTTTATAACACCTTTTTCTTCTTCTTCTTTAAAAGGCTGCTTTCGACTTGCTCACCAAATCAATTCATCCCAAAAAAATATCCATCTCCTATAGTGCCTTTTTTCTACATTCCCTAAACTCTCCTGCACTCCATCCTCCATCCAGCGTCCTTAAACGTATTTTTAACTCGAAGGTCACAAGAAACTCATTTTGCAATAAATGTTCGTTTCCCATAAATCATACACTTTCAAAAATCCAATCTCACCCCTCCCCTCCAAATCTTCCCCATAACCCCTCCCCTCCAAATCTTCCCCATCACCCCTCCCCTCCAAATCTTCCCCATCACCCATCCCTTTCAAATCTCCCCCCTTGCCCCCTCCCTCCTAAACTACCCCCTCACCCCTCCCCGCCAAGACGCCCCCTCGCCCCTCCCCTCCTAGACTCCTGCCTCACCCCTCCCCTCCAAATCTCCCCCATATCCCATCCCTTTCAAATCCCTCCCCTTGTCCCTTCCCTCCCAAACTCCCCCCTCACCCCTCCCCTTCAAATCTCCCCACCCTCATTGCTTCTCAATTTCCCCCCTCTCACTCCCCCTCCTCAAAGCGTCCTCCCCGCTTCTTCCCCCTTCAAACTCTCACCTCCATCTCCCCCAACCTTCTGCCTCGCTCTTCCCCCTCCTCAAATAACACCTCATTGTGGCTCACCCAATCACCATCAAACCTTTTGTCCACCCCATCCTTCCCTTTCTCCGAGCTATTCTGAAATCTCTGACACACCTTCAACAGCTCTCCCTACCTCTTCCACCTCTTCCACATCTTACCCTACCCCTCCTCCCCCCTGTTCTGTATCTGATGCTCCCCCTTCCTCTTCATTAACGGTATGGACCTCAAATATCCGGGGCCTTCGTTCAAACTTAACTGATCTCTCCATACAGGTTGCTTCTGTCAAACCAGACGTGATCTGCTTAACAGAAACTTTCCTCCTTTATGATGTCTCTGATTCCATAGTATCTCTCCCGGGCTACTCCCTCCTCCGGTATGATAGACCTGAGCCTCGTCCTGGAGGCGGGGTTGCTATCTTTATCAAAAACTCTCTTCCTCACTCGCCCTGCACTGCACTCTCTCCACCTCACCCCCAGGAATACCTCTGGCTACGGCTTCCCCTTCGCTCCCACCTCTTGTTCATATGTGTGTTGTACCGTCCACCAAACAGTGATGACTCCATCTACATCTCGCTGTCTGATGATATGGACCAACTTCTATCTACTCATCCCAACTCTCTCTTCCTCATATGTGGTGATTTCAACTGTCATCATGCCAGTTGGCTGGGTGTGGGTACCTCTCTCACCAGCCATGGCTCCTCAGCAAAGGACTTCTGCGACTCAATGGGACTGACACAATCTGTCAATTTCCCGACCCGGATCTCAGTCAACGGAACATCTTCTCTTCTGGACTTGGTAATGACTAACTTCCCTGAAAATGTCTGCTGCTCTTCTTCTGCTCCGATCGGATCATCTGATCATGTCCTTGTTAAAGTGGACATCTCTCTGACCATCCTCAGGGAGCCTGCTCAGCGTCGACGAGTCTGGCATTTCACTCAGGCCAACTGGCACGGTCTTCAAGCAGCCATCAATCATCTGGACTGGTCTCCCATCTCTACCACCTCTGACATCAACTCATCCTGGGAATTCTTCCAAAGTAAATTGCTCTCTCTCATGCACAGATTTATCCCATCTCGTCTTCAGTTGTCATACCCTTCCTCCCGTCCATGGTACACGGAATCTTGTGGTGAGGCTGTTGCCCAGAAACAACTTGCCTTCGTCTCCTGGAAAGCAAATCCAACGGAAGGAAATCTCATTTCCTTTCACAAAGCCCGAAACAAGTGTGTGTCCACCCTCAGGAGAGCCAGGAAACAATATCTCTCCGTTCTCAAGACCGAACTCTCTTATCTGTCTCCCTCTTCCAAATCCTGGTGGCGTCTGGTCAAATCCGTTTCTGGTGTTTGTTCCCCCTCCATCCCCTCCCTTACCTCAAACGGCTACACAGCTGACTCCGCACGTGAAAAAGCTGAATGCCTCAACTCTGTGTTTGCCTCTAAATCTTGTGTCCCAAACCCATCCCTCTCTGTACCCACCATACCCAGTCGTACCCTGCTGCTCCTGGACTCCGTGTCCTTTCCTCCTGACAAGGTGGAAAAGTTTCTGTCAACCCTTGACTCTGATTCTGCAACTGGACCCGACGGCATCAGCCCACGGGTCCTAAAATCCTGCTCTGCTGCTCTATCTCACCCTCTCTCTGTTCTCTTCACCCTCTCTTTTGCTCAAGGTCAACTGCCATCTGCTTGGAAATCAGCCAACATCACCGCTTTGCACAAAAAAGGTGCAAAAACAGATCCTAGCAACTACAGACCAATCAGCCTTCTCCCAATTATCAGCAAAGTCATGGAATCCATCATTGCTTCGGATATGAAATCTTTCCTCTTCTCCAATGGCTTGATCTCTGATCATCAATTTGGTTTCAGACCAGGTCACTCTACTCTGGACATGCTGCTTCTGCTGTCTCAACAATGGATGGAGGTCCTCAATGCCAAACAGGAAATTAGAGCTGTCTCCCTCGACATATCACGTGCCTTCGACACGGTCTGGCACCCCGCTCTGCTCACAAAACTCTCCTCCTTTGGTATCCATGGAAATCTCCACGCATGGCTGGCGGACTTCCTCTCTAGTCGTCATCAACGTGTGGCCCTGAATGGGTTTCTCTCATCTCCTCTTCCTGTTCAGGCTGGAGTTCCCCAAGGCAGTGTTCTGGGCCCCGTGCTTTTTCTGGTCTTCATCAATGATCTCTCTGACTCTCTCGAAAATCCTCTCTATCTCTTTGCTGATGACTCCACTCTCTGCCGCTCCATTCCTCTTCCCTCAGATCGGCAGTCTGCTGCCTCCTCACTCTCTGAAGACCTGGACAAAATCACAGACTGGTCAAACAAGTGGAACATGTCTTTCAATCCTGACAAATCTCACACTCTTACTATGTCTCTCCGAAAAGATCGACTGGACAACCCTCCCATCTACTTTCTCAACAATCCTCTCCAAGAAGTTCGGTCGCTCAAGATTTTGGGTCTCACTATCTGCCATGATCTTTCTTGGGAAAACCACATTTCCAAGCTGGCCTCCAAAGCCAGTCGCCGACTGGGCATCCTCCGTCGTGCGAAGTCCTTCCTCGGCACACCTGAGCTCCTCACCACATACAAGGCTTTCATCCGCAGCTCAATGGAATACTGTTCTCCCCTATGGGCCGGTGCTCCTGCCTCACACCTAGCTCGGCTTCACGCTGTTGAAACCAAAGCTTTCAGAATTATTGGAATCTCCCGCGATGAAGCTATCTCTGAGGGCCTTTCACTCACTCACCGCAGGCAGGTAGGTGGTCTTTCTGTCTTCTACCGACTCCTCTCCGGCCTTGCACCCCCAGCTCTCTCTGTGCTCTGTCCCCCAAATATTCCTACAGGTCGCACAAGATCTGCCAGCAACCCTCTGATGGTTAAACTGCCGAAATCTCGGCTCTCTGCTCACCTTCACTCTTTCATTCCTCTTTTCTCCCGCCTCTGGAACAAACTCCCTCACTCCCTTCAATCCCACTCCTCCCTCCAGGTCTTTAAAACAGCTGTTCACCACCATCTCTTATCTTCCCCCATCCAAAACCTTGATCTTTTCTACCCCCGCTAATTCACCCCAGATCCACGATGTTTGAAATTCCAACTTCTTTCCTGGAAGTCCTGGCAGTGTCCATATGTTTTATACCTCTCCCACCGCCCCCTCCCCACGCCCCCCCCCCCCAAAGCCCTCGCCCTCTCTCAGATCTCTCGATGTCTCCATGTCTCTCGGTCCCTGCTCTCAAATGTTGTGTTTGTGTCCTTCCCCCTCTCCCCATCTTGTCTACCGCTCCCTATGTTATATGTTTTATGTGTCGGTTTGTCTTTCTGTGTGATTAATGTTCGCTCTTTCACGAGCCTCGATCTTGTATACAAAAAAAAAAAAAAAAAAAAAAAAAAACAGCCTCACCACAAGATTCCGTGTACCATGGACGGGAGGAAGGGTATGACAACTGAAGACGAGATGGGATAAATCTGTGCATGAGAGAGAGAGCAATTTACTTTGAAAGAATTCCCAGGATGAGTTGATGTCAGAGGCGGTAGAGATGGGAGACCAGTCCAGATGATTGATGGCTGCTTGAAGACCGTGCCAGTTGGCCTGAGTGAAATGCCAGACTCGTCGACGCTGAGGAGGCTCTCTGAGAATGGTCAGAGAGATGTCCACTTTGACAAGCACATGATCAGATGAGCCGATTGGAGCAGAAGAAGAGCAGCAGACATTTTCAGGGAAGTTTGTCATAACCAAATCCAGAAGAGAAGATGCTCCGTTGACTGAGATCCGGGTCGGGAAATTGACAGATTGTGTCAGTCTCAGTGAGTCGCAGAAGTCCTTTGCTGAAGAGCCATGGCTGGTGAGAGAGGTACCCACACCCAGCCAACTGGCATGGTGACAATTGAAATCACCACATATGAGGAAGAGAGAGTTGGGATGGGTAGATAGAAGTTGGTCCATATTATCAGACAGTGAGATGTAGATGGAGTCATCGCTGTTTGGTGGACGGTACAACACACATATGAACAAAAGGTGGGAGCGAAGGGGAAGCCATAGCCAAAGGTATTCCTGGGGGTGAGGTGGAGAGAGGGCAGTGGAGGGCGAGTGAGGAAGAGAGTTTTTTATAAAGATAGCAACCCCACCTCCAGGACGAGGCTCAGGTCTATCATACCGGAGGAGGGAGTAACCTGGGAGAGATACCAAGGCATCAGAGACATCATGAAGGAGGAAAGTTTCTGTTAAGCAGATCACATCTGGTTTGTCAGAAGCAACCTGTATGGAGAGGTCAGTCAAGTTTGAGCGAAGGCCCCGGATGTTTGAGGTCCATACCGTTAATGAAGAGGAAGGGGGAGCATCGGGTCCAGAACAGGGGGGGGAGGGGTAGGGTAAGATGTGGAAGAGGAGGAAGAGGTAGGGAGAGCTGTTGAAGGTGTGTCAGAGATTTCAGAGATTTCAGAATAGCTTGGAGAAAGGGAAGAATGGGGCGGACAAAAGGTTTGATGGAGATTGGGTGAGGCACATTGAGGTGTTATTTGAGGCGAGGGAAGAGCGAGGCAGAAGGTTGGGGGAGATGAAGGTGAAAGTTGGAAGGGGGAAGAAGCAGGGAGGATGCTTTGAGGAGGAGGGGTGAGAGGGGAGTCTAGGAGGGGAGGAGCGAGGGAGAGTCTCGGAGGGGAGGGGTGTGGGGGGAGTTTAGGAGGGAGGGGAGGGAAGGGGCAAGGGGGGAGATTTGAAAGGGATGGGTGATGGGGAGGATTTGGAGGGGAGGGGTGAGATTGGATTTTGAAAAATGTACGATTCATGGGAAACGAACATTTTTTGCAAAATGAGTTTGAGACCTTCGAGTCAAAAATACGTTTGAGGACACTGGAGGAGGGGTGGAGTTCTGGATAGTTTAGGGAATGTAGAAAGGAGGAACTGTAAGAGATGGTATTATATATATTTTTTGGAATGAATAGATTTGGTGAGCAAGACGAAAGCATCCTTTTGTAGGAAAAGAAGAAAAGGGTGTTATAATATATGAGAGAAAATAGTTGTTCAGGGGAGAGATTATACATTTCTAACCACGTGATCGCGTGATCGCGAACGAAGAACGAACGAACAAAAAGAACAACAAATAAACGAATAAGACCTGGGAAGGAAATATTTTTTGGGGTTTTTTTTTTTTTTGTGAGTAGAGATATTAAACAAGGAGGTATGGGATGAACGACTGGGACGAAACAGAGAACGAAAATAATTTCAGCGCATTCGACGAATCGCTGAGAGAAAAACAAAACCACAAGGTCGGAGACGGTACGGTAGCCGAAGCCTACGAGTACTAGGCCGCAGAATACTCGATACGCATTAACCGACGATTGTGTATACATGTACGAAAAATTAGCACCGAAAATTTTCCAAAAAGATACGCTATAGGTACAGACACCGAAAGATAGATACAGTCTCGACAAAAACACAATTGGGAAATATCACTTAGCTTCGAAAGCGTGAGCGCATGGAACAGCTTCGAAAAGACGTGACCTCGCCGTGATCTCGCGAGATCTCGTTGTCAAACGCCTGACCTGGAAAGTGGTTCTAAAGTTTTTTTCTCAGTGTTTTCATGTCATATAGGTATTGTACTCTATGAAACTGCATGATGGCATTCTCCCATCATTGAGCATTTTCATATAACTGGCTTTATACAATTGCGGTTATCGGGATGCAAAACACTGGCTTTAGAGGGGTGGGGAAAATAGAAATACCCTTCTATCTTTGCAAGCATTCAAGCTAGGGTTTTGATTTTTTGCCTATGGGTGTATCTTGACCATACCTATTCGTGGGTCAAAGGTCAAAGTCATAGGTCATGGTCAAAGGTCAAATATCTGGGTCAAACGTGTACAACTCAGCATTGTTTATACACTGTGATATATTTCTCAATATACTGAACCTGTATCCATTGTTATAACGTCTAATGTCTTGTTATAAGGTCTCATGAGCTCAATACTGAATGAAGAAATGCTACACTACATAATATTTATTGAGTTCTTTATGATTTTATGTTCAAAGATTACATCAAATCTGGTTGCGTAAATGATCTGTATATGGTGTAACACAACTCCCACAACTCTCCCACAACATGTTCTACAGCATTTCACCAAAGGGGACCACGTTGTGGGGCACATTGATGGCATATGGAATGGAATCTGGTCTGATATGCTCATCGAGACCACGTTCATGAGATATGGCAAAGGCAAGCACGGCATAATAGGCATCACACTTAACCCCAAAGCTTTGAAATCTTGGGCATTGAGCCTACATGTCTGCGGTCAGATAGCTACCGATGTAGCTGAAATGCGAGGTGATGAGAGTGCAACCAGGCAGGCAAGCGTGCACAAAGAAGAAAGCAAATCTAGGATAAAATCTGATGCAAAGGATCGGCAGGACATAAGAGTGAAGATGGCCCAGTGCATACCACCACTTGACCACTAGCAGCACCCAGAGGGATCAATTGTGAACATAGTTACTGGAAGGGTACAATCATCTTCAACAGTTAATGTTCACAAATCAATTGAAATCGGGAGCAAACAATCTGGGGAATTTACAGAGGCTTTACCTCGAGGCTTTCATCACAAAATTGAAAGAAGGATAACTTCAATGGCAGACACGAAGAAGTCTGTAAATATCGGCACACAGAAGGTTTTTGATACAAACCTAATCTACAGTCGTGTCATATGTCTGCAGGCCAGTAATAGGGATATAGACATTGACCATCTGATGTCCCATGAATTGGCTCCACTGCCAATGGCTCTTTTTTTACACTCTGGTGACATGCGGATATCCACATCTAAATCCATCTTGAAAAGAGATATGTAAATTGAGGTGTCATCAAGAGTAGCCCATGAAGAAATAGAAGTCACTGTCGTTGATGGGTGTGCCCTTCTCTGGATACCTGGTTGGCCTGCTGTTGGAAATGTGCAGACTTACATTGATGCCTTCAAGCACAAAATAGCAGAGAAGCTCTCCAAATGTGAAGTCTATCTAGTCTTTGATAGATACAATGAATTCAGCACCAAAGATTCAACACGATTAGCCAGGGGTACTGGCAGGGTGTATCAGGTGACACCCTTAACACCAATCCCCGCACAGAAAGCAGTATTGACTGTTACAGGCAATAAGAAGCAGCTCATCAAACTGATATGCGAGGACTTGCAAAGAGATGAAGACTTTGTTCAGAACCATACACAGGAGCACACACTTTTGATAACAGGACAGGAGGAAACTATCGAGATTAGCAAGGGCATTGTCATAGAAAGACGAGATCTGTATACCAGTCATGAGGAAGCTGACAATATTATAGTGCAGCAGGCATTCATGGCAGCTTCAGAGGAGACATCCGGTGTAGCTGTGGTGGCTGATGATACAGATGTGTGGGCCCTTCTGTTGCACCACTATCTGGAGCAGAATCTTGACATCCCAATTATAATGCAATCTCCTATACATGGAAGAAGTGTCATAGACGTCAAGGCAACCGCTGCCCAATATGCAGACCTCATTACAAACCTGCTTGCAGGACACTCCTTATCTGGATGTGATACTGTAGCAGGATGCTTTGGCATCGGGAAGAAGATGTTGAACACTATAAAACAACACTTACTGAGTCTTCTTGGAGAAATTGATGCATCCTGGCCTGATATAGTGAAACAGGCAACTCAATTCGCTGTTGCTACTTATGGTCAGAAAATCTGCCATACACTTTGTGAGACTAGAGCAAAGGTATGGACGACCAGAATAGGCAAGGGGAGCAGCACAATGCCAAAACTCTGTTCACTCCCACCAACTGATGCTGCTTTCCAGGAAAATCTGAAAAGAGCACACCTACAAACTTTTTTGTGGAAGAATGCTTTGAGGCTTGAGCCTCAGAAGTTAGACTCGTTAGACTGTTAGAGTATGGATGGAGCAAAGATGGGGATATGCTCTGCCCAACTACAGTTCCTGCAGGAAGTCAACTGGTCCCCGAGTACATCCAAAAGATCATCAGTTGTGGTTGCTCCAGTGACACACCATGTGAAAGTGTTCGATGTGGATGCAACAAAGCAGGAATGACTTGCTCAGTCTTCTGTGCCTGTCAGCAACAGGATGCAGTATCAGTATGTCACAACAGGGTGAATACTCTATCACACGAGAGTGGTGATGAAACAAGTGGTGAAGAAGAAGATTATGATTGCAATAACTCTGATAATAATTGATGATGTTTATATGATCTAAGAAAGATTAAAAAACCAAATACATAATATGTACAAGTTTCGTAACCTATGAATATGTATACCATATAAAAATCATTCATGTGGCCTGATTCGATGTGATTTTTGAACAAGAAATCATAAAGAACTCAATAAATATTATGTATTCTAGCATTTCTGCATTCAATATTGAGCTCAGAAGACATATTGAGCTAACAACACATCAGACATTATAACAATGGATACAGGTTCATTATAATGAGAAATATATCACATTGTAATACAATGCTGGATTGTGCAAGTTTGACCCAGATATTTGACCTTTGACCTTGAACTATGACTTTGACCTTTGACCCACAAATAGGTATGGTCAAGATACACCCATATGCAAATATGCAAGACCCTAGCTTGAATATTTACGAAAGTATAAAGGTATTTCTATTTTCCCCAACCCTGCTAAAACCAGTGTTTTGCGTCCTTATAGCCGTGATTTTATAAAACCTGTTATATGAAAATGCTCAATGATGGGAGAATGCCATCAGGCAGTTTCATACAGTACAATACCCATATAACATGAAAACACTGAGAAAAAAACTTTAGAACCACTTTCCAGGTTCAGCTCCTGGCCCCCTGACTAATAGCAGGATATCTAAAAAAGTTGTGGACAGCTTTGGACGAAACTTGGTAGGCCGGTTGGGTGTCTGACAAGGACGATTCGATTCGACTTTGGTGAAGATCTGAAAATGGATTCGGATATGAGAATTATTTAATTTTTTAAGTGATTCTTCACCATTGGGAAATAGTGCCAAAAACGATGCATAGCAGGATATCTTAAAAACTTATGGATGGATTTGGACGGAACTTATTGGACAGGTTGTGTGTGTAAAAAGGAAGAATCTATTCAACTTTGGTGAAGATCCTGATCCGGATCCAGCTAGTAGAATTTATTTAAGTGATTCTTCACCATTGAATGATATGACCAAAAACGAGGGGTAGATCAGGATACGAAACTGGTTTTGAAATGTGATCGACACGGACCTTGCTCCCGAATCCGGAAGTAAACAGTTGATAACGGTTCGCTGGTTTGATATCTCAATACAATCGTGATTTAACATTATATTTTGATATACTAATACTATACTATTAATTTGTGATTGGAATGATGAATGATGCTGTTTGGAATGAAAATATAGAAATATTGAGTTTAAATCAGAATGAGAAAATGACATAAGGGTTTCCATCCGTGGTATTTGTAGTTTTGTCATTGACTGGATAAAGCAACATTCAGACTGGGTACGTTTTTTGTCCAAGTCCTTCACGAACCTGCTGTCAATGCATGCCATCCGACTGAGTGTTGCACATGAGTGTGGAATTTATTGAAAAAATATTAATACTTATATTATTTGCTAACTGGTATCCCTACCCAGGTCATACTATCCTCTTCGATTAAAGTATCAAACAAGCCTGGCTACGCCGTTGTTGGACTATTGGTTTTCTTTTGTTTGTTTTAAAATAAACAAAATACCTTTTTTCGACATCTATCTATGATATAGAACAGTTTTAAGCCTATTTATGGGGTTAAATCTGCATTGCACCAACGTAGTACTACTTCTAAAATAAGCCGCCTGCATGACCTTTAATGCAAAAATCCAACGGCATAGACCCTTAAGACTCCCAAGACCCATAAGACTCCCAAATACCTTGTAGACCCCTAAAAGCCTAAAGACCCTTTAAGACCCCCGAGACCCTCAAGACCCCAAACACCCATAAAACGCCTAAGACGCTCTAATACCAGGAAGACCCCTAACACCCTTTAATACTCTGAAGAACCTTTAGATGCTTTAAGACAGCAACAACTCTGAAGGCCCTTTATACCATAAAGATCTGTATTACCCTTAAGACCCCTTAAATCCTAATAATCCGTAAGCCCACTAAGACCCTTGAAGAACTAGAAGACCCCTAATACGCCTCAAAACCCTGAAGACCCTTAAGATCATTTAAACCCCAAAGACTCATATGTATCTCAAGACGCTATAAGACACCTAAAACCATTTATACCTCAAAGACACGTATGATCCCAAAAAACCTTAAGACCTTTTGCTTTCTGGGCACTTTGCAGCTCCTCACCACTTACAAGGCTTTCATCCGCAGCTCAATGGAATACTGTTCTTCCCTCTGCGCTGGTGCTCCTGCCTCACACCTAGCTCGGGTTCACGCTGTTGAATCCAAAGCTTTCAGAATCATTGGAATCTCCCACGATGAAGTTGATTCTGAGGGTCTTTCACTCTCTCACTGCAGAAAGGTTGGTGGTCTTTCTGTCTTCTACCGACTCCTCTCCGGCCTAGCTTCCCCTGCTCTGTATGTGCTCTTTCCCCCAAATATTCCTTCAGGATGCACAAGATCTGCCAGAAATCCTCTTCTCGTGAAACTGCCAAAATCAAGACTCTCTGCTCACCTTCACTCTTTCATTCCTCTTTTCTCCGCCCTTGGAACAAACTCCCCCACTCTCTTCAAGCACTTTCCTCCCTCCAGGTCTTCAAAACAGCTGTTCACCACCATCCCTTATCTTCCCCCATCCAAAACCTTGATCTTTTCTACCCCCATTAAAATACCCCAAATCCACCTCTTCCAATCTACGACTTCATTCCTGAAATTCCCAGTAGTGTTCATTTGCTTTATACCGTGTACCCCTCCGCCCTTCCCCCCAGCCCTCTCCCTTCCACAGATCTACCAACGTCCCTGTTCTATACTGTTGTTGTGCTTGCATGCTTTCCTCGCTCTACCCCTCTTGTCTCCCGCTGCCTTAATTGTATGTTTTATGTGTCCATGCATGTTTTCATGTTTAATGTGTTAGCTCTTACACGAGCCTCAAATCCGCATACAAAAAAATAAAATAAAATAAAAACCCCTAAAACCATTAAGACCCCTAAAACTCCTCAAGAACCCCAAGACCCTTTATGATCCTGAGGACCCTTTAGACCCCAATGACACCCAAACCCTTTAAACCACAAAGACCCCAAACACCATTAAGACCCTTAAGACCCCCATAACTCGAAAGACCCCCAAAGCCTCTAAAGACCCTTAAGATGCCGAAGACCCTTTAGACCCAAAGAATCGAGGACCCTTAAAACCCCTAAGATCCTTTAAGACCCCAAAGACCATTAAGACCCCCAACCTAAAGATCCCCAAGAACCCTAAAAACTCCAAATATCCATATAACACCTGAAGACCCTTAAGTCTCTTAAGACCACTAAGCTTCAGCAAAGATGTACTCCATCCACTTCAATTTCCCCTTCTGTACGTAGGTCTCCATTCCATCTACTGAAACCCATCTACGTGTGGAGATAGCAGCACACACACATACACATATACATACATACATACATACATACATACATACATACATACATTACATACACATCTATGCACACACACACATACATAAACACACACACACACACACACACACACACACACACACACACACACACACACACACACACACACACAGTCACGTGAAAAAGTAAGTACACCCCGTGTAAAGATTTGACTTTTTCAACATATTTCAACATACAGCTATTTGATCTTCATTTCAACAATATTGATAGATAAAGGTGATATAATATAACAAATATCATGAAACATTTACATTTTGTAGTCCATTGTATAATTTAAATAAACATAAATGCAAATTTCGCATGTGGAAAAAGTAAGTACACATTGCTGTCTCGGCATATCTACGAAACACAAGGATTACAGTTTATAGTTGGGTCAGAATTCAAACCCAGTCTAGATAGCTCAGATGCGCATGCACATAACTCTAGGGCATAGGCTATCCTCATGCCAGTCCCTGTTTGTCAATCATACTCTATCGTTTTTAAATGCTGAACCCCAAGCAAGGAAGCAGCACCTAGTGTACCATTTTAAAAGTCTTTGGTATAACTCGGTCAGGGTCGGGTTCAAACTGCTGACCGCCCAGACTCAGAGCGGACACTAACCATTACCTAAGCCCGGACTTGTCATCCCCAAGCCATATTTATGCTCAGCTATGTGGGGCATTCTGGGAAATGCCCCCTACGACCCCAAAAATATAATTGCCACCATTGAGTTTAATTGTCTGTACATATTCTTACTTTGTGAGATAAGTTATCTGCCAACCTGTCTTGGTTGAGTAGCACTTGCTGTAGCACCATTACTGGTCATGCTGTTTTCAGTGACATTTCTCTCTTTGAAGCCCATAGGCAAAAATTGCCTCTTCCAGCATCTTCATCAGCACCTGGAGCTGTCATTGTCACTCCCCATATAATACCTGTGCAACCAAATTGAGCGACCTGTACGTTTCCTTCACATTGTGGGAGCATCTCACCTATAATGATATTTCTTGCTACTGAGCAAACAGTTTGAACTGTGGGTAGTCTGGACTAAGGACCGGACAAAATATTATATCCGGACAAAATATTCCATCCTTGCATTGTCACGGCAGCGGCAGAGTGAAGCAGACTTGTCAAGGTATGCAGAAATCAATTCTCATCCTCCCAGCAGCGGCCGGATGCTACGTCAAACCCATCAAAGTGGGAACAATATGGCCGACAACAATGCGGTTTTGTGGCAGAGGTGCTTTCAAAAGAGTTTGCTTCGTAAAATCGGCAGAAATTAAAGGACTTGTCATCCTCAAGCCCCATTAGCTACTAAATCAGGCATATTCCAAAGCAGCAGCAATTTGCCAAAAAAAATAAATAAAAGGAGGGCAATTTTTCAAACATTATGGTGTTTGTCTCACATGAGCAGAGATTAAGTGAGAGTCGATTGTCCATTTAGTCGCACAGTGCAAATTTCTGTAGAATTTACATCCAGGGTGGCCCACGAAATGATGTTTCCTTCTCTTTGCCGGTTGGTAAGTTGTGATTGTTAACGCCATACATCGCATCATATATCAAAATGATGTTGTGCGTAAATCTGTTCAGTGCATTTTAGAACGTGGCGACTGTCCAGCCATTGTATAAGTTATTTCAGGCTGTTATCTTGACATAATTCAAAAATACATTTTACCCTGTTTGAGGCATAAGGGTTTAGAGATTGGATCCCAATGTCTGATGGAGGATGCTACAACTCCGTATACTGTATGGTGTCCTTGAAAATCACGTCATGTGAGGTTTCCCTGAAAAATCAAGTGACCAGATAGATGCCAATATAGAATGACATGGCCCGATTTACAAAAAAATAATACAGTAAAAAGAATACATTTTTGCTGTTTACACATGAAGTTTTCATTCCCAATTAACCCTGATTTGCGACCTTCTCAAAACTACTTTTCAGCCATAAAGCAACGAAATAAAACCAAATTTGCCGCACATGTACATTATGTCAAGGTGAATATGTTTGTGAAGTTTAATCATCATGCACTCAAGACCTTTTTTGTTATTAACTAGTTACATATTCATAAATGTGAATTTTGATATGTGTGCTGTGTAAAGAGAATGGGAAAACTCCCAGTTCAGGCCACGTAGCGCCAAAAAATTGTACACTGCACGGCAACCGTAGATCCGAGTTTTATGAAATTATAGTATCAAAAAGTGTGCAAGACTTGATTAGAAAAAGTCGTGAAAGCTCAGCACGAGAAAAAAAAATTCTGTGAAAAAGTGGAGGGAGGCGGAATCCGCCACTCCTCTCACTGGCCTGATTATGTTCAACGTGTCATCAATTTGTGGGTCACTCTCGAAAAATTGTGCACTGCACGGCAAGTGTAGGTCCGAGTTTTATAAAAAATTGTTATGAAAGCTCAGCACGAGAAAAAAAATTTCTGTGAAAATATTGGCGCGCGAATCCCTCGGTTAATACCGTAGGATCGCGGATGACCGAACGGGCTTTAACTGAGGCGACGATCAATTACGGATTCGACTATAAAAGCATGGGGGGAAGAATGAAGAGGAAGAAGCGGCAAGTGCTTACCTGACGCCCCGACGGCAGCCCTCGGTCCTGCAGGGAATGAACTCACAACGAACACAAGATTTTGAATGAAAGAGAAAATAATAGAAGGGTTTATTCAAAATAAATATCGGGACAGGGATTTGCGGTGCTAAAACTAAATGCTAGGTTGGGACGTCCCCACACACAGATTTCAAATACAAGACAAAGGAGGAATCAATAAAATAAAACGTTCGTTGTGTATTTGTGTGAGATGTGGTGCGTCTTATCTGGGTCTGGAGTCCGCAGTCGTCA
The DNA here is from genome assembly GCF_964187855.1 of Myxine glutinosa. Classification (NCBI taxonomy): domain Eukaryota; kingdom Metazoa; phylum Chordata; class Myxini; order Myxiniformes; family Myxinidae; genus Myxine; species Myxine glutinosa. The sequence continues at coordinate 293,805,420 of NC_136261.1, forward strand.
GGGAATCGCCCAGGCTCCGGTGTTCGGGACCCAAGCGTGCAGTCTGGGCACGGCTCCGGTTGGCGTGAAGCAGCCAGCCCTCCATCTGCCTCGTTCACGCCCTGCTAGGCCCCTCGTGACCCGCTCAGCGGCACGCCGCACTCGCCCCTCGTCGGTCGCACACGAGGTCCCGTCCGCTCATAGCACCACGCCTCGCTCCAAGCACCGAGCACTGCTCCAAGCACCACGACAAGAACACAAGGAAGATGACAAACCACCAGGGAAGAACGCCGGGAGGAAGCACAAACGAACGCTGGGAAGACCGCAGGGATGAACGCAGGGAAGACCAGAATCGACCACACCAAAGCCACTGTGCAGAACCCAGAACGAAGAGCCAAGAACCCAGAACGAAGAGCCAAGAACCCAAAATGCCCGCAAACCACCCGTTTTGTCTCCCGTGGTCTGACGTCAATTCTGGCGTGTTCCAATCAGTCCCTCCCTTCTTTGTGATCTTTCCCGCCTTTTCATGTCACTGGCGCTTGTCCTCCAACTAGCGACCTGTTTCTAAATGGTCGTTTGGCGCCTTCCGCTCTGATTGGCCGAATGTTCGTGCCTTTTGCACTGATTGGCCGAGGTGTCCACGGTCGGTGGCCAATCAATGCACCGCTCCCTTCCACCAACCAATCACACGTTCCCTGGGCGTGGCTATAGCCTGTCTTGCACGATGTTTGACACCCATGCCGGCGTTGTACGTGGCCGCTTCGTGCTTGTCTTTCCTGTAAGTATTTTTGTAAGGGAGGGGATTTAATTAATGTGTGCACTAAGGGACCTATCTAAGTGTCCTTATGAGTTTGTTGCCATAATGGACACTGGGTTGGCGACAGAGGGGATGACAAATGAGGGAATTTTACCCATAATCCCTGCACTAATTAGCATTCCCCGCCCCCTCATGGCGGGGACACAGATACAACTTATACCGACATCCGGGCTACACACAGAACTTATTACAGGTAGATTCCCTATAACGACAGTTGAGTTCTATCTATGCAGATCTACCTGGCTCTTGATATTCCTCTACATATGGAGGAAAAAGTGGAGGGAGGCGGACTCCGCCACTCCTCTCACTGGCCTGATTATGTTCAACGTGTCATCAATTTGTGGGTCACTCTCGAAAAATTGTGCATTGCGCGGCAACTGTAGGTCCGAGTTTTATAAAATTAGTATCAAAAAGTGTACAAGACTTGATCAGAAAAAGTCATGAAAGCTCAGCACGAGAAAAAAAAATTCTGTGAAAATATGTAGGAAAACGTGGAGGGAGGCAGAATCCGCCACTCCTCTCACCGGCCTGATTATGTTCAACGTGTCATCAATTTGTGGGTCACTCTCGAAAAATTAATTATTTTGTAGATGTAAATGTAATACATCACCTGCATAAATAAGGTTTTGGTGTAAGAACACAAGATTTTGGCACTTACCTATATGTGGCGGGAAGTAATAGGTAAGGCCTGACAAGAGGTGAACAGTAGATATTCTGCTTGCCATGAAAATGTCATTCAATGATATGCATAGTTTATATTCAAGCTTCACTGGATGCCTTTGTCCTGCAATGGACAAATAAACTGGTCAAGTGAAGTCAAGTCATTACAATCAAAAACCAAAGGAGGAGTTTATGTAATCGATGAAAATATTTGAAGCTAGAAATGCAAACGGCAGACAAGAAGATGGTCAGTTATAATGTGGACCAATGTCATGGATGGTGATGCACACCTTTCTGCAAATTTCACCCAGGCTACCATTTCAATGTCGTGCAACAGCCGTTACTTTCTGACAGACCTAGTGAATGAAATGGTGACATCACTCATGAAATGCAGGGCTACAAACCCCAAACTTCAGAACGCAGTGCGATCAGTAACACAAATGGATGACATTGTTATTTGGAAGGATATTGTTCGCCTTGCAGGTGGAGCACTGAATATAAAGAGATGCTCAAGGTGCTCACACGGGAAAAAAAGTGACTGGTATTCTATCTTGAGTGTAGAAGTAATGTTGGCAAGGAAAATAGTGTTGCAGTGTGCAACGAGTGCAACACATCAAATTGAGGCGTCAAATGGTCAAAAATAGCTTTGATGTATGACGCCATGTCAAATGCAGGTGTCTAACCACAAAAAAAGTATTCCATTTTCTGTTAATAATTTAATGTATTGAATGTTCATCAATTTTCTTTTTATATTTTCTCAAAATAATTGTATTATAAACGAGAACGACACTCGGTAGGGTGCATACATACCTTCACCAGGCTGAATAGTTTACGTTCTGGTCTCCCACCGATGGGTCAGAATTGGGACCTGAACCAAAATCTAATCAGCTTGTTCCTGGCATCTAACCAAATCATCCACCAAGTTTTGTCACAATCCGTCCACAATTGTTTGAGATGTCGTGATATATATACAGACTTGGCATTTAATATGGAATTTTTTTTTTTTCTTGACTTGGGTTTACTTTCTTAACTCAGTATATCAATCTGGTGAGTTTATTTTACACTTTGGTGATTTATTTGTTAAAAGAACCATGTCACTGATTGTCTGTCGCAGCAAGAAGTCAACAACAGGATTATATCACAGGTGGCGTGGCAAAATGTACGGACAGGTGCATTTGATGATTGGCTTCACAGTCGGGTATACAAGGGTTGTTGCGTTCTCTATTAGTGGAAAACAACTGCTGCACATCTCCAAAAGTTATTGCCGCTTCCTCTGGAGATGGTCCGTCAACTCGACAATGCTGTTTGTCATGGAGTGGTGGCTTTACGAAATTACGGCATGAAACAGCGTGCTATTGCTCGGCAGTATGGCATCACTCAAGGTCAGGTGTCAAAGATCCTGAAACGAAATGTTCAGAGGGGTGTCCCTACTCCAATACCGAGGTCAGGACGTCCCCGCAGAACCACAAGGAGGGATGATCGCCAGCTTCACCGGTTAGTCCGCAATGGCCGTACCAAGTCAGCTAATCGGCTTAGGGCTGAGTGGCAGCAACTGACAAATGTGCCTGTATCCAGAAGGCTAGTCAACCAACGACTGGTTAAAGCAGGCTATCGTGCCAGGCGTCCCCTGAGAAAGCCACGCCTGACCAGACAACACCGCCAGCGCCGATTGCAGTGGGCCAGAGAGCACTGTCAATGGCAGCCAGGACACTGGAATCACGTGATCTTCAGTGACGAGTCTAGATTTCTGGTCTATCGTCAAGATGGCCGCGTCCGAGTGTGCAGACAAGTGCATGAAGCCTACAACAAAGATTGTATAGTGCCAAGAGTCCAAGCTGGAGGTGGTGGGGTGACCGTTTGGGCTGCTTTTCATGCAGGGGGGCAAAACTGACCTGGTTGTTCTGAATGGAAACCTGAACCAGTTCAAGTACAGGGCCTTTCTGGAAGAAACATTGCTTCCATTTGCTCGTGCAGCCTTTCGAGGAAACTTTGTCTTCCAAGATGACAATGCACGGCCTCATCGTGCTCGCATGATCCAACACTTTCTTGCTGACCATGGTGTAGAGCATATGGAGTGGCCTGCCATGTCCCCGGATATGAATCCGATAGAGAACTTTTGGGCAGAATTAACGCGTCAAATCGACCACTTGGACCAGCAGCCGACCTCTGCGCGTGAATTGCAGCAGGCTATTGTCACTGCATGGCAAGCGATTCCTGTCCAAACCTTGGAAAATCTCGTGAACAGCATGCCTCAACGTGTACGTGCTCTCCTGAATGCTCGTGGGGGTTACACGAAGTACTGAACTGTAATTTTACTGTCCGTAATCCCAGTCGTAATTTAACTTTTGTTTTTGTTAAAAAAAAAAATTGGCTAATGTGCAAAATAAAGAGAGACTTCTGGAAAACGTACAGAAGTTTAACACAGTACTGTCCATGAATTGAGTTCGATATCAGTTTACATCACTTTCAAGGATCAATTTATTTGTTTCGAAATGTCAAATGTGGTTTTTGTTTCTTTTAAAGGTCACTAACAAAATCTAGAATAATTTCAACATAATTCCAATGAACTTTTGGTTCTAAGACATCTTGAAAAGTAAGTTCACCCCCACAAAAAAAATATTCCATATTAAATGCCAAGTCTGTATATCGTTTTTGGCCCGATCACTCAACGGTGAAGAATCACTTGAAAATTAAAAAACAATTCTCGTAGCCAGATCATAATCCAGATCTTCACCAAATTTGAACCGATTCTTCCTTGTCAAACACAACCTGTCCACCAGGTTTCGTCTGAATCCATCCACAACTTTTTGAGATATCGTCCTACGAGGGGCAGTCAATAAGTAACCTTAAAAATACTGTATTTTTCACAACTTGTTTATTGCATGTACGTGTGTAACAACTGTTATTTTTCAACATAATCTCCATTGCATTCAATGCATTTTTTTCCAGCGCTTTACTAAGGCCTGGATTCCTACAGGAAAAAAATGTTTTGGCTGCTTGTGTAGCCATTCGTGCACCGCCTCTTGGACCTCTTCGTTGGATCGGAAAGTGGTTCCACAAAGCACCTCTTTAAGTGGCACAAAAAGATGTGGTAATCCGAAGGGGTGAGGTCTGGCGAGTAGGGTGGATGAGGAAGGCACTCAAAATGCAGGTCCTCGATTGTTGCAGTTGTAGCACGGGCAGTATGGGGCCGAGCATTGTCATGCTGCAGAAAAACACCAGTAGTGAGTAGTCCACGACATTTTGATCTGATTGCTGGTTTCAGATGATTTTTAAGGAGGTCGCAGTATGATGCACTGGTGACTATGGTCCCTCTGGGCATGTAATGCTCTACAAGTGGGCCTCGGCTATCCCAGAAGAGCGTCAGCATCACTTTTCCAGCAGACGGCTGTGTGCGGAATTTTTTGGGCTTCGGTGAAGTTGAATGGCACCACTCTTTGCTTGCCCTCTTCGTTTCTGGCTGAAAGTAGTGGACCCAGCATTTATCCCCAGTCACTCCACTCTGTAAGAAAGCGTCACCTTCTGTTTTATTACGTCGCAGAAGTTATTCACATGCGCCCACTTGCCGTTCTTTCAGTTCGGGTGTGAGTTGTCTCAGCACCCACCTTGCAGACACTTTGGAGAACCCCAACACGTTGTGAATGATATGGTGTGCTGAACTATGGCTAATGTTCAATTCGGAGACCACTTCATCCAGCATAATGCGACGGTTTTCCCTTAGCACGCGCTCAACTCCTGCAACCATTTCTGGTGTGTCGGCTGTTTGAGGCCGACCCGAGCAAGCAGCGTCTGCCGCACTGGACACTCCACTTTTAAACTTCCTGTCCCAGTCGTACACCGGCTGCAGCGGTAAACATGCGTCACCATATTGCGTCTTCATTATGCGATGGATTTCACTGGGATTCACACCCTCACTTCCCAAGAAATGGATGACAGAACGTTTCTCCTCCCTGGTGCATTCTTCTAAGGGAGCCGCCATCTTGGAACTGCTCTACTGACGTCATACACTCAATGTTTTCAGATCAAAAAACAGGCAAAACATGACTCTGATCCATAGATACAACATATGTCGTCTGCAACTACACACATTACATTCTCAAATTTATATCGCCATTTTAAAGTTACTTATTGACTGGCCATCGTGCTATTTATCGTTTTTTGTCTTATCTTTCTTTCAATGGTGAAGAATCACATAAAAAAATTATCGGATCCAGAACCGGATCCAGATCTTCACCAAAATCTAATAATTTCGTCCTTGTCACATGTCAATCCTCTCCACCAAATTTCGTCTGAATCCATCCACAACTTTTTTAGATATCCTCTTCAAAAACAGACAGACAGACTTCTCCATGGTGGTGACAGGTTCAGACAGGCAGACAGACAGACAACACCATTATATATCAATGACCCACTGTGGGTGGGGGTTCCGGCTGCTTGCGTTCCGGGGATTTTGGCGCCTCTCGGTGGCTGTTCATTTTGTGCTCCATTAAATACTCCGCCCAGTCTCATCTCCAGTGGTATTGTGATTCGTTTATTGTGTCCACATCAAGTTAACACACCCTACTGGCGCAGGTTAAACATAACCACCATCCACCTTCGGTGGTGGAGTTAGAAAGTAGTCAAGATCAAGATGGCTGATTTTCAAACATCCCTGAATAACTCATGCTTCAACATATTGTTACCTTTATGGGGGTAGGTTATAGGTAAGGGAATGCAGTAGGAAAGGTAGAATTGCATAGGAAATAGTATGGACCGTATAACATGTCGGGGCATTTCGATGTACTAAGTAGGGAAAATGTAGCTTAAGGTTGTGTTTAAATGTTCCTCATATGAGGGATGATGACGTGTTAATTAGTAGTAAGGTTTAAGGCTAATTCCACTGTTTGTGATACCCTCTGTGGTCATCCCTAACATTTATGGCAGCCGCCTTGAATGGTTGTTTACCTCAGATTAATCGCCATCTGACAACGTCAATAACAATTTATACTACTACTAGTAGTTAGTAGTTACTAATACCACATATATAAGGTGTATTTCTTTTTCACCCTCTCCATCTTTTACATCCTCCCCTGTTCGAGTTAGGGGAAGAAGAGCACACCCGTCCACCATGTTCTTTTCAGAACTTGACGGTTTTTAAGCTTGCAATCGAAGAAAGTATTCCATGAAATTATATATTCAGTCCTTCAATCCTCTAAAATATTATGGAACCCGATACAACGAAATGTGACGGAAGAACTAATTCTAAATTGGGTTCCCGCACACCTCACTTCGACAACAGCACAGGGGAATGAATTAAATAAAAGAATCGTCATGTTGTGCGTTCGTGGGTGCGAGCTTATCTCAGTCTGGCTGGATGTGTCCGTCAGTAATCGCCCAGGCTCCGGCGCTCGCGCGAAGCAGGCCTCCGTCCACCTCCCTCCCGCTCTGCTCGGCCCCGAGCCGCCCGCTCGCCCCGCTCGTCGGTCGCACGCGAGGTCCCGTGGTTCGTAGCACCAAGCCTCGCTCCAAGCACCAAGCCGTGCTCCAAGCGCCGCGCTCCAAGCACCAAGCACCAAGGGCACAAAGAAGACCCCAGGGAAGACGACAAGAACCAGGGAAGAATGCAGGGAAGAATGCAAGGAAGAACGCAAGGAAGATGATGACGACCAACAGTGAAGAACGCAGGGAAGAGTAACGAACCCAGAATGCCCGTGAACGAGACGTTTTGTCCCCCGTGGTCTGACGTCAATTCTCCCACGTTACCAATCCATCCCTCCCTTCTTTGTGGTCTTTCCCGCCTTCTGACGTCACCGGCCCTTTTCCTCTAATCAACGACCTCCTTCTAAGTAGTGGTTTGGCGCCTTCCACCCTGATTGGCCGAGTGTTCGCGCCTTCGGCACTGATTGGCCGAGGTGTCAATGGTCGGTGACCAATCAATGCGCCTTTCCCGTCCCCCAACCAATCACACGTTCCCTGGGTGTGCCTATTGCTTGCCTTGCACGATGCTCGTTACTATGCCAGCTGGTGATATGGTTGGCTGCAGCCCCATCGGCGGTGCCCCGATCTGGCTTCCTGCCTGTTCTTCCTGTAAGTCTTTTTGTGGCGGAGGTGAATTAATTAATGTGGGCACTACGGGATCTATCTTCGTGTCTCTAGTATGTATTGCCATAAGGGACACTGGGTTGCTCACGGAGGGAATGACAAACGGGGGAATTTTACCCATAATCCCTGTACTAATTAGCACGCCCCGCCCCCTCGTGGCGGGGACACAGATACAACTTATTCCGACATCCGGGCTACACACAGAACTTATTACAGGTAGATTCCCTAACACGGCAGTCGAGTACCTACCTATGCAGATCTACCTGGCTCTAGATATTCCTCCACCCCCCGACATAACAATATTTTTGATTTATTGATTAATCAATTAATCGATTAATTATTTAATTATTCGATTAATGACTAAAAAAAATTTTTTTTCAGTTCCAGGTTCGGACAAAATGGTGGTGGTTTATGTGTTTTATTAGCCAATTGATTAATTCTTTATTTATTTTGGATTATTATTTATTTATTTTCATTATTAATCATTAATTTATTTTCTTTCTCATCTGGGCAATATCTCAGGCACCTTTTGAGATAGGAAGCTGATATTTGGACATGACAATGACCAAGTGATTTGTCTGTAAAGGGTATTTTTGATTTATTGATTAATCAATGCATCGATTAATTATTTATTGATTAATAAATTAATTATTTTTTAAAATATTAATGACTTATTTTGTTAAATTCCTAAAAGTTACATCTTCAGATGAAGCACTAGTGGTTTAGTTATGCTATTAGCCAATTAATTAAGAAAATATTTTATGACAATCTTTTATTGATTTTAATTATGCAATTAATCAATCAAATATTGTGCACCTCTCCCTCCAAGTACAGTCTCAATGAGCTGCACGGCGGCATTGCCGGGCGCCAGAGGCGCCCCGGCAATGCCGCTCTGGAGTATATTTAATTATTTGGCATGGCTGTGGTGTACTTTGAATGTATGTGTACTTGTTTCCTTATTTCTTTACTTACCATTGAGCTTCAGTGTGTCTGCCCAGACAGTTACATCAGGCACTCCCGTGATAACGCGAGCAGGCACTCCCGTGGAATCCGTGTGTGCTTGCAGTGCCATGGTAAACATTTGGAGCACATAATGCTCAGCTGAGCACAGTCGGTCCTGGCTTGTGTGAAAAAATCCTGACTCAACCCAGGACTCCAACCGAGAAACCCTAACTCTAACCCTAACACTGAATAAATCCCAACCAGTTAATATACAAATAGCCTCCTCAGTCGAATACAAAATAGGTCGAATACAAACTCATGACATCCTGCATCTATTTGAATGGCTATCTCTGCCATGAAATGATGGACCCAGTTCTCCTCACATGTCACAATCTTCTTCAATAAACAAGCTCGCATCCTCTAGTAGCATTCCAGGTGCTTTGTTGTAATTACCT
>NC_136261.1:293819353-294004353 GCF_964187855.1 Myxine glutinosa
TAAATCATCCTTTGTGGTTTTTTGGGACAAGGTTGTGTATTTCCAACATCGTTTCCTAAATCTCTGTGAGTGGTGGGACTATGCTAAAGCGCAGATCCGTGTTTTCTGTCAGCAATACAAAACCAATTGCTCTCAAAGTAAACAATTATGTATTGATGCCTTGAAACAAGAAATTCTACGATTGCAGGAAGGTGCTGAGGTCCTCAGTGATGAAAGACGGTGTCAACTCCTCTTTGAAAAACAAACTCTGCTTAAGGAATTAATTCAAGAAAATGGTATCGGTGCCTTAGTCAGGCTGAGAGTGAATGGTTTACTGTCGTCAGACACATGTTGTAAAGATTTCTTTAAGTTTGAGAAGACGACCAAGGCGAGCCAGCAAATGCTTAGTCTTCAGGCTCGTGATGGGCATATTCTTAGTGATAATACGGAGATTGTTCATTTTGTTCGGTCTTATTTTGAGAATGTGTTTTCCTTTAAGCCCAATGATGTGCCTGCAATGCAGAATATTACGACCAATTTACCGCAGATAGATGAGCATCAGCGGCATGTCTTGGATGAGAACATCACTCTTGGTGAACTTAAAACTGCGCTCGATGGCCTTGCTGATCATAAGGCTCCTGGTTTTGATGGGCTACCAGCTGAATTTTATAAAACCTTTTGGGACATGCTTGGTCCTGCTTTGCACTCAGTGTTTTTATACAGTCTGCGTGAGGGATTGTTACCCCTTAGTTGTCGACGTGCAGTTGTTTGCATTATCCCTAAGAAAAACGACCTGCAATTGATACAGAACTGGCGCCCAATTTCTCTTCTCTGCACAGATTACAAGATTTTTGCCAAAGCGCCAGCTAACCGTGTAAAGACTGTTCTAAGCACAGTTATACATCAGGATCAATCGTACTGTGTTATGCACAGATCTATGCACGATAACATTTTTTTGGTACGAGACTTGTGGGATGTGTGTGCATTTCAACAACAACATACCGGTCTCTTTTTTATTGACCAAGAAAAGGCTTTTGACTGTTAATCATGAGTATTTGTTTCACATTTTAAAGCAATTTGGTTTTGGGGCATCTTTTATTTCTTATGTATCCTTATTGTATAATAACATTTTTAGCTTGATCAAAATCAATGATGGTCTCTGTTCACCTTTGCGGATTGGGAAGGGAATTCGGCAAGTTTGTCCCTTATCTGGCATCTTGTACTCTCTTTGCATTGAGCCCCTTTTGATTCTTTTACGATCTTCTCTTATGGGCTTTTCAGTGACTCCATCAGAAAAGCCCGTTATCATTTCGGCCTATGCTGATGATGTATGTGTTGCTGTTCGCAGCAGTAATGACATTGCTCTGCTATTTGAGCGCCTATGGGTTTACTCTCAAGCATGTACAACGCAAATTAATTGGTCGAAAAGCAAAGCAGTTTGGGTCGACGGTACGCCACCTTCTGCCCTTCCAATTCTCCCTATGAATTTGACATGGGGAAAAGAAGGTGCGAAATACCTCGGTGTTTATCTTGGAACCCCTGGTTTTGTCAAAAGGAATTGGGATGGTTTGCTCCACAAAATTAGCAATAAATTAAACAGATGGAGAGGAATTTTGTCGACCTTGTCTTTTCGAGGTCGTGCCCTGGTCATTAACAACCTGGTGGCCCCTCCCTTATGGCATAAAATGATTGCCTTGCAGCCACCTGCAACGTTGGTGTCATCAATCCAAAAATGCTTACTTGACTTATTTTGGGATGGCAAACACTGGCTAAAGCCAGAGACTATTTGCCTCCCACTGGCGGAAGGGGGTCATGGACTTATGGACATTCTTTGTCGGGTGATGGCCTTCCGAGTCTTGACAGCTCGTCGTTTTATATTTCTGGAGGCCTTGCCCTGGAAATCTATTGCAAACTGTATATTAAAACAAGCCGGCATGCTAGGCTACAATTGTGAACTCTTTTTCATGGAGCTGCAACATGTCGATGCTTCGCTGCTTCCTGACTTTTACCAAGATGTCTTGCACGTCTGGCGGTCCATTTCAGTAACTTGGCAAATGGGGACGTACAACAGTGAAAGGTTCCTCCGGGAACTCCTTTTATACAATGGCCTTTTTCCTGCTATTCCTCACTCACGTGCTTTTGTGCAACGTTTTTTTAGTGCTGGCGTGAAAACGGCTCGGGACCTTCGTGACTGTAACAGGAACAGTTGGTTCTCCGCAGGACATCTCCAAGTAAGAACTGGTATCAGATCTTTGAGGAGTGTCGCCAAGGTCCTACAGGAAATCTTGTGTGTTTTTAGGCACTTGGGCCTGAGCTTAACCGCCAACATTGGTGACCACCATACACCACCACAGATCTGTGCTAGCTCTAGCCTGCCGGCTGATAGCGCCACAACATCTATCTTGTTATCCTCATCGCCACTTTCCAGCAAGGATAAAAAGAGACTATCGTTTGTGTTTCAGTCCAGTTTCCCTCGTTACAGCCAATTTCTTTTGGGGCTCGCTGGAAAGAGAAACTGCCTTCTGGGTCTCCCTCCCATCCGCAATGGTCTGCAATGTATGTTTCACCGATTGTTAAAAGAACTGGTGATATTGCTTGGAGACTCGCCCATATGGTGTTGCCCTCCAATGTTTTATTACATTGTTTTAATGAGGATAATTCAGTGGAATGCCCTTTTTGTATGATTTCTGAAGACCTTTTCCATGCTTACGTAGATTGTGCAAGACTCTCTCCCTTCTTTGGTTTTTTATCAACTTTTTTTAATCGTATGAACTTTTCTTTTTCTACACGGGTTTTTATTTTTGGAATACCACTTGGTTACAAAAAACGCTCTGAGACTGCTCTTGCTAATTTCTTAATTTCTATTGGAAAATTAGCAATCTACAAAACAAGAAAAGCAAAGCTCCTGGCAAATGCTGATATTTTATGTGATGTGGTAATTGTGTTTAAGGCTCTGGTCATGGCAAGGTTGCGCTTGGAATTTTCTTTTTGCCAAATGAAAGATGATTTACAAACCTTTGTGGAAAAATGGTGTGTAAAGGGGGGGTTTGTAAACTTGACAATGGTTTGTTAAATTTTTTATTTTAGTGTTTGGTGTTTTTATTGTTGTTGTTTGGCTGCACATGTTTGGAAATGGAATGACTTTATTATTTGCATGACTTGTGTGGTTTTCTTACCTTTATAATAAAATAGCTTCAAAAGTCAAAGTCTCTCTCTCTCTCTGTGTCTGTCTCTTATGTGTTCTATACATGGCCACATCTTTTAAGTTACAAACTCCAAAATTGGGGTACAAATACAACTTTGTGTGAAGGGTGACATAGGTGCGGTGGTGACCTCACGTAGGGGTGTGGGGGCCATGAAAGGGGGGGGGGGGGGGAGAGGCGTAAATTATTTATGTAAATGTGCACAGTGTAGCGCCACCTTCACCAAATGTTATTACAATTTCCTTTTTCACCTGGGAAATGCTTTTTCACCTAGGCTAGTTGTCCTCCTCCCTTCTCTCTCTCTCCCACCCCCTTTCCCCTCTGCCCTTACCCCTTATGGCTCCCTCTCTCCCCCCTCACACTCTGGGCTAGTATTCTATATTCAAGCCATTGAATTTGGAAAGGTTACGGGCCCGATTAGGTATAATTCCAGACAAAAATATGAGATTATTACTTTGCATCAAATCGAAATTGAAAACAGGAAAGGGGATTTATTTATCATTATCATGACCATTTCCTGGTTGGTGCCATTAGGTGAGATTCTGCATCCTTTACAATAGTCATTGGTGGTTCCTTCCTACCCTCGCTGCTGCTGGGAAGGCAATGATAAAACACAGATTGTATTTCTATTAGTGAATCTACTTTGATAGCAGTCAATCACATGCTGAATAATCTGCTGTACAATGGATCTGATGATCGATACTGTGAGTCGATGAACCTAATAGATTGAATTTATCGTTGTGATGATGTTGCCCAGGCTTGGTGGGCTAAGTGACCTCCTCCTGCATCAAAGTTCCTTGTGTGGAATATTGTGACGTGTCTGGATCTCAACAGACCAGTCAGGCTGGGAAGTCCTGTCCCAGGATGCCACCGAGTGATCTTATTGGTAGGTTTTAAATATAGCACGGGAGCGGCCACAATGGTATGGAACGGTCACATGGTTATATACAGAGAAGGCAGGCTCATGAAGTAACAATAAATGTATTGATACCACTGGCAGGCACTCCCACCCTCTGGGCAGGAGTACCCCCTTCTCAGCCCACAATTGGTGGGCAATTTGCTGCGGCACATTCTTGGATATGCACTTTATAATTTTTGTCATTTTTTCAAGAAATGGTATTCATCACAACATATCATGTGCCAAGTTTCAGAACATTCAGTGGGGTGAAAAGCGAAGAGCAGCAAAAATAGCAAAAAGTTAACGGACGGATGACCGAACGGACGGACAGACATCCGGACATCATGACCCATTTTACAAGTTCATATCTTCAAGAATCGAGATGAGATAACCTAAAAAGGAAAAGTTTTGTAATACCGACTACCACCAATGGTGCTGCTATTTCCACCACATGTAATTTCTGGAGTTTTGGTGACATCGACATTTGCTCCATTATCATAAGATTTTAAATCAACAATCAACACTCACATGCACACTGCTGGAACCTCACCTCGAGATGAACAAGAAACACGTATATTTTAAAATGACTGACCAGAGGGAAGGAGGGAGAAAATAATCCTTTAGAGCCTTAGAGTGGGAATAGCAAAAATAAAAAGATAGAAACTCCAATCACCAAAAAATAGCACCTCCCATCCTGTTGGTATGGTGTGCATGGGCGAGGTCTCCAGCAACTCAACTAGATTGGTGCACCCGGACCCTGCACAGCTGGTTTGCTGTCTCTGCAAACAAGGGACCAGGGGTTATATTTCAAACACAAATCAGAAAAAGAATAGGAAGCCAAGTTTGCTGTTTTACTGTAATTTGGCATTGAATTTGTGTGCATGCACTCACACATGCACAGAGGAGTGAGATAATATTTTACACTGCCAGCCTGACAGTCAAGCAAGATTGAAAATCATTCCAAACAGGAAACTTACTGTTAAAGCGCGGCGTTACGCGCGCTGCTTGCGAGCAAGGAGGAAGCGGACAAGCGGTAACTTATAAGCGTCTTTATTTCAGGAGCTCACTGTAACACTGGCGCGCTCCGGGCTGCGCGCCCGGTGTATATCATGAGGCCACGCCTACCCCTCGGGCGTGGCCACCGCCCACTTGGTGCGCGGAATGATGTCACCACGCCAGTGGGCTTTTGTGTCCGCCACACGCGCCCCCCCAGAATTCCCGCGCACCTGGAGGGCCAGTTTGTGGGGCAGACGAATGACCTGGCCGAAGCGCCCCCTGGCGATCGGCGGCGTCCGGGGTGCAGGGATGTCAGGTGGGATGCCCCTGGCTGCCCCTGGGATGGGTGCAGGACCGGGGGGCGGCGTGGCGGCGGGGCTTGGCGGTGCCGGGGGTCCGCCCGCAGGGGGGCGGCCCCGACGTGGGGGTCGGGCCACTGGCGGTGGATGGTCCACGTCGAGGTGGGCCGGCTTGAGGCGGTCTACCGAAACGCGGTCAGGAGTACCGCCGATGTCCAGGGTGAAGTGCTTCGCCCCGGTCTCCAGCATGCGGAAAGGCCCGTCGTACGGGGGCCGCAGTGGTGTCCGGTGGGCATCGTGGCGGACGAAGACGTACTCCGCCGTGCGAAGCTCCGGGGCGACGTGCGTCGGTGGGTGCCCGTGGCATGCCGTTGGCACCGGGGCGAACCTCTGGGCGGTCTCTTGCAGAGCGGAGCGCTGCTGTGCCACGGACCATGGTGCCGTGGAGTCGGGGAGGAACTCACCCGGCACCCGCAGCGGTTGCCCGAAGACCAACTCCGCCGCAGATGCGCGCAGGTCCTCCTTGGGCGCCGTCCGGAGGCCCAGCAGGACCCAGGGGAGCCTGTCGACCCAGCCGCCATCGCGGAGGGTGGCCCGGAGCGCGGCCTTCAATGAGCGGTGAAATCGCTCACACAGGCCGTGAGCCTGGGGGTGGTAAGCCGTGGTTCGGTGCAGCCGGACCCCGAGCCCCTGCGCGAACGCCCCCCAGAGCTCCGAGGTGAACTGGGGGCGGCGGTCGGACGAGATGTCTGAGGGGGCGCCGAACCGGGCGACCCAGGTGGCGATGAAAGACTGCGCGACATCGGCCGCCGTTGTCGACGCCAAGGGCACGGCCTCCGGCCACCGGGTGGTGCGGTCCACCATGGTGAGGACGTAGGTGAAACCCCGCGAGGGGGGCAGAGGTCCCACCAGGTCCATGTGGACGTGGTCAAACCGGCGTTCCGGCACCGTGAACGGGGCCAACGGGGCCTGGGGGTGCCGGTGCACCTTGGCGCGCTGGCACGCGAGGCACGTCCTGGCCCAGCCGCGGACAGCCTTCCGGAGGCCATGCCAGACGAACTTGTCGGCGATCAGCCTTTGGGAGGCCCTCGCGCCCGGGTGGGACAGGCCGTGGATGGCGTCAAACACCTGGCGCTGCCAGCCCGCGGGCACGATGGGGCGAGGATGCCCGAGGGAGACGTCGCACAAGAGGGCCGCGCCCGCGCCGTCGAACGGCACCTCGGTGACGCGGAGGCCCGTGACGGCGGTCCGCAAGGCCTGGACGTCGGGGTCAGCGGCCTGGTCCGCTGCCATCCGGGCATAGTCGATGCCGAGGTGGACTGCGTGGGCGACGGCCCGGGAAAGGCAATCCGCCACCGGGTTGTCCTTCCACGCGACGTGCTGGATGTCCGTCGTGTACTCGGACACGGCCGAGAGGTGACGCTGCTGCCGGGCCGACTACGGCTCGGTGACCTTGCCCATCGCGAAGATCAGCGGCTTGTGGTCGACGAAGGCAGTGAACGCACGGCCCTCGAGCAGATGGCGGAAGTGCCTGACCGCCAAGTGAAACCCGAGCAACTCGCGGTCGAAGGTACTGTAACGGCGTTCGGGCGGGCGAAGCTGACGGCTAAAGAACGCTAGCGGTTGCCAAGCTCCACGCACCCATTGCTCGTGCACCGCGCCCACCGCGTAGTCCGAGGCATCGGTGGTGAGGGCGATCGGTGCATCGGGCGCCGGTGCGCGAGCATGGTGGCGTTAGCCAAGGCGAGCTTCGCGCCCGTGGACGCCGTGTCCATCTGCTCGGTCCAGGTAACGTCACCTTTGCCCGGCTTACCTCGGAGAGCTTCGTGCAGGGGGCGCAGGAGCTGGGCGATACGGGGCAGGAACCGATGGTAAAAGTTCACCATGCCCAGGAACTCCTGCAGCCCTCTGATCGTGCGGGGGCGCGGAAACCCCTTCACCGCCTCCACCTTGGCCGGCAGGGGGACGGCTCCGTGCCTGGTGACACGGTGCCCCAGAAAATCGATTATGGTGGCGCGGAACCGGCACTTTGCGGGGTTCACAATCAGGCCATGCTGGCCCAGGCGTTCGAAGAGCGTGCGGAGGTGGCGTAGGTGCTCTTCGCGGGACGCGCTGGCGACGAGGATATCGTCCAGGTAGACGTAGACAAAATCCAAGTCGCGCAGGACGCTGTCCATCAGTCG
Source organism: Myxine glutinosa (assembly GCF_964187855.1). NCBI lineage: Eukaryota > Metazoa > Chordata > Myxini > Myxiniformes > Myxinidae > Myxine > Myxine glutinosa. Next base: position 293,826,912 of record NC_136261.1, read on the forward strand.
CTGGAACGCCTGAGCCGCATTCTTCAGACCGAAGGGCATGCGCAGGAACTCGAAGAGTCCGAATGGCGTGATGACCGCCATCTTTGGGACGTCCTCCGGCCTGACGGGGACCTGATGGTAGCCGCGTATGAGGTCCACCTTCGAGAAGAAGGACATGCCCGCCAAACGGGCGGAAAAGTCCTGAATGTGGGGGACGGGGTAGCGGTCGGGAGTCGTGGCGTCATTGAGACGGCGATAGTCCCCGCACGGTCGCCATCCCCCGCCGGGCTTCGGCACGATGTGCAGCGGCGATGCCCAAGCGCTCTCTGAGCGCCGAACGATGCCGAGTCGCTCCAGGGTAGCGAACCCCGCTTTTGCCACCGCCAGCTTCGTCGGCTCGAGGCGGCGTGCCCGGGCGTAGACCGGTGGCTCGACGGTGGGGATGTGATGGGCCACCCCGTGCTTGACGGCCCCCGCTGAGAAGGTGGGCCGCGTGAGGGCCGGGAAGCCGGCGAGGAGGCGGGTGAATGCGTCTGCTGCCGGAAGCGTACAGACCAACGTGGCCGGAACCGAACCATTCGGCAAGCCGCTTGGCAAGCCGCTCGTTGAGCTGCTCGACGAGCTGGGCAACGCACAAGCGAGCGAGCTGAACGTCTCGGCCTGGACAAGACGTCTGCACTTGACGTCGACCAGGAGCCCATTAGCGCACAGGAAGTCCGCGCCAAGCAGTGCCATGGGCACGTCGGCAGTGACGAACGTCCATCGGAAAACCTGCCCTCCGAACCGCAGAGAGAGGCAGCGTTTTCCGTACGTACGGATGGGCGTCCCGTTCGCGGCAAGCAGCGCGGGGCCCCCACCCGCGGCGTGCTTGTCTGACGTGCCGGCGGGAACGACACTCACCTGCGCTCCCGTGTCGCACAGGTAACGGCGCCCGGAGAAGGTGTCCGTTATGAACAGCAGGCTGCTCGAACGGCCGGCGCTCATCGCCACTATTGAGCGCCGTCCCGGGCGTTTCCCGACCTGTTGAAGGAGCATGGCGGATGACACTGCCGAGCTTCGTGGCCGAACTTGGCGTGGAACCAGCACCAGGTGGTGGAGCTGGAGGAGCGCGGCTGGCTCCGCCAGGCCGGTGGAGTTGGCGGGTTTCCCCACGGTGGCGGTTTTCGCCGCGGCGGTGGGCGGGGCCTGGCGGCGGTCACGAGGTGCATATCAGCATGCTGCGTATGCTGTATAAGCTGATGCTGTGGATCAGCAGCATCAGCAGCATCAGCAGCATCAGCAGCATCAGCCTCGAGGGCCGTGACGGCCATGCCGACTCTCGCCCGCGTGTCCGAAGCGGCGAAGTACCTGTCCGCCTCGGCTGCCAATGCTCGGGGTTCCGTTAGCCCGGTCCCGGCCAACGCGAGGCGAACCTGCGCTGGAAGTTGGCAACGGAAAAGCGCCCGGAATAGAGAACCGGGGGCTTCATCGCCCAACAGTGACAGCATATGGTCCATTCGGACCGACGGGCGCGTGTCACCGAACTCGGGGAGATCCAGGAGGCGGTCGGCCCGTGCGTCGTCCGTGAGGCCGTACGTGGCTAGGAGTAGCCGCTTGAGTGCCTCGTACTTGTGGCCGTCCGGTGGGTGGCGAAGGACGGACACAACTCGAGCGGCCGTGCCAGGCCCGAGGGAGGCGACGACGTGGCAATAGCGCGTGTCATCGCCGGTGAGGCGCCGAAGCTGAAATTGGGCTTTGGCCTGGACGAACCAGACTTCGGCCTGAGCCTCCCAAAATTCGGGAAGTTTGATGAAGTTGGCCATGGCAATGGTGTCGCGTGTGGAAGGATCGCTCCGGCAGATCCAACGTCGAGGGGGTCACCAGTAAAGCGCGGCGTTACGCGTGCTGCTTGCGAGCAAGGAGGAAGCGGACAAGCGGTAACTTATAAGCGTCTTTATTTCAGGAGCTCACTGTAACACTGGCGCGCTCCGGGCTGCGCGCCCGGTGTATATCATGAGGCCACGCCTACCCCTCGGGCGTGGCCACCGCCCACTTGGTGCGCGGAATGATGTCACCACGCCAGTGGGCTTTTGTGTCCGCCACATTGTTTTTAATAACGTTATAAAGGACACAAACAACAGGCACGAATAATGAATGTAATGTGTTAGGTGATGTAATAGACACTGGGTAAAATGGCAGTAAAGCCTAGAATTTATTGATTTATTCGCCTTTAAACTTATTTAAGCCGTTATTTAAATTGAATTATATATTGAACACTTGTACAATACAAATCTCCTTTCTAATACTTCTAAGAACCATGTTTTATATATCGATATATAGCATGACAGGGCGTTGCCTGTGAGAGGGTGAAGAAGAGGCTGCCGATATTTCTACATTGATGCTGATTGACGCTGCATATTCTATGGTGCCTCCATCTCCTCCTCCATAATAAAGCCTCCATCTCCTGTGACTCAATGTCATCTTATGACAGTGTATCAGGCTGATGTATAAGACTGTTTCAGTAGCGCTAAACTTCCAGATTTTTAAAATGATCTCCAAATAAATATTTTATCCAAATTAAAGGATGTGCAGGGTGTTCCCAAAAGACCTACGTAACTTTGGGTGTTAATATATTTAGTACCACAAATGATAAAACGATACCCTTTGGTTTATATGATACAGAAACTCGACGTTTTGTGCACAACATGAATACACTTCAATGTGAGCTCCGTTTGTTTTACGCAGGACATCAAGGTGGTGCACGAGTTCTTGCCATGTTGGGCTCAGAATGTCTGCATCTACCAGTGCGCATACAGCTGAGTTCTGAAAACGAAGATCCTGCAGGTTTGCCACCTTGGTATTGTAGACAACATCTTTAACAAACCCCCACAGATAAATAAAAATCAAGGGGGGTCATATCTGGTGATTGTGAGGGCCAGATGGTTCGTCCGTCTGGCCAATCCAGCGACCTGAAATTTTTTTCATTCAGGGCGGCTCGAACGACAAAGGCCCAATGAGGGGGAGCGCTGCCCTGTTGAAAAATGATATCGGGTTGCAGGTCTTCAATCTGTGGGAAGGAGAATCCTTCCAACATGTTCATTTAAATTGTTGAGGTCACGATATCCTCCGCAAAGAAAAACGGACCCACCAAGCGGTCATGGAGAAGGCGACACCATACATTGACCTTTGGACTGTCACGTACAGTCACGTCAAAAAGTAAGTACACCCCATGTAAAGTTTTGACTTTTTCAACATATTTCAACATACAACTATTTGATCTTCATTTCAACAAATTTGATAGATAAAGGTGATATAATAGAACAAATATCATGAAACATTTACATTTTGTAGTCCATTGTATAATTTAAATAAACATAAATGCAAATTTTGCATGTGGAAAAAGTAAGTATACCCCTACATTTATCACTACTTCAAATACCTAAAATTAGAATCAGGTGCACCAGCTCAGGTGCAAATGATTAGAACATCGTCAGAGAGGATCTTGGAGGAACCTGTCTTATTTAAACCTCAGACATTTAGTTTGGTTTGCTCTTTGTTGTTGAAGTGTGTGGCGTCACTATGCAGAGATCAAAAGAGCTCTCTGAGGCCTTCAGAAAGAAGGTTATAGATGCCTACAAGTCTGGGAAGGGATTTTAAAAGATCTCCAAACAATTTGAAATCAATCATTCGACTGTCCGGAAGATCATCTACAAGTGGAGAAGATTCCAAACATCTGCCACTTGTACAGGCCAGGCCGCCCCAGCAAGTTCAGCCCGAGAGCAGACTGCAAGATGCTGAAAGAAGTCTCGAAGAACCCCAGAATGTTATCACGGGACCTACCGGTAGCTCTTGCCACTGTCGATGTCAAAGTGCACGAGTCTACCATTAGAAAGAGGCTGCACAAATTTGATCTACATGGGAGGTGTGCCAGGAGGAAACCATTGCTGTCCAGAAAGAACATCAGGGCAAGACTAAAGTTTGCCAATGAACACTTCGGCAAAGACCAACACTTCTGGAACAATGTGCCCTGGACAGATGAGTCAAAGATAGAGCTATTTGGCCACAGTACCAGAAGACATGTTTGGCGAAAACCAAAGACAGCATTTGACAACAAGAACCTGATACCAACTGTAAAGCATGGTGGTGGAAATATTATGGTTTGGGGCAGCATTGCTGCATCAGGGCCTGGGCAGCTCACCATCATAGAATCCACTATGAATTCTTCATTGGACCAGAGGGTGCTTGAGGATAATGTCAGGCCATCTCTCGGAAAGTTGAAGCTCAATGGAAGGTGGACCTTGCAACATGACAATGACCCTCAACATGCCAGTAAATCCACCAAGAAATGGCTGAAAAGAAAGAAATGGAGGGTTCTGGAATGGCCAAGTCAAAGCCCGGATTGAAATCCCATCGAGATGTTGTGGGGGGATTTGAAACGAGTTGTGCATGCAACAAACCCCTCAAACATCACACAGTTGAAAGAATTCTGCATGGAGGAGTGGACAAAAATTTCTCCCAGTCGATGTCAGAGACTGGTAGACAGTTATAAGAAACGCCTACTTGAGGTTGTTTCTGCCAAAGGGGGCAATACCACCTATGAGAGCCAAGGGTGTACTTACTTTTTCCACATGCGAGATTTGTATTTATGTTTATTTAAATTATACAATGGATGACAAAATGTAAATGTTTCATGATATTTGTTATATTATATCACCTTTATCTATCAATATTGTTGAAATGAAAATCAAATAGCTGTATGTTGAAATATGTTGAAAAAGTCAAAACTTTACATGGGGTGTCCTTACTTTTTCACGTCACTGTATGTGTTCAATCATAATGTGTTTAGTTTTCAGAACCTCAGTTACTCACATTGTGCCTGCTGACCTTCCCCTACACAAGAAAGTAAGCTTCGTCTGTGAACGTTTTTCAGGTGATCTTCCTCATCCTCAATGTGACAGCATTTCCAAGGCAAACGCCTTGTGTTTGGTTCCATCATTTGGTTTCAGTTCCTGCAGAATCTGCACTTTATAAGCATAAAGCTTCAGTCTTTTATGCAAAATCCTGTGTACAGTGGTGATTGGTAAACCCATTTCTCAGGATGCGCGTGAGATTGACTTTCTGGAAATTTGTTGAAATCCGCCATCGCACTTTTGGCGTCAGGAAGGGCATCCGGCCGTAAAAACATTGCCTCAAAAAGAAAACCATGACAATTACAACTACATATGGGCAGGGTACAGCCCGAAGTGGAGAACAGTTTCTGAGGTTTGGGACATGGAATGTAGGGACAATGACAGGGAATTCAGGAGAAGTGGTGGAAGTATTGGTCAGAAGAAGAGTGGACATATGTTGTGTGCAAGAGACGAGATGGAAGGGAAGTGGTGTGAGAATGGTGAAGGGAAGGCAGGGACAGAAATACAAGTTTGTGTTGCAAGGGTGCCCGGAGGGCGTGAATGGTGTTGGTGTCCTGTTTTCTGAGGAGTTTGTAGACAGTGTGGTGAGTGTGACGAGAGTGAGTGATAGGTTGATGATGGTGAAAATGATGATTGGAAAGCTCTTGGTGAACGTCATCTCGGGATATGCTCCGCAGGTTGGTTGGAGCGATGAAGAGAAGGACGAGTTCTGGTGTGCGATAGAGAAGCTGATGGAAAACGTGAAAGATGAGGAAGTTGTTGTGGTAGGAGGAGACCTAAATGGACATGTGGGAAGGAGTATGGATGGTTTTGAGGGAGTTCATGGGGGTTACGGATATGGTGTGAGAAACGGAGAAGGTGAAAAGATTTTGGAGTTTGCTGATGGAGCTGGTTTGTTGATTTGTAATACTCAGTTCCAGAAAGAGGATAATAAGCTTGTTACATACACGTCAGGTGGGTCGACGACAACCGTTAACTACCTGAAGGTGCGTAGGCGAGATAGGGGGCACCTCCGGGACACAAAGGTGATCCCGGGGGAGGAGGCTGTTTCACAGCACCACTTGGTTGTCTGCGACATAAGGGTGAAAGGTGTGAGGAGAGCTCGGCGGGTGAAGTACCAACCGAGAATGAAGGTGTGGAGGTTGAAAGAGGTGACAGTAAGGGAGGCATTAAAAGAGAGGCTGAGTAGGGTAGAGGATGATGTGGTTGAGCTTGAAAGTGGTTGGATGTCAATGAAAGCTAGTCTGTTGGGAGCCGTTGGTGAGGTATGTGGATGGACAAAAGGACCACCGAGGCACTCGGAAACATGGTGGTGGGATGATGAAGTTGGAAAGAGGATTGACGAGACGAGGAAGAAGTTCAAGGAGTGGCAGAAGGCGAAGGGTACGGGAGCAGAAACAGCAGAGCATAAAAATTATAAGGCAGCCAAGAATGCTGCAAAGAAAGAGGTAGCAAAGGCACAGGAGGCATGTAGGAAAATGTACTGAGAACGCTTGGATTCGGAAGAGGGTCAGAGAGCAGTATTCAGGATTGCAAAGCAGATAGCGAATGAGAGGTGTGATGTGATGGGGGTGAGTTGCTTGAAGGATGAATTGGGACAAATCATTGTGGACCCAGATGGAATTTAAGGAAGATGGAAAAGATATATGGAAATGCTGTTGAATACAGAGAATGAATGGGATGGCAACATAGAGAGTAACCCAGTTTTAGGACCGGCAGAGAAGATAACTGAGAAGGAAGTTGAGGAAGCGATAAAAGCAATGCAGAGTAGAAAAGCGGGAGGGCCGACGGGAGTTGTGGGAGATATGTTGAAGGCAGCAGGAAGTTGGGGTGTGAAGGGAATGACAAAGATCTGTAATCTGGCGGTGAAAGAAGGCCGCATTCCAGTGGATTGGGAACTGAGTACCCTCGTCCCTCTATACAAGGGGAAAGGTGACCCTCTAGAGTGTGGCTCGTACCGAGCGATAAAGTTATTGGAGCATGGAATGAAGGTATTGGAAAGGGTGTTGGAGAGGAGGATAAGGAAGAAAGTGAAGATCGACGAAATGCAGTTTGGATTTATGCCAGGAAGAGGAACGATAGACGCGCTTTTTATTGTGAGGCAGTTGCAGGAGAAGTACATGGAGAAGAGGAAGAAGTTGGTTCTTGGGTTTGTTGATCTGGAGAAAGCATTCAAGAGGGTTCCACGCAAAGTATTGACATGGGTAATGAGGAAGTTAGGAGTGGAGGAATGGTTGATCAGAGTAGTGATGGCAATGCACAAAAGAGCGCGCACAGCTGTAAGGACGAAGGATGGGAACAGTTGTGAGTTTGAGGTGAAGGTGGGAGTGCATCAGGGGTCGGTACTAAGTCCACTACTATTTGTAGCGGTGCTGGCTCAGAACGTAAAGGAGGGTTTACCGTGGGAGTTGTTGTATGCAGATGATCTGGTGTTGATTGCGGAAAGTATGGATGGACTGAAGGAAAAGATGAACAAGTGGAAGGAATGTATGGAGACAAAAGGTCTGAAGGTGAATATCGGAAAGACGAAGGTGATGGCAAGTGGTAAAGCATGTGGTGAGGTGGAAAGAACTGGGAAGTGGCCCTGTGCTATGTGCAGGAAGGGTGTTGGAGTGAACTCCATTCAATGTATAATGTGCGCTAAGTGGGTTCATCAAAAATGTAGTGGTCTGAGAGGGTCATTAACCAGTGTGGCAGCGACATTCAAATGTAAGGTGTGCACAGAGGGAGCTGCAGATGGAGGAAATGTTGAGTTGGATCTTGGAGACGGCGTGAAGCTGGAAGGTGTGAAAACATTTTGCTACCTCGGAGACATGCTGAATGGAGAAGGTGGATAAGACTCGGCAACGGTTGCTCGAGTGAGATGTGCATGGAAGAAGTTTCGGGAACTGAGTGGCATGCTGATGAGGAGGGGAGTGTCGTTGAAGCTGAAGGGAAAGGTGTATGCTGCATGTGTGAGAAGTGTTATGATTTATGGGAGCGAGACATGGGTAATGAACGTAGAGCAGCAACGAAGGTTGAAAAGGGTGGAAATGCGAATGGTTCCATGGATGTGCGGAGTATCGTTGAGAGAGAGGAAGACAAATGATGAATTGCGAAAAATGATTGGAATAGAGCCTGTGATTGATGTTGTGAAGAGGAACAGGTTGAGATGGTTTGGTCATGTGTTGAGGAAGGATGAAAGTGACTGGTTGAGAAGAGTGATGGAAATGAATGTAGAAGGAAGTAGAGGACAGGGAAGACCGAGAAAGACTTGGCCAAAGATGGTGGAAGAAGAAATGCGGGCAAGGTGGTTAACAAGGAGAGATGCAGAAAATAGGGCAAGATGGAGAAGATTGTCATGGGGACCGCAAGGCCAACCCCCGCTCTAGCAGGGAAAATGGCCTTAAAATGCATGTTGTTGTTGTTGTTGTTGTTGTATTAACACCCTCATTCAACGTCTGCTGCACTTGTGCTTGGTCGACCGGAACTTTTGTGCTTCTGTCAACTTCCAGTCTCCTTAAACCTCCTGTACCACTCTCTGATACTTGTCTTCGATGGCGGATTCCTTCCATACCTGTTACGGAAATTATGCTGAACTTTTGTGTCGGATCTCGTCTTGATGAACCATTCGACGCACTGAGCTATCTCCTGTGGAGTCCCATTTTCTTTTGCATTAAACCAACAGACCTCAAAATAAAGAAAACTCTGAGTTTCTGTATCATATAAAACAAAGAGTATCTTTATACCATTTGTGGTAATAAATATATGAACAACCAAAGTTGTCCAGGTCTTTTTGGAACAACCAGACTTAAACACTGTGTGGGGTATCGTATTCTCTGAACTCTCCAGTTGTAAATGGTTTACAGTCACATCTGAACCATCCTGTTTAGTGTGCCCATCTGAATTGATCAATCATGAAGTGTGAAACTCAGGTTCATTTCCCATATAATATTCATTGGAAACGTCCATTGTATATATTTGCCCACTGTCTACTAATATCCTTGTAATTCACATGAAAAAGTCCATTGATATCTACCAATGTCTGGATACAGCTTGCGCGGAATTTACATGCAAGCTTCACGCTGAGTTTTGGATCAATGCAAAAAGGAGAAAAATTACAGGAACAATTACAATCAAATACATTATTTTCAGCAAATATATATATATATATATATATATATATATATTAGGGTGGGCTTCAAAAAATCAAAATGCAGATTTTCTCCGGGACATGGTCTATTTTTGTTCCTTTTGGTGTCAAAGGAAACCACACCAAATTTGAATGGAATCCAATAATATGTAGGGGTGCCACATCAGTGATGAATTTTCCCCCATGCAAAAATAGGAATTCCCATTTTTTGGGCTGTATATACACAAAATAAATACATAATTATATATATACATTAAATATAATATTAAAAATAAATATATAGTAAATATACATTAAATAATAAATATACATAAATACACATTATACATTATATATATACAATATATTATACATACAGTTTTGAGACTTCCTATGATCACTATCTGGGCAATTTTCATGCATGTTTTGTACAGGTTCCCGGGGTCAGGGGTACGCTTTTTTAGTGTGTAATATGTAGGCCTAACTTATTGACTGTGGCTCTTTTGTAGAGAGTGACCCTGTGGAGTAAGAATTAACAGGATTTTACCCACATTCTTGCTTATTTTGCAGATATGGCATGTGCTAGTACCAGTGTTTCATTGAAAACTCGGGCTCAGGATAATGTGTATCTCATTGGGTCCACTTCTGGAGATGCCATCAAAGGTGCCAAGCTCCCGACTGTGCATCAATCTCTTGTCCTGTTTTTCCATCACCCGAAGAAGGAGAATCGCACTGCCCGGGAGAGTGCAACCCTCACCATTGAAGAGGTTGTGAAGTTCTGGGGAAAAGCTCACCTACCTACAACGACGAAGCAGCACTGCATCCATCGTTTGGAGAGGCTATATGAAGAATGGAGGAGCCTCCAAAAAGGTGCAAAGCGGGGTGGTGCGACCCAAGAGAAAAAGGAAGCATCCTTCAAGGCCTCCTTGGAGAAGACGTTTGATCTTAGGCATGCAGATTCGGAGGCCATAATCACCAACCCCGAGGACAGGAAGTTTCTTCATGATCAATTCTCAGAGAGGAAGGCTTCAATGGGATCTGTAGACACTGTGTTGGAAGCAAAAACGTTCTTGTGTGTTTGAAAGATCAGCAGCCACGAGATGATTATCGTGAACTCCTAGAACTGACTGCCATCTACATGGGAGGAATCCCACCTCGTGGAATCCGGATCATGGCTCCAGGAGCAATGCACAGAGCCAGATGGATGGCAAAAGCACTATATTCACTACAGGTGTTCATGTTTCGGTCAGAGTTCCACTTGACACTTCGAGAGGCGAGAGAACTCCGAGCCTTCAACATTTTTGTCTGCCTTGTGTATGTACAGGCTTGGTTTCGGGCTCCACAAGCTATTGAGGCTCCCCTGAATGACATTAACCTCTTCAAGAAGTTGGAAAAGTTTGAACAAATCAATCAGAAGATGGCTCAGGCAGCCTTGAAGGCACTTGGCCGCCACACGTGGTACATGAGCCCAGTACTAGTGGCATTTGCATTCTTTGACACCAGAATTGACAAAGAAAGCAAGATCAATATGATTGAAGCATTGAAAAATGACGGTGAAAACCCCTCTCCAAAGAGACCAGCTATCAAACGAGGAACCGCCCTGTCAATCGCTGGCCTCATAACAAAACACACCAAGCATTTATTCAGCATCCTAGGGACCCCAACTGATTGGATGGATAAGGATCCTGGTTCATGGGAGCAAGAAACCAGCTTTCAGGAAGCAAAGAAAGCCGCCAGTGGCTTAGTCGTGGTGAACGACAGGGCAGAAAGGGGTGTCGCATTGATACAAGACTACAATAAGCTCCTTACAAAGGATGAAGAGCAAAAGCAAGCTCTGCTCCAAGTTGTTGCTGCTCACAGGAAGATGTACCCCGATGCCAAGAAGGCAACAGTGGTGAAACAGGCCCAGAAATAGGAGTTACATTTCTCATTATATTTGGGTTTTTAAATATTATGTGATATGGTGTCTCTTCATTTTATGAACTGAACATTTGGATTGTTATCATTGAATTTGAGTTTTCATAGCAATATAGTGCTATTTGTGCAGCTATTGTAACTTGTGTTTGCTAGAATACAAAGAAAGTGAGTGGAGGGTGGATTTTCATAAAACAAACTTCTGGTTTTGCTTTCGATCCATATATAGAAAAGTTTTGTAGACACCTTTAGTTTGAAGGCTGATGTGGCACCCCTAAATAAAATCAGATTGCTTTCATATTTGGTGTCTTTTCATTTTGGAACAAAAGGAACAACATAAAGCCATGTCCCAGTAAATATGTTTTTTTAATTATTTTGAGCACCACCCTAATATATATATATATATATACTGAAACGCAAAAGAAACTTACCACCTTTGAAACCTTTAACTATCAACAATAACACTGCGTGTAGTAAATGTGTGAACTTATTTGCGGACAATAGTGTCCTCACTGTCAGACAAAACGGTCACGGATGGTCACTTGAACCTTCAATGGTCACTTCATAGCACAGCTGTTGAACAGCCGTTTTGACTGTCAGTGATTAGCCAAGGGGTACGGGATGATTTTAATGAGCTGCACGTGATGTCTTGATATTGGCTTTAAAAAGGCCAGTGCAAAATGGGCATTTTGACCGAAACATTTGACCATTTTGACCAACTTCAAAAAGACCGAAAACGCAAAAGAAACTTACCACCTTTGAAACCTTTAAATATCAACAATAACACTGCGTGTAGTAAATGTGTGAACTTATTTTTGGACAATAGTGTACTCACTGTCAGACGAAACGGTCACGGATGGTCACTTGAACCTTCAATGGTCACTTCATAGCACAGCTGTTGAACTGCCGTTTTGACTGTCAGTGATTAGCCAAGGGGTATGGGATGATTTTAATGAGCTGCAAGTGATGTCTTGATATTGGCTTTAAAAAGGCCAGTGCAAAATGGGCATTTTGACCGAAAAATTTGACCATTTTGACCATTTTGACCAACTTCAAAAAGACCGAAAACGCAAAAGAAACTTACCACTTGTTTGAAATGTAATAAAATTGTAACAGTTCAAAATAAAACAAACCAACAATTGCTAATTGAAACATTGGCATTTTATTGATGACACGTCAAGTTTTTGACCAAGATACACCATCTCATCAGTTTGTTCTACAGTACAGAACAGCACAGGGTGCAATGTCAGTCCCCTTTCAATAGCGTGTGTGGCCACCATTGTTTTGGATACAGGCAGTGCATCATCGGCCTATACTGCCTACCAGTTTTAGGATGGATTGCTGCTGGATTCTGTCCCACTCAGTCCTCAATGTCTGAAGCAGCTCTGCCCGTGTCCTGGCCCTGCCAACTACGCGTCTCCCAAGCTCATCCCACTGGTGCTCTATGGGATTCAGGTCAGGGGAGAGCGCAGGCCACTGCATGGTGTTGATGTTCTCGCCTTGGAGAAATGCAGTGGTAAAGCGAGCAGCATGGGGACGAGCGTTGTCATGCTGAAAGGTTCTCAGTTCTGGGTGGTCTAGCAGGAATGGCAGCAGATGATGTCGCAGGATGTTATCCACATACCGCTGGGCGTTAAGATTCCCATCCACAACCACCAGTGGCGTCCTGTACCGGCCTGATATGGCGGCCCACACCATCACACTTGGGCCACCCCACCTGTTGGCTTGACGCACGCAACAATCGGCATATCGCTCGCCAGTTCTTCTCCAGACACGCTCACGCCCATCAGGACTGTCCACACAGAACCTTGACTCATCGCTGAAAGCGACCTCGTTCCACTGCGCCAAGGTCCACCGCTGATGCTGCTGGCACCATCTCTGTCGGTTGCGGCGATGGGCAGCCGTCATCACGGGGCCTCTGTATGGTATTCTGGCAGTCAGGCCATAGTCATGCAGTCGTCTTCGTGCAGTATCATTGGAGATCCGTGGGTTTGCACGCCCCGGAGTTTCTGCCGCAGTGCGGGATGCTGGACGGAATTGATCCCGCAGGTGACTTCGGACCATCTGCCTGTCCTGCCTTGCAGTGGTGACTCTTGGCCTCCCTGATCGAGGTCTGTCATCTGCAGAGTTGTGGAGGGTGTCTCTGTCCACCAGGGCCGATATCGTCTGGTGTGAACAGCCAAGGCGACGTGCCACCTCACGGTAGCTCAGTCCGCCTTGCAGCATGCCCAGGGCACGCTGCCCTTGATCCCTTGACAATCGTGGCATGTTGATTGAAATGCCCATTTTGCACTGGCCTTTTTAAAGCCAATATCAAGACATCGCATGCAGCTCATTAAAATCATCCCGTACCCCTTGGCTAATCACTGACAGTCAAAACGGCTGTTCAACAGCTGTGCTATGAAGTGACCATTGAAGGTTCAAGTGACCATCCGTGACCGTTTTGTCTGACAGTAAGGACACTATTGTCCACAAATAAGTTCACACATTTACTACACGCAGTGTTATTGTTGATATTTAAAGGTTTCAAAGGTGGTAAGTTTCTTTTGCGTTTTCGGTCTTTTTGAAGTTGGTCAAAATGGTCAAATTTTTCAGTCAAAATGCCCATTTTGCACTGGCGTTTTTAAAGCCAATGTCAAGACATCACGTGCAGCTCATTAAAATTATCCCATACCCCTTGGCTAATCAGTGACAGTCAAAACGGCTGTTCAACAGCTGTGCTATGAAGTGACCATTGAAGGTTCAAGTGACCATCCGTGACCATTTTGTCTGACAGTGAGGACACTATTGTCCACAAATAAGTTCACACATTTACTACACGCAGTGTTATTGTGGATATTTAAAGGTTTCAAAGGTGGTAAGTTTCTTTTGCGTTTCAGTATATATATACAGTGCATTCAGAAAGTATTCAGACCCCTTCACTTTTTTCACATTTTGTTATGTTGCAGCCTTATGCTGAAATCGTTTAAATTCATTTTTTCCCTCATCAATCTTCAGTCAATACCCCATAATGACAAAGAGAAAACAGGATTTTAGAAAGTTTTGCAAATTTCTTAAAACGAAAAAACTGAAATATCACATTGACATAAGTATCAATTAAGAAAGACGCGATTACACAGCCGTTCTTACTCGCGCGGCTTAATGCACCATATATGGATCGGCCTCAAACTCAACCGAGCGTCACTTATTAATAGCGCGTCTTTTGGTTCGTGCACGTCTGGCTTCGCCCACGTATCTTGCACAGTTCTGTGACGCTCACAACTCCTCTTCCTCGATCCTCTAAGTTGGTTAGTGCACGCGAGCTCTCCCCTGTGCACGTCCTTTGCTCATCAGCGAGGGTCCTTTCAGGCAGCAGTCCTGTTCAACAAGTCCCTTGGTGCAAGTCCTTCCCGGGGCTTTGTGCAGCGGGTTATGTAGCTATGCCCCCGAACCTTCTGGCACCCTCTCGAACCTTCTTACCACGCCCTGTGACGCCACGCTGCCGCCACCACATCTGAGCCCTGATTGGCGGCTCGTGCTTACCGTCAGCGCTTCTGCCGCTCCGGCCCGACCCTCCTAGCCTGCCTCGTGTTAATTCGCCAAAAATGAACCAAAGTTAGAGCAAAGGGGCATGAGGCTAGGGAAGCTGGAAAGTTGGTAGAAGTAGGGCCTACTCTCTTGACTCTACTCAACGCAGAACTAACAATGGAAAAGGCCTAAGCTCACAAACACTAAGAGATAACTATACTATCACGAGGCTACATGTTGCTTGTGTGACTAACTATGAGGGGGAAATTTCAACCTTTATTAAACTCACTGTACAAACAAAACTGCAACACTACCCCTCTCCCTCGTCAGACTCGTCCCCGAGTCGAACCTACAAAAACTGGAACGACCGGTTTTGAGAAAGATCTGGGACTAACTTTTACTTACATGTGACATACAGATGTGGTTCCCCCTAACATTTACTCTAACCCATGTATGCGACAGTTTTAAAACACGAAATATGTCCCACCTACTGCGTTGAGTAGCTACTCTAACAGACTCACGCCCACAATTAACCGAATTGCGGAATTGTTTTCAAACTAAACATAGAGCCGGTGGGCAGCATTTTATATACAAGCACAAAATCTAACCTTATTTACAGTTCTACGACCCAGGGCCTGTCCTTTTTGGAAAGAAAATTGGAGCGAGAGAAAGCACAGCAAAGCACAAATACACATTTCAAAAGTCAATTCACATTTTTGCTGCTGGTGTCTTGCATCTTCTATCTTCTGTATGCACATATCGAACCGGCAAGCCCCCGGACCGGCATACAGGCCATTCCTGCTCTTCGGGGCTAAATAAACTTACAATCTTCTCGTCCCTAGCACACAATAATAAAAACAATGCACAACAAGTGTTCGTTTATTTTCCAGCAGGGCCAACCCTATGTGGTCCAACTGCGTGACATTGATGCCACTCAAAACAAGTGGTCCGAAGATGCAAGGTGAATTTGCAGCAAAGTGCTACACAGGTGAAGTGTAAGGCCACAAACCTTGTGGTCCATAAGTGTAATGTGCAGCAAAGTGTTTGTGGCAGCAAGTGCCGCACAGGTGCAGCAAAGTTATAACAAATGAAAAGGATACGGCAGCAAAGTGCTGCGCATTTTAGCTGCACAGATGTAACAAAGTGCAGCTGCACAGGGATGCTGCACAGGTCGATGGTGCTGCACAGTTCCACCTCCAAAATGGTCCTGGGGTGGGGGGAGAGCCAAAGCACGACCAGCAAAGCGGAAAGGGCACAGATGTACACAGCAATACAAGGTAATGCAGCATGAGGGGCGCGGAAGAGCGAGCAGAGCAAGCTCGTCCCTAACCGTCCATACCCCCCAACGTCAGCTTACATTACCCTAGCCCTTCCTGGTATTTACAAATTCAAATTCGTCTCTACGTCTTGTCTCCCATATCCCCCTCTAAACCAAATTCGTCTCCCAATCCCTCCCAGGAAGGAAGGAATGGAACAAACACAACGTCCCATTACGTCATGATGCGTCTTACTCACTCAACAGTTCGCTTGATCCTGGTGCGGAGCTTGGTCCTTCTTGGTGAATGGATGTGGATGGCGCGAAGGGAATTTCTCTCATCCTAACTACACTAGTTACATTAACTCATTTAAACTACCCGGGGTCATGCCCTGCCAATCGGCCATCTTTAAACTATGTGGTTCTAAAAACCAAATCCCCATTGACCACTCTTCGGTGCCCTACGAATTTGGGTCTCACTCCCCAATTTTTCATACTGTGCCCTTGCACAATTTCGGGGCTGGGTCGTGTGGCTCCACTAGTAGGTCTAACTACCTGCGCACCTCCGCCACTGAAGTCGCCACCCGAGCTTACCTGCTCCTGCGACTACCTAAACTGGGGAAGGCCCCTCCTGGCACTTTACCCCCTGATGCCCACCTTGGCATTGGGCTACCGGGGTCCTTCCCTTGGATCCTCGGGCCCCACTCACAACTACTCACAACTACCCTAACTGGCTCCCAAAGCCTACCTGCAGCCTCACCTGGCCGACAAACTACTAGTGGCGGAGTGCCCCAATAACCATATTCACCAATTAAGCCACACGCCCACTCGCCCAGCCATTTCACTGACTCATGCACCCAACCAAAGCACTTCATTGCCACTACCCGCACCACAGGTGTCAATATCCAAACAATTTACCGAAGCCCTCTACCTGACTTTAAACTACCCCCCTGGGCTTTCGCGAATGGGTTCCACTCTTCCCCCATTCACTCCTTCGCACCATGCATTCCACACATTTTATTCCACACCAAGCATTCCACCCCAAATTCGCACACCTTTCATCTCATACACCTTTTGTTTCGCACACCAAATATCTTGCACACCTTTTGTGCTCACACACCTTTTTTTTTTTCAAACACAACACAATTCCATTTATCTCCATGCAATTCCTCACACACACAGCATAATCTATCTATCTGCTTTTCCCCTAATACTCGTGCTTCCCCGTCATCCCATTAAACTAAGCATTCCCGTCCATCATTAACAACCACCTAATCTCTCTACGTCCCCACCACAGTACAAATGTCCCTACTTAAATCTCATGTCCTCTACTGTCATCTAATTCCCTAACAAGTATCCTAGCCCGCCCTCGGCTAGCTTCGGTGCCCCATGGAGGTAACTATTGCTGCCCCCCCCCCATGTGCCTGTCACTGCCATCCCCCTAATCTAATGCTCATGGGCCCAGAGTGAGGAATGGTACAACTACCATTCCCCCACGCAGGGCACCATTCCCCAACACTATTGCCATTCGTCCACTGCACTTGAGCCTCTTCGTGTGGGAATACATCGCCATTACGGCTCGACCTCGAGAGGCCGAGCAATCCGTGCGGGTGGTTGGTCTACTGTAGGTTGGGTCCATCCAGCATTTTTGATCCAGGGGAGGAGGCATGGTTGGGCCGAGGTTCAGAGCTCCATCTCTGCGTGGGGCCTCGCGGTCCCACACACAATGGCCCAACCGCCCATGGTCGGAGCATCACACCTGCCAGGGGCGTGGCTCCGAACTCTCCTACCCCCCCTTGAACCTTGCCGATTGCCTTTCCCGCCAGGGCGCGGCACCAACCATACAGGGCGGGGGCCGGCACGAATCGTGCACGGCGGTCCTTGTGAAACCGCCACGGCATCGATCCCCGCCGGTCCCTGCCACACACAACTCACCGAAGGCCCACGTCGGCTATCCGTCACGCTAAACGCTACCCCGGTCTGCGTCGATGCTTGAGTCGCATTCTCACCACTCGCGACCCACTCCACACTCGCACACCGAGGAGTCCCAGCGCCTCCCATACACTCCCCACATTCTGTTACAGCACACTCTTTCCGCACACGGTCCGGTGTGCATTCTTTCTCGCACTCTGTACTTGCACCTGCACACCTAGGCGCAATCACACCTTCCACACACTCTGTTGCACACTTTTCCTCCACACACTCCTTTACCGCACACTTTTCTGTTACACACTCCGTAACACAGTCGGCCATCGCACACCCTCGCGCACACCCTGGCGCACACTCTTCCGTTACGTACTCCGTAACGTCCATGGGTGTGCACTCTCCTGGTACACACCAAATAACACGCTCTGGTGTGCACTCCTGCACATGCTCTTCAACACGCTCTGGTGTGCATTCTCTCTCACTCTCCTCGGCCATCGCACCTCCTTTTTCCATACACCCTTCTCGTGCACATTCCGTCATACACTCGTGCTCTGGTGCACACTTCTCTCGCACACACGCACCTGTCGCCCTCGCACACCGCACCATGGACCTTCCACGACCGCCCGGGTTTCATCTCGATCCCAAGCGTGCAAAACCATTTTCCCGCCAAACACACTCCCACTCACCTTAGGGACCTTCCTCTCCAGCAACAGCACCTGCAAACTTTCATTGGGGTTAGCAAGCCCGACTTCACGGTGCAAACACAGACTTTGAGTGCAGTCCATTTCCTTCTCCCATGATTCATTTTCTAACTCTGCCGTCTCTTCGGCCCCAATTTCAACTATAATCATTTCTTCGACGACTGCCGGCGCGCATAAAATTTCCTTGTCCAATTCGGCGGCCGTCGGCTCTTTTACACCCCGAGTTGCGATTTCTATACCCTCGGTCAACTTGGCTGCGATCTGCTCGACCTCGCTCTCTACGCGCTCCTCACACCGTGTCACCTCGTCATGTCCCAATGCGACCTCCTTGCTCAAACTGCGCACAATGTCCTCCCCCATTTCTTTTATTCCCCGGGTGTATTTGTCCCCCATTTCTTTCAATCTATCACCCATTTTGCTTTCCAATTTTTCCATGTCCCTGGTGGATTTGTCACTTTGCACCTCGAAGCATGCTCTGATTTGCGCCATTAATATGCCCATATCCATTGGCGCCGCGGGCTCGGCTCTCGCCGCCACATGCGAGGAGCTGCCATTTTCTTCGCCAGCTAACACTCCCTCATCAATTTCCTCCTCTTCTACCTCATCTTCTACCCCCACCGGTATTCGACCGTCTTGACTAGCCATGGTACGAACTTAAAATTTTGATTTTTAAAACTAAATTTTGTCCACTCGCAATTTCAAGTGTGTGAAGTGCACTCCAGGTCCAATCCCACTCCTGACACCAATTGTTATGGTTCTTCGCCGCCCTAGTCCCCTTACCAAGGGGGGGATTAACCCCCTTGTTCTTTCTGGGCTTGACGGAACCGAGACTTGCAAACGTCCCTTCCGGGCAAACGCAAAATAGGGTCTCGGGACCAACTCTCGCTCGGACCTAATTCCCTGCGCCGCCACGGAAGCGAGGAAGCAAGCCTTGCACGAGCCACGTGTGGTTTGAATACGCCGAGCGGATTGAGTACCACGTGGTCCGTGCAGTCTTAGTTAGTGGAACCCGATTTGAGCGATCCTATTCATACCACGCTTAGCCAATGAAGAAACCACAGAAACGATCGAATGGAAGAAAGGAAGAACACAGGTTTAATTATTCCCACACGTATGTACAATGATCGGGGACGCAGAGACAGAGGGCAGCACTTAGACAGTCTTATCTTATTCCCTGGACTCAGGCCCGTCTCACTCACACAGGGAATTGCAGATGGGTTGATGTTCAGCCAAACGAGTCGACGTGGTCGTCCAGGGACGGCCCCGTCCGGCTCTCCACGGTCCCCGCACGTCCTGAAAAAATGGCAGCAGGTGGTGGAAGGAACCTCGTAGCACGTCTCCCAAACAAAGGCAGATGATGAGGTGGAACGGCAAATGCGGGACTCTCAGCGCGGCTGGCAATTACACAGCCATTCTTACTCGCGCAGCTTAATGCACCGTATATGGATCGGCCTCAAACTCAACCGAGCGTCACTTATTAATAGCGCGTCTTTCGGTTCATGCGCATCTGGCTTCGCCCGCGTATCTTGCACAGTTCTCAGATGCTCACAACTCCTCTTCCTCGATACTCTAAGTTGGTTAGTGCGCGCGAGCTCTCCCCTGGGCACGTCCTTTGCTCATCAGCGAGGGTCCTTTCAGGCAGCAGTCCTGTTCAACGAGTCCCTTGGTGCAAGTCCTTCCCGGGGGCTTTGTGCAGTGGGTTATATAGTTACGCCCCCGAACCTTCTGGCACCCTCTCGAACCTTTTTACCACGCCCTGTGACGCCACACCGCCGCCACCACCTCTGAGCCCTGATTGGTGGCTCGTGCTTACCGTCAGCGCTTCTGCCGCTCCGCCTTCGCCCCACCCTCCTAGCCTGCCTCGTGTTAATTCGCCCAAAATGAACCAAAGTTAGAGCAAAGGGGCATGAGGCTAGGGAAGCTGGAAAGTCGGTAGAAGTAGGGCCTACTCTCCTGACTCTACTCAATGCAGAACTAACAATGGAAAAGGACTAAGCTCACAAACACTAAGAGATACCTATACTATCGCGAGGCTACATGTTGCTTGTGTGACTAACTATGAGGGGGGAATTTTAACCCTTATTAAACTCACTGTACAAACTCAAAACCGCAACAATATATATATATATATATATATATATATATATATATATATAATTTAAGAGGCTTTCCAATTTTTGAAATATATATATTTCTTAGCACATAACCGCCCGAAAATACTTAACCCCCAAAAAACCCATTATGACATTATGAGTTGCGTTTGCATAGATTAGCATACTAAGCACAGCAATCTGTCATCCTGCAGTCAGTGATGTCTAATTCGAAGATGGTCCCAACCTGTCGCCTCCGAAGATAGAAGCATCATTAAGCTCACTCCCGACATTAATTCATCGTCTAGATTAAAAGTCAATTTGGCAACGACAAAATAATAATGAAACCATCAGTGAAATCATGCCCTGCCCTTCAATCCACATATATTTTGTCGTGACGTTACCCTTACGTTTTCCTGCGACAATAACGAAAGGCACACCAAACCTCATTCCTGGGTGGCAATTGGAAATTCGAAGGAGAAAAAGAGTCGAAGCTCCACGTGTCAAGGCCTGCAATATTGAAACTGTCCGTTTTACTTAGCGTGGATTTGAACGTGAGTAGCCTAACGTTTCGGTAATTGTTTTCAGCGCGACCCTCCGCACTCATTCCAAGCAGCTCGTTAACTGTCCAGGCTCGAGCGGCTCCCTTCTGACTACAAAACTCAAAATTGATTTGCAAATAGCCATTTCAGGCAAAGGTTTTGCCGCCCCCCCCCCACCCCGTTTGGGCTTTGCCCCCCCCCCCCACCCCGTTTGGGCTTTGCCCCCCCCCAACCCGTTTGGGCTTTGCCCCCACCCCCCACCCCGTTTGGGCTTGGCGGACACAGTCTTTTGCCTTTTCACCGCCATTTATTGCAATCTACGTGCAGGGTGACTAAATGTCTGAAATCCCAGGGCTACATATATGAGACAGTGTGTGTGTGTGTGTGTGTGTATATATATATATATATATATATATTGTGGATTTGAGAATTGTGTTGTGGTTTTTTTATTATCGTTGTAATGAAGCTTGTGTAAATATCACCCTCCGTGTTGTGTGTAAAGGTCAAAGGGCGTCCCTTAGTTAGGTCATATACAATCGCGTAGCAAATCATAGATCTCCCTGTTCAGTAGTTATCTCCTTATTATGTGTATTAGTTTAAGGCTTTGTCTTCCATTAGTTGACACTGCATTGCATCAAATTGGAACAAGGTAGAATCCCTTTTCAAATTCCCCAAAGCCTCCATTTCCAACCGCATTCCCCTTTTTGTCAGCCATTGCCAACTGCATTGGGCGGTTTTCTGCGTGCGGTTTTCTGCATTCGCCGCTGCTGCTTTGGGACCGTGTTTTTTGCCGCAATTGGCAATGGCAATGTTTTTCGCCACAAGACTCCATTGAGCACGCGGTCAGATCAGAGAAGCAGGGGGAGGAGCCGTATGAAGGGCGTTGGCCGCCCATCGTCATCAAAGGTGGAGCGAAAGAGCCCATGCCAGCCAACCGGCACTGCAGTGAGCGACCCGGTAGGCGTGCCCTGGGAGCCCGCGGATTGATCTCGAGGCGCGATATAAAAGCGCGCGCACAAACCTTTTGAGAGAGTCGGCAGATGCGTGAGAGAGTTGGCAGTGCACCGGAGCCCAGTCGAGTCCAGTCCAGTTGAGGAGGAGCGGAGAGTCCAGTGGGGCGGCTGACCAAGGAAGCCCCCACAGCAGATGAGTGAGGAGTCCACCGCCGCTGAATCCACCGCAGCTGGGTGGGGTTGAGGTTCTAACGGCAGTTCGACCCGCGGCCGCGAAGCAACGCCGCCGGATGAACGAGAGTGTGGAGAGTCGGCGGCTGCTCCCTCCCGGCCCGATCGTCCTCTGGTCCGAGCTGAACCTTCCCTCCTTTCCAGCCACTCGTGCCTGCCTTCATTGCCCATTTGTGTGAGTCTGTCTTTGTTTGTTCCATCCTGGGTTTGTAAGTAAGACTGCCATAGGTAAGCTAGCGTTGCACTGTGTCCTTCTGGTCCGTCCCTCTTTCTGTAATTATTTTCTTATTCTTCCTTCTTCCTTGGTTTCTTTGATTGTGTAAATAGTAATTAGTAAATAAATCATATTTGTATTTCCTACCTTTGTTCTGCTTCTTCTTCACATTCGGTCGTTTTAGTGATTTCCCCATTGAAAACCTGTGGCGCGATTTTGGCCAACGTTCAAGGATCGGGTTAGTTCTGTTAATAGTTTGTGCCGCGGTTGCTAAAACCGCTCGGCAATTAACATCTGTCCGCGGTACGAACGGGGCTGCGCACCTGCCTTTCCGGAGGTAGCTGTGCAGCATCAGGGACCCCGTCGGTCAGTCAAAGACGAGGGGATTAATCCCCCCTCGGTAAGGGGAACAGAGGCCGACGTTGGGTTCCATAACAATTGGTGTCAGGAGTGTCGGATTCGGACCCAAAGCGCGAATAGCGCGCTCAAAATTTCGAGTGGCCCGAGATTTTATTTTTAACATCCTAAATTTAAAATCGTGCCATGGATGGTCAAGGCGACGGGATGCCGGTGGGGGAATTAGAAGAGGGGTTAGGGGTAACCCAGGACCACAGGGAGGAAATGGAGGAGGAGAGCAATGGTGAAGTGGTTGCGGGGGTATCAGGTGCACAAGATGGCGCCCTCACGCACGTGGTTGGAGAGGCACAAAATGGCGCCTCGCACATGGCTACGGTGGCTGCACCCGCTGCACAAGTGGGAGGGATTGACATGCAGGCCCTCATTGCGCAGCTGCAGGCCACCGTGCAAATGGGGATAGGAGAACAATTGGTACAAATGGAAAACAATATGGGAAATAAATTTGAGGGGTTAAACAATAATTTTAAGGGGTTGAACAATAAATTTGAGGGGTTGGACAATAAATTTGAGGGGTTAGACAACGGGATAAAAGGGGTGAAGAATGGGTTAACGGGGCTAGAAGACAAGATGGAAGACAAATTGCAGGAAATAGGGGAGCAATCCGCCCGGGAAATCAAACAGATGGGGAACCAGATAGAGGAGGTGAAAATCGGGTTGGAAGGTAAACTGGATGCTCAGAGGAATGAATTGGAACAGATGAGGGCGGCATCTACTAAAGAGATGGGAGAAATGGGGAAGGAAATAAGACGAGGTGTGGCCGAGGAGGTCTCTGGAGTACGCGAGGAGGTAAAGCGAGGTGAGGAGCGTATGGAGAAAGAGGTGAGAACTAGTACGGCTAGGTTACAGGGGGGGCATAGAAGATCTAACAAGGGGAGTGGAACAGCTGACGGTGGGACAGAAGAAGTTAGGGGAGCAAGTGGAGAAGAACACTGTGGTAATGGTGGGGTTAAAGGCGACGCAGAAGGAGATAAAGAAGGAACTCATAGCGACAAAGAGGGAATGTCGGATGGTACATGAGGGGTTGACAAAGAGGTTGGACGAGGTGACAGAGGCAGTGGAGACGAAGGACCGGGAGGTGAGGACGCATATAGAAACGGTCAAGGTGGCATTAGAGGAAGAGATCGAGGGGGCGCACCGGGAAATGAAGGAGGTAAACTAAGAAGGAGATAAAGGAGGACGTGATGGAATACGTGCAAGGTCTGTGCTCAAATCATGATGATGTGCTCGCTAACCAAATAAAGAGTTCGCAGGTGGCGGAGGAGGTGCGGAGACGAGGTGCCGAGGTGAGTGGCGATATACTCGGAAATGTATATGGTGTGAAGGGAGATTCAGTTGGCTTGGGTGTTGGTGTAGACCCGGGTGTTCGTGAGAGGCCGCAGATAAGGTGTGCGACAGGTACAGAGTGTGAAGGAGGAGGTGTGCGAGGATGTCCGACTATGGGGTGTGTGAGGAAAAAGTGCATGCCGAGGAGTGAGTGTGCTGTCGAGAGTGAGTTGGTCGTAGCGCGTGTGCGAGGGGGCACATGGAAGCGCGTGATGGGGAGTGTTACGGAGGGTGTAACGGGAGAGTGTGTGCAAGAGGATGTGCGAAAAAGGAGTGCTACGGACGGGTGCATGATAACAGAGTGCGCTGTCAAGAGTAAGGGTGAATGCGCGACCGAGTGTGGTGGTGAGAGTAGTGAGAGTGACACGGAGCGCGAGTTGGTTGTAGCAGGTGAGAGAGGATGCACACCTGGAATGGAAGGATGTACACCTGGAATGAAAGGATGCACACCTGGAATGGTCGAGCGCGTGTGGGAATGCACGCTTGAGTTGTTAGTAAAGCACGTGAATAGGTGTGCAAATGAGTGCACACCCGTGGTTGTCGCAGAGGATGTGACCGAGGAGGGGGCGCGAAGAGGTGTGTTGATAAGGTGTGTGAATGACGAGTGTGTGCCAAGGTGTGCGGTGATCAGGTGTGTAGCGAAGTCTGTGAGCGGAATGAGTGTACCTGGGGGGGGGGGGGGGGTGTCAGAGAAGGTGCAATGACGGAGAGCATGGAGACAGCTGGATGTGTGAGCAAGGAACGGAACGCGGGGTTTGAGCATGCAAGTGGAGCATCGACGCTAAACGGGATAGCAGTTAGGTCGACTTGTAGCCGAGGCAAGCCCTCGGTTCGTGCCGTGCTTCGTGTGCAGCGGGAACCAGCGGGGATCGTAACCACGGCGGTTTCAAAGGAACCGCCGTACGCGATCCACGCCGGGCCGCGCTCTGAACGGTTGCGTCCGTGCTCCGCTAGGCGGAGCGGGCGGCCCGGTCGGAAGGGTCGTCACGGCAACCCCTTGTGGTTGAGACGTCCCGGCAGGGCGAGATCGGGCCATCGGACGGCTCCGTGCCGAGATGGTGTGTGGAGTCTCGGCCCGAGTAAACCTTCCCTGCACCGAATGCCGGACGGATCCAACCGCGGGAGACGAACAACCCGCAGTCATTGCTCGGCTTTGCGAAGCCGGGCTTTGGAAATGAATTGGCGCACCGAGAGGCTCAAGTGAGTAGACGTGTGAGGGTCATAGCAGTAGTGAATTTGAACAGCAAAATTTGGGATTGGCAAAAATTTGATGATGGGCAGATGATTGGTAGAGTGACCGGCAAATTTTTGATTGGCTGAAATTTGAGAGCAAAATTGGTAGTGAGACATGCCCGATGTGGTGGGATGGCAACTTTGCCATCTCTCACACAACCGGGGGCAAAGGAGCTATAGTTTTATGGGGTATGGCAGTGAAAACTAGCCTGGGAGGGTTAGGATAAAGTGTGTAGGAATCTAGAGAAGATGACCATAGGTAACGGTAAGTGTAAGTAGCGACTTTGGACAGGTAGTGGGGACATAGAGAGGGTAGTTGGATTATAATGACGAGTGAGCACAATAATATAAGGGGCGACAGGGAAGCGCGAGTTTCAGAGGGGAGTAGTTAGATCAGATGATGCCGAGTGTTTGAGGATCGGAAGTGTATTGAGCAGTGTATGACTGAGTAGTGGTGATTGTGTGTTGTGTTGAGAAAATGGTCCAGGGAGGAAGGAGGGTGCAGGAAGCATCAGTAGGAGTGATTGCACAGGTGAGCAACTACAGGTGTATGGAGAATGGTTGTGTGGAATATATGGAGTATGGAATGGATGGTCGTGGAGTGAGTATGGTGGAAACTGTGGAGTGGAGTGGATGGTGCGAAGGTGTGAATGGGGGAAGAGTGGACCCCCATCACGAATACCCGGGGAGGGTAGTCTAAGAGTTAGGTAGAGGGTACAGGTAAATTGTGGTTGGATATTGGCATCTGTGGTGCGGGTGGAAGAATGGTGTTTGGATGGGTGCATTAGTGACGTGGAAATGGCTGGGTGTGTGGCCTGTTAGTATGTGTAGTTGAATGGGCACTCCACCACTGTGAGGATGTCGGCCAGGTGAGGCCGCAGGTGGGCTCTGGGAGCAGTTAGAGTTGTGGATGGGGCCCGAGGATCCGGAGGACGGACCCGGGTGGCCCAGTGCCAGAGAGGGCACCAAGTGGGGAGAGCGCCAGAGGGCCCTCCCCAGTAGATAGGTTAGGATAAGGAGCAGGTAAGCTCGGAGGCAACTGCAGTGGTGGAGGAGTGCAGGTGGGTAGACCTGCTGGGAGAGCCACACGACCCAGTCCTGAAATTGTGCAAGGGCACAGGGAGTTGAATCGGGCGAGTGAGACCTCAAATTCATGAAGCACCACAGTTTGGTCAATGGGAATTTGGTTCTTAAAACCACATAGAGTAAGTTGGCCAATGGATTGGCAGGGAAAGACCCCGGGTAGTGTAAAGTGAGTTAATGTCATTTAGAAGATAGTTAGGATTAAGAATCTCCTCGCACCATCTACATCCACTCACCTGAGGTGACAAAACTCCACACCATGCCATGTTTTTATTATTTTGGTGCAAATGTTTGGAATGTGAGACACATCATGACGTGGGTGTGACATTGTGCTTTGTGTTCCATCTCCCCCTCCTTATGAGGATTGATGATGAATTGGGGATGGCAAATTTTGGTTCGAGGGATTGTGGGGACGAATTTGGTATAGGGGAGATATGGGGAAGACCTGACAGTAGTGACAAATTTGTAACTGTGTAGGTTTTTGTAAATATGGGGAGGGGCAAGGGGGGGTAGTGTAGGTCACATGTGGGGGGCGTACGGTAGGGACGAGCTTTCTCACTTCGCTCTCCGTACGCACCTCGTCCGGCATTACCTTGTTTGATGTGTACCCTTGCGCCCTTACCCCTCACTCACCTGTCTTCTATCCCCCTGTCTCCCACCCGAGGACTGTGCTCTCTGGGCACCGAGGGGAGCGTGCGGGAGTCCGCCGCCATTGTGTGCCCGAACTCTCGCAACCACAGCTGCCTGCATCGATGCACCACTTATGGACCACATGTCTGTGGCTGAGCACCACCCATGGACCCCACGGGTTAGGGCATGGCCCCTCTGCTGGAACCGGCCATGATGGCCCGAGATCTTGCTGGCGGACCTTGGTAACATGGCACCTGTGCCATACAGGTGAACCACTCCTAGTCGGCCCTGTGGGCCATAAATAAAAACAATGGACACGTTCTGTGCTTGTTTTATTATGTCCAAATAGGCCGCCAGCAAGGAGAACATGAGAATGACAACAACTGGAAGAATAACAATGGCCAGCAGAGGGAGCCGAAGAGGAAGACCAGCATCAGGGGTTTGTTTATTTTTATTGTGAACTGCAATGACTGTGCACTGGTTGGTGCTTTTGGTGCTTTATGGTGTTTTGGTGCGTTTTTGGTGCTTTATGGTGCGTCGATGCAGGGCAGGCTGTCTCCCCCCCAAAAGAACAATCACAGGTCCTGGGTTAGATTTGTAAATACAAGTAGCGTCAACTGTAAATAATGCTCCCCCATCGTTCATGTTGTAGTTTGAAGACAATTCCGCAATTCGGTTAGCTGTGGGCATAAATCTGTTAGGCAGGGTGCAATGCAGCAGCGGGACATATTTATTTGTGTTTTAAAACTGTCACACTCAGGGTCAGGTTAAATGTAGAGGGAACTACACCTACGTGCCACACTAAAGGTAAAAGTTTATTCGGCCCGGGACGTGCCTAAGAGGAGGAGGGTGCAGTGTTATGGATTTGAGAATTGTGTTGTGGTTTTTTTATTATCGTTGTAATGAAGCTTGTGTAAATATCACCCTCCGTGTTGTGGGTAAAGGTCAAAGGGCGTCCCTTAGTTAGGTCATATACAATCAAGTAGCAAATCATAGATCTCCCTGTTTAGTAGTTATCTCCTTATTATGTGTATTAGTTTAAGGCTTTGTCTTCCATTAGTTGACACTGCATTGCATCAAATTGGAACAAGGTAGATTCCCTTTTCAAATTCCCCAAAGCCTCCATTTCCAACCGCATTCCCCTTTTTGTCAGCCATTGCCAACTGCATTGGGTGGTTTTCTGCGTGCAGTTTTCTGCATTCGCCGCTGCTGCTTTGGGACCGTGTTTTTCGCCGCAAGACTCCATTGAGCACGCGGTCAGATCGCAGAAGCAGGGGGAGGAGCCGTCTGAAGGGCGTTGGCCGCCCATCGTCATCAAAGGTGGAGCGAAAGAGCCCGTGCCAGCCAACCGGCACTGCAGTGAGCGACCCGGTAGGCGTGCCCTGGGAGCCAGCGGATTGATCTCGAGGCGCGATATAAAAGCGCGCGCGCAAACCTTTTGAGAGAGTCGGCAGATGCGTGAGAGAGTTGGCAGTGCACCGGAGCCCAGTCGAGTCCAGTCCAGTTGAGGAGGAGCGGAGAGTCAAGTGGGGCGGCTGATCAAGGAAGCCCCCACAGCAGATGAGTGAGGAGTCCACCGCCGCTGAATCCACCGCAGCTGGGTGGGGTTGAGGTTCTAACGGCAGTTCGACCCGCGGCCGCAAAGCAATGCCGCCGGACAAACGAGAGTGTGGAGAGTCGGCGGCTGCTCCCTCCTGGCCCGATCGTCCTCTGGTCCGAGCTGAACCTTCCCTCCTTTCCAGCCACTCGTGCCTGCCTTCATTGCCCATTCGTGTGAGTCTGTCTTCGTTTGTTCCGTCCTGGGTTTGTAAGTAAGACTGCCATAGGTAAGCTAGCGTTGCACTGTGTCCTTCTGGTCCGTCCCTCTTTCTGTAATTATTTTCTTATTCTTCCTTCTTCCTTTGTTTCTTTGATTGTGTAAATAGTAATTAGTAAATAAATCATATTCGTATTTCCTACCTTTGTTCTGCTTCTTCTTCACATTCGGTCGTTTTAGTGATTTCCCCATTGAAAACCTGTGGCGCTATTTTGCCCAACGTTCAAGGATTGGGTTAGTTTCTGTTAATAGTTCGTGCCGCGGTTGCTAAAACCACTCGGCAATTAACATCTGTCCACGGTACGAACGGGGCTGCGCACCTGCCTTTCCGGAGGTAACTGTGCAGCGTCAGGGACCCCGTCGGTCAGTCAAAGACGAGGGGATTAATCCCCACTCGGTAAGGGGAACAGAGGCCGACGTTGGGTTCCGTAACAATATATATATATATATATATATATATATATATATATATATATATATATATAGACAGTCGTGGCCAAAAATATTGGCACCCTTGCAATTTTTTCAAATAATGCAACATTTCTTCCAGAAAATTGTTGAAATTAAAAAATATTTTGGTATCCACATATGTATGTATTTCTTTGGTTTGCAGTGGAGCAAAACGAAAAAAGCTGAAACAACTATGAAATCTTAGCTCATTCCACACATCAATCCAAAAATAGCCCAAATAATATTATTGGCACCTTTTAGAAGTTGTTATAAATAATTAGATTTCAAGCAGGTGATTCTCCTTTACTTTGAAATGAACTCATATGTGGTGAATTGCAGGTGCCTGCAATAAAAAAAAATCACTCATTCAATCAGTTTCAATAGAGAAAAGGAATCATTCCGCTGTTTTGTGTCACTGTGTGTACCACAATGAGCATGCAGAAAAGAAAGAAAACCAGAGAATTGTCTGAGGATGTCAGACACAAGATTGTAGCCAAACATGGACAATCTCAAGGCTACAAATCCATCTTCAGAGACCTTAATGTTCCTGTGTCCACCTTATGCAATGTTATCAGGAAGTTTAATGCCCATGGCACTGCAGCCAACCTCATTTGACATGGCCGCAAGAGAAAACTTGATCGAAGAATGCAGCGAAGAATTGTTAGAATGGGGAGAAAGCACCTCAGCCAACTGCCAAACAGTTTCAGGCTGACCTTCAGACACAAGGTACAACAGTTTCAACTCACAACATCTGTCGGCAACTCAATGAAAGGGGGTTCTATAGTAGGAGACCCAGGAGGACCCAACTGCTGAGAAAGCCCGACTGGAGATTGCCAAAACACACCTGAACAAGCCAAAATCCTTCTGGGAGAATTTCCCTTGGACAGATGAGACCAAATTAGAGCTTTTTGGTAAAGCACATCGTCTCTATGTTTACAGAAAACAAAATGAATCCTTCAAAGAAAAGACCACCTTCCCTACAGTCAAACATGGAGGAGGGTCAGTGATGTTTTGGGGTTGCTGTACTACCTCTTGCACTGGGTGTTTTGAATTTGTGCATGGCATCATGAAATCAGGAGATTACCAAGGCATTTTGGAACGCAATGTTCAACCCAGTGTCAGAAAGCTGGGTCTCCGTCGAAGGGTCATAGGTCTTGCAGCAGGACAATAACCCCAAACACACTTCAAAAATCACCCAGGAATGGTTCAAGACAAAAATTCTGGACTGTTCTAACATGGCCAGAAATGAGTCCAGATATAAATCCCTTTGAACACCTGTGGGGTGATCTGAAAACAGCAGTTGTGAGAAGGCACTTATCAAATCTGGGAGAACTGGAGCAGTTTGCACAAGAATGGGCCATTCATGACTATAGGAAGCGCTTCACTGCAGTTATTTTGTCCAAAGGCTGTGCGACCAAATATTGTTTTGGGTGTCAATAATTTTGTCAATGCCATTTCTTTTTATTTTCTGATTTAAAAGGATATATTCAGTTCTGAATCAAAAACAAAGGTCCTGTAATATTAACGGTGAAATAAAAAATGGTGGACACTAAATACTTTCGTCAATTTCAACTTATTTTAAGAGAACATTGTGAGTTATTTGAAAAAGTGCAAAGGTGCCAATATTTTTGGCCATGAATGTATAATGTATATATATATATATATATATATATATATATATATATATATTGTTACGGACCGCGGATAAGATGTTGGTTTTGCCGAGCGGAAGCCCCGCGGCCCTAACAGTTACCCCGACTAACCCGATTCCCGAACGTTGGCCGGATCGCACCACAGATATTCAATATGGAAAAGACAAAAGCGACACGGATGTGAAGAAGAAGAAGAAGAAGACGAAAAGGTTGGAAATACTACTAAATTTATTCTTACTATTTACACGCTCAAAGTAACCAAGAAAGAAGGAAAGATAAGAAAATAATTTACAGAAGAATCAGAGACACAGTGCAAATTCCTAGCTTACTTACAGTCTTAATTAACCCAAGGACAGAACAAACAAAACAAACTCACGTACACAAGAAGGATGGAAAGGCAGGAGGTGGATGGCTGGAGGGAAAGGAAGGTCCAAGGATGCTGCAGCACGATCGGCGCGTTTGGTAGCCGCCGTTCCTTCGCGGCCCCGCTCAAAACTGCCGTCCAGGCCCCAAGCTGCGGTTACTGAAGCTGCTGTTGTTGAAGCTGCTGTGTTGCTGCGTGGACGTCGCGTGCTTTCTCAAGGACTCGTCTGACTCGTCTGGTCCAACCACTCAACTCAATAACACGCACATCTCCCTGTCCAACTCCTCCAGGGTTCTTGCTGTTAACTCCTTTTTTTGGTCCAACTTTGGCGAGCAAGGCGACGAATAGCAGGCTTTGTGCTTCCCTGGATATCCTTCGGCAGTACCTTGCGCGCGCGCTTTTATAGCGCCTCCGGCGATCAAGCTGCCGGCCTTTAGGACACGCCCATCGGTCAGCTCACCTCGGCCCTGATTGGTGGGCACAGGCCCTCTGACCCCGAGCTGAGCACATGCTTAATGGTGGCTATTGGGGTGAAATCAGCAACCCACCGCTGTAACAAACCTGTGCCCCGTGCAGTTGGCAATGGAGGCTTGGAGGGGATGTAATTGGCAATTTAGGCTTGGCAATGATGAAAGGGGAATGTGAAAGGAATCTACTCTATTTCACTTGGTGCAATGGAGTGTCATCTTAATGGAAGACAAGGCCTTACCCTAATACACATAATAAAGATATAACTATCAACCAGGGGGAAATCTATGATTGGCTGACGTAATTGTTTATGACCTAATTATGGGACGCCCTTTGACCTTTATACAACA
Source organism: Myxine glutinosa (assembly GCF_964187855.1). NCBI lineage: Eukaryota > Metazoa > Chordata > Myxini > Myxiniformes > Myxinidae > Myxine > Myxine glutinosa. The sequence goes on from NC_136261.1 coordinate 293,859,010, forward strand.
CTGGAGGCAGGAGGGTCCAGAATAAAGCAATATTTCACAACAATTTACTATACAATACAACACAATAAAAAAACTCAATCCTCATATCCGCAACACTGCACCCTCCTCCTCTTAGGCACGTCCCGGGCCTATAACTTTAACTTAGTGTGACACGTAGGTGTAGTTCCCTCTACTTTTAACCTGACCCTGAGTGCGACAGTTTTAAAACGTAAATAAAGATGTCCCGCTGCTCCATTGCACCCTACCTAACAGACTCACGCCCACAGCTAACCGAATTGCGGAATGGTCTTCAAACTATACATTTACGGTGGGGATCATTATTTACAATGGCTTTGCTTTATTTACAAAACGAACCCAGGACCTGTGATTGTTCTTTCTGGGGGGGAGACAGTCTGCTCTGCATCGACGCACCATGAAAGCACCCAAAATGCACCAACACACCTTCAAGCACCAATCGGTGCACAGTCATCACTGTTCATGAAAATAAAAACAACAACCCCTAACCCTGCAGGTGGTCTCTTGCTCTTCGGCTCCCTCTGCTGGCTGTTATTATTTTCCAGGTGTTGTCATCTTCTTTGCTGGCGGCCTATTGGTGGAATTAAAATGCACCCAACGTGTCCATTTTTTATTTATTTATGGCCCACAGGGGCCGACTATGTATGGTTCACCTGTGGGGCATCGGTGCCCTGTGGCCAAGGTCCGCCAGCAAGATTTCGGGCCCTCATGGCCGGTTCCAGCAGAGGGGCCATGCCCCAACCCATGGGGTCCATAAGTGGTGCTCGGCCACAGACAGGTGGTCCATAAGGTGGTGCATCGATGCAGACAGCTGGTTCTGGGAGTTCCGGGTGCACAATGGCGGACTCACGCACGCTCCCCTCGGCGCCCAGTGGCGCACAGGTCCTCATGTGGGAGACAAAGGGGGGAAAGACAGTTGAGCGAGGGGTAAGGTCACAAGGGTACACATCAATCAAGGCAATGCAAGGCGAAGTGCGTACGGAGAGCGAAGTGAGAAAAGCTCGTCCCTACCGTACGTCACCCCCCCCCCCCCCCTGTCACCTACTCTACCCTTGCCCTTACCCCATATTTACAAAATCTACACATTTACAAATCCGTCACTACTGTCACGTCTTCCCCATATTTCTTCTATTCCAAATTCGCCACCACAATCCCTCTAGCCAAAATTTGCCATCACCCAATTCATCATCAATCCTCATAAGGAGGGAGAGATGGAACAACAAAGCACAATGTCACACCCACGTCATGATGCGTCTCACAATCCAAAACATTTGCACAATAAATAATTAAAACATGGCATGGTGTGGAGGTACGTCATCCCAGGTGAGTGGATGCAGATGGTGCGAGGAGACTTCAATCCTAACTATCCTCTAAATGACATTAACACACTTTACACTACCCGGGGTCTTTCCCTGCCAATCCATTGGCCAACTTACACAATGGGTTCTAACAACCAATTCCCATTGACCAAACTGTGGTGCTTCTCAATTTGGGGTCTCACTCCCCCGATTCATCTCCCTGTGCCCTTGCACAATTTCTGGGCTGGGTCGTGCAGCTCTCCCAGCAGGTCTACCCACCTGCACACCTCCACCACTGTAGTTGCCACCCGAGCTTACCTGCTCCTCACCTAACCTATCTAACTGGGGAAGGCCCATCCTGGCTCTGTCACCCCTTGGTGCCCTCTGGCACTGGGCTACCCGGGTCCGTCCTCCGGATCCTCGGGCCCCATCCACAACAACTCTACCGGCTCCTAGAGCCCACCTGCGGCCTCACCTGGCCGACATCCTCACAGTGGTGGAGTGCCCAAACCAACTACACACACTAACAGGCTACACGCCCAGCCATTTCCACAACACTAATGCACCCATCCAAATACCATTCTTTCACCCGCACCACAGATGCCAATATCCAACCACAATTTACCTATACCCTCTACCTACACTTACACTACCCTCCCCGGGTATTCGTGATGGGGGTCCATCCTTCCCCCATTCACACCTTCGCACCATCCACTCCACTCCATAGTTTCCACCATACTCACTCCACGACCATCCATTCCAATACTCCATATATTCCACACTACCATTTATTCCATACACCTCGTATTTCAAACAACCATTCTCCATACACCTGCTGTTGCACACCTGTGCAATCTTACATGGTGCCACCTGCACCCTCCTTCCTTCCTGGACCATTTGGACAACACAACACACATCACCATCACTCCCTCATACACTGCTCCATCCACCTGTTCAGTTGCACACCTGTGCAACCACACCTGTTCACCATACACACGGCATCATCTAATCTACCTGGTGCCCTGCTAACTTAGTGCTCCCGGTCTTCCCTTTAAACTAAGCACATACCACGTCATTATCATCCACACTAATCTACCTGCGTCCCCACTACAGGTATCATTGTCACTACCTAATCTTAACGTTACCTATTGTCATCTTCTCCAGATCCCTACCGTTATATCCAAACCCTCCCGGGCTAGTTTTCACTGCCAAACCCCATAAATCTAGTGCTCCTTTGCCCCCGCTGTGAGAGATGGCAGAGTTGCCATCCCATCACATCGGGTATCTTTCACTATAAAGTTTGCTCGTCCAAATTCAACAAATCAAAAATTTGCCAATCACTACCAATCGTCTGCCAATCCTCACTCTGCCAATCATCAAATTTTGTTTTTCTAATTTCGGGTCCAAAACACTATCCTCATCATCACAGTCTACTCACTAGTGCCTCTCGGTGCGCCAATTCATCTCTAAAGCTCGGCTTCGCACAGCCGAGCAATGAATGCGGGTTGCCTGGTGCCGGCGGCTGGATGCGTCCGGCATTCGGTGCAGGGAAGGACGCTTACCCGGGCCGAGATCCCACGCACCATCTCGGTACAGAGCCGTCCAATGGCCCGATCTCGACCTGCCGGAACGCCTCAACAAAAAGGGGTCGCCATGACGACCCTTCCTATCGGGGTGCCCGCTCCACCTAGTGGAGCACGGACGCGGCCGTTCTGAGCGAGGCCCAGCGTGGATCGCGTACGGCGGTTCTTTCGAAACCGCCGTGGTTCGGATCCCCGCTGGTCCTCGCGGCACGCGAAGCTGCCCGGCGCACACCGAGGGCCCGATTCGGCTATACGTCGCTCTAACCGCTAACCCGGTTACCGTCGATGCTTCACCTGCATGCTTACACCACGCAGCCCGTTCCTTGCTCATACATCCAGCCGTCTCCATGCTCTTGGTCATTGCACCTTCCCTGACACACCCAGGTACACTCATGCCGCTTACAGACTTGGTCACACACCTGACCACCGCACACCTTTGCACACACTCGTCATTCACACACCTCACCAACACACCTCTTCGCGCCCCCTCCTCGGTCACCTCCTCTGTGACAACCACAGGTGTGCTCTCAATTGCACACCCAACCACATGCCTCACTACTAACTCAAGGGTGCATTCCCACACACGCTCTACCATTCCAGGTGTGCATCCTTTCATTTCAGGTGTACATCCTCTCTCACCTGCCACAACCAACTCACGCTCCGTGTCACTCTTACTACTCTCACCTCCACACTTGGTCGCGCACTCACCCTTACTCTTGACAGCGCACTCTTTCCTCATGCACCCGTCCGTTACACACCTTTCTCGCGCATCCTCTTGCGCACACTCTCCTGTTACACCCTCCATAACACTCACCACAGGTGTGCATTCTCCCTTACTTTTGACAGCGCACTCTTCCCTCATGCACCCGTCCGTTACACACCTTTCTCGCGCAACCTCTTGCGCACACTCTCTCGTTACTTCCTCCGTAACACTCACCACACCGTGCTTCCATGTGCCCCCTCGCACACGCGGTACGACCAACTCACTCTCGACAGCACACTCACTCCTCGGCGCGCACTTTTTCCTCACACACCCCAGAGTCGGACATTCTCGCACACCTCCTCCTTCGCACACCGTACCTGTCGCACACTTCACCAACGGCCTCTCACGAACACCCGGATCCAAATCAACCCCCAAACCGACTGAAGCTCCCCTCACATCATATACATTTCCTCGTATATCGCCACTCACCTTGGCACCTCGTCTCCGTACCTCCTTCGCCACCTACAAACTCTTTATTTGGTTAGCGAGCACACCATCACGATTTGAGCACCGACCTTGTACATATTCCATCACCTCCTCCTGTATTTCCCTCTTAGTTTCCGTCCGTCTCTTCTTAATTTCACTCACCCCTTCTTCCACCTTCTCTAATTTTTGCTTCACCTCTTTTATTTCCCGGTGCGTCTCCTCAATTTCGTCCTCTAAGGCTACCTTGACCGTTTCTATGTGCGTCCTCACCTCCCGGTCCTTCGTCTCCATTACTTCTGTCACCTCGTCCAACCTCGTTGTCAGTCCGTCACGTACCATCTGACATTTCCTCTGTGTCGCTATTAATTCATTTTTAATGTCTTTCTGTGTCGCTTTTAAACCTCCTAGTACCGCAGTGTTCTTTTGTACCTGCTCCACTAACTCAGTCTGTCCCACCATCAGCTGTTCCACCTCCTGCGTCAGGTCCTCTATGCCCCCCTGTAACCTAGCCGTATTATTCCTCACCTCTTTCTCCATACGCTTTTCACCTCGCTTTACCTCCTCGCGTACCCCCGAGACCTCCTCGCTTACACCTCGTCGTATCTCCTCCTTCATCTCCTCCATCTCCTTCGTAGATGCCACCCTCATCTGTCCCAATTCATCCCTCTGAGCATCCAATTTACCTTCTAACCCGATTTTCACCTCCTCTATCTGGTTCCCCATCCGTTTGATTTCCCGGGCGGATTGCTCCCCTACTTCCCGCAATTTGTCGTCCATTGTGTTTTCTAACCCCCTTAACCCATTTTTCACCCCTTCTATCCCATTGTCTAACCCCTCAAATTTCTTGTCTAACCCCTTAAAATTATTGTCTAACACCCTCAAATTTACTCTCAAATTTCTTGTCTAAACCCTCAAATTTATTTCCCATATTGTTTAACCCGGCTCTTAATTGCTCACTAGTACCCCTCGCTTCGTCCCTCATTCGCTCACCCTGAGCCTCCATCTTATCATTTAACTTCTCCATGCTTGCCGCGAGTTGAATCAGAAAGAGGTTCATGTCTATCGGCGCCGTGGGCTCGGCAGCCGCGGCTACGTGCGCAGCGCAATTTGGTGCTGGTACGGTCACGGGCGCCGCTAAATTTGGTGCCGCCGTAACCACGTGCACGAGAGCGCCATTTTGCGCGCTTGAAACCTCCTCAACCACATTGCCATTTTTCTCCTCCTCCCTTTCCTCCACATACATTTCCCCGAGGTCCTGGGTCGATTCCACCCCGTCTATCTCTCCCACCGGCATCCCGTCGCCTTGACCAGCCATGGCGCGATTTCAAAATTCGGGTTTTGTAAAACAAAACAAATTTCGGCAGCTCGTAATTTTGAGCGCGTTAAGCGCGCTTCGGGTCCGACCCCGCTCCCGACACCAATTGTTACGGACCGCCGATAAGATGTTGGTTTTGCCGAGCGGAGGCCCCGCGGCCCTAACAGTTACCCCGACTAACCCGATTCCCGAACGTTGGCCGGATCGCGCCACAGATATTCAATATGGAAAAGACAAAAGCGACACGGATGTGAAGAAGAAGAAGACGACAAAAAGGTTGGAAATACTACTAAATTTATTCTTACTATTTACACGCTCAAAGTAACCAAGGAAGAAGGAAAGATAAGAAAATAATTTACAGAAGAATCAGCGACACAGTGCAAATTCCTAGCTTACTTACAGTCTTAATTAACCCAAGGACAGAACAAACAAAACAAACTCACATACACAAGAAGGATGGAAAGGCAGGAGGTGGATGGCTGGAGGGAAAGGAAGGTCCAAGGATGCTGCAGCACGATCGGCGCGTTTGGCAGCCGCCGTTCCTTCGCGGCCCCGCTCAAAACTGCCGTCCAGGCCCCAAGCTGCGGTTACTGAAGCTGCTGTTGTTGAAGCTGCTGTGTTGCTGCGTGGACGTCGCGTGCTTTCTCCAGAACTCGTCTGACTCGTCTGGTCCAACCACTCAACTCAACAACACGCACGTCTCCCTGTCCAACTCCTCCAGGCTTCTTGCTGTTAACTCCATTATTTGGTCCAACTTTGGCGAGCAAGGCGACGAATAGCAGGCTTTGTGCTTCCCTGGATATCCTTCGGCAGTACCTTGCGCGCGCGCTTTTATAGCGCCTCCGGCGATCAAGCCACTGGCCTTTAGGACACGCCCATCAGTGAGCTCGCCTCGGCCCTGATTGGTGGGCACAGGCCCTCTGACCCCGAGCTGAGCACATGCTTAATGGCGGCTATTGGAGTGAAATCAGCATCCCACCGCTGTAACAAACCTGTGCCCCGTGCAGTTGGCAATGGAGGCTTGGAGGGGATGTAATTGGCAATTGAGGCTTGGCAATGATGAAAGGGGAATGTGAAAGGAATCTACTCTATTTCACTTGGTGCAATGGAGTGTCATCTTAATGGAAGACAAGGCCTTACCCTAATACACATAATAAAGATATAACTATCAACCAGGGGGAAATCTATGATTGGCTGACGTGATTGTTTATGACCTAATTATGGGACGCCCTTTGACCTTTTGCAACACTGGAGGCAGGAGGGTCCAGAATAAAGCAATATTTCACAACAATTTACTATACAATACAACACAATAAAAAAACTCAATCCTCATATCCGCAACAATATATATATATATATATATATATATATATATATATATATATATATATATATATATATATATAACTGTGAGAAATAGTAGAAACTCCACAGTACGAGCAGGGCATCTCATTTGCATTAAATAAATAATAGGGAGATTAAATCAGACGCAGACGTAGCTTCAGGACGGTCGATCTTTAATTCTCCACAAGCTTTAGTTCAACAAGGGTCTTCTTCCGCTGAACTTGGGGATGACTAAGAAGAAGATCTTTGTTGGTCGAAAGCTTGTTGAGTGTTACGGATTCGGCCCTAATGATTGTTGTTATGATTATTGTTGTTGGTTCGAAGTATTCTGGTGATTGTGGTTGAAGGGAAAGGGTTATTATAGTTAAAAGATTTAAAAGCGCTCCTGGTAAAATGTGGCCGGAAATCCGGATCGTGACCGGAAGAGGTGGAGCGAGGAAGAAGAGGCGGTAGGAGATTGTGAAGAGACGTGGTTGTTGAAGCTCCGGACCGAGCGTTCGACGTACAGTGTGAGTGAACTTTGCGTCCCTGAAGGGAAGTTCGGGCGATAAGAGATATCGCCGGAGTGCGTGGAGCCTGTGTCGTCGGGTATCCTCATTGAGGTTCCGGAGGATCCTGGCCTCAAAGCCCGGGTTGGAGTGAAAGCCGTCCGCCATCTTCGCCACGCGAGCAACCTGCAGTGAACCGGGTTTGGTCGTGTCGGTTGGGCATTATTCCCCGGTGGTTTGCCGGGGATGGCTGTGCAAGAAAGGGCACTTGAGAATTATACGGAGGCTCGCGGATTGAATCGCAAACGTGTACGTCGGAGCGCGTCTTTGTGAGGTTCCTTTCCATCGCTGTATTGCTGGGTGCTGAACAACGTGACCTCGGGGTCGCCTCGATCGCCTACGCCTCAATTGACTTTGATCGGGCCTTGACTCCCCGATCGCGGGAGCGGACAGAGACATTGGGACTTCGCCTTGGAGGGGTGCAGAGACATTGGGGAGGTGCCGTGAGTTTGGGGTTAAGGGGCTTGATAAGGTTACCACCGTAAGATTTGATAGTAGGGGTGATTGCCGCCATTGTTGTATGGCTCTTCTTGTGTGATTTCTAATATATTATTGTTTATTCATAACCTGGTGTGGTTGCATTATTGATTTGACTGTTTCATTTGCTGGTTCCATTGAGGGTTTCATTATTTGCTTGATTTCAACAAAGGATAACACATCTTTCTGCCGGGGACCCTCTTGGGGTTCGGAGGTCTACAGAGACCAGAGGTAAGGGGAGGACCCCGTACCAGAAATTGGGGGCTCGTCCAATTGATATTCGTGGGCTCGCAATTGGGTCTGCATCCGGGATATAAAAATTCTTAAATTTAGTCCGGGAACAAATTCCCTAACATTCCCAAAATTCCCAAATTTGGAACTTTTTCCAACATTCCAAATTTTTTCCAAAAACAAACAACAACAACAAAAAAAAATCTGCACCCGTCCATTGTGGAGGGGTGCAGGCCAGTTTAACTGTCAAGAAAAAAAAAAAATCTTTGTTTGTTAAAATTTTATTGTGTGAAGGTTAATAGGTGTTACCAGTAGTCACTATGGAGTTTGACGCAGAGAAGTTTACAGTGACCCCTAGTGAAGCACAGTTCAGAGCGTTAGTAAAAGCGGACCTCTGGAAATTGGCCAAACATTTTAGCTTGGAGGTCCGAACTAATATGAAGAAGGCAGAGTTGCAGACAGTGGTGATACAATCTATGGTGGGATTATAATCATGGGAAGAGGTAGCCTGGGATTGGTTACCAGAAGAGCAAGAAAATGTGGAGCTCCGGAAACTGGAGATGCAATTACAGAGCCAGGAAAGGGAAAAAATCACAGGAACGAGAACTCCAGGAAAGGTTAAAAGTACAGGAAAGAGAACTCCAGGAAAGGTTAAAAGTACAGGAAAGAGAACTCCAGGAAAGGTTAGAAGAGAAAAAACAGAGGAAAGGAGAGTGGAAAGAGAACTCCAGGAAAGGTTAGAAGACAAAAAAGCAGAGGAAAGGAGAGCTGCAAGAGAACTCGAAGCAGAGGAGAGAAGGGCCGAAACGGAGTTAAAGGACCGTGAATTGGCGCGTCAGCAGGAAATTAAAGTCGAGGAGCTGGAGTTAATGAGAGAACGGGGAGAGGTACCATCCCTGCTGAATGGTTCGACACCTAATCAGAACACCTATGATGTTGGCAGACATGTGAGGCTGGTCCCACCCTTCAATGAAAAGGAGGTAGCCAAGTTTTTTTCCACACTTTGAGAAAGTGGCTCGACAGTTAAACTGGCCTGAGGAGTACTGGTCCATACTAGTGCAAAGTGTTCTGGTGGGTAAAGCTCAAGAGATTTATTCGGCTTTACCGATTGACCAATGTGCAGATTACGAGGTATTGAAGAAACACATTCTCAAAGCCCATGAATTGGTCCCGGAAGCTTACCGGCAAAAATTCCGGAATGCCAGGAGGAGGGAGAGTGAGACCCATGTGGAATTTGCCAGAGTGAAGGAAACCATGCTTGATAGGTGGTGCGATTCAAAAGGAGTTGGGAAAGACTTCGAACGATTGCGACAATTGATCCTGGTGGAGGAATTCCAACAGTGTGTCCACGAGGACATTAAAGTTCATCTGGAGGAAAGGAAAGTACCAAATCTGTATGAGGCAGCCACCATGGCAGATGACTATGCCTTAACACACAGGATGGGGTTCCACAAACCGAGCTTCTCGCCCAGACCTAGCCAGGGGAGCTATGGTACATCAGGGGCGGAGAATGAAAATCCATGGGGGCGGCCTCGGGATGAAAATGAGGTCCACTTTGACACCACGACTTCTAGAAATCAGAAGACTGCGGTTCCAAGACAGACCTATCGTCCGGGGGACTCGAGGCAGACCGCCACCCCCATGCCTTGGCAGACCATGAGGTTCTCCTCTGGGCCTACTTGCACTTTTTGCCATAAACCTGGACACTGGATGTCCAACTGTTATGCTCTGGGAAAGGAAAATCAGGAGCGGAGTTCGACTAGTACGACTCCAAATGCGATGGCCATTGTGAGAAATCGCCCTCAAAAGGGTTACCAACCATTTATTTCCGAGGGGTTTGTGTCACTGGATGGAGCCTCGACTAGCCGGAGACCGGTTAGCATATTGAGGGACATGCTAGCACATCATGTTAGCACATGTTAGCACATGTTAGCACATCATGTTAGCACATGACATGTTAGCACATCAATCTTTAATGCTTGAAGGCATCTTGCCATGGTCCGAGGAGACAGCAACTGGGGATAGTGTTCGTTTACAGGGGATTGGGGGCTGTGTTAGTGCTCCACTTCAAATCATGTCATCCATTTGGAGTCCGATATGGTGTCAGGACCGGTCACCGTCGGTTTACAAGCCACGCTTCCTGTAGAGGGAGTATCGGTTGTTATCGGGAATGATTTGGCCGGTGGTCAAGTTTATGGTAACCCGATGGTTGTTAAAAAGCCCAGTAGGGAAAATAACACCACACCAGCTAAGGATGGCGACAAGTTTAGCAAGTTATTTGTAGGTGGACTGAACTTCAAAACAAAGGAAGATGTTTTGGAGTCTGCCTTCAGCAACTATGGACCGCTTTTGGAAGTGCTGCTGATAAAAGACAGGGAGACACGAAAGTCAAGAGGGTTTGGCTTTGTCACGTTTGAAAACTCAAAGGACGCCAGAGAGGCAGAAAAGGATCTGAATAGCAAGGAGTTGGAGGGTCGGACCATCACAGTAGGGAAGGCATTTCCTAGGGGTCGAGGGGGCTACAGAGGAGGACCACGGAGTAGTAGTGGTGGTGGCCGCAAGCGATATTATTGTGGAGGCTTCCAGAGTTATGACCGCTCCCGAAGGAAGGATTATCAGAGCAGTGGCGAGAAGGAGACCGCCAGTCAGGTGACTACTGTGACGAGTGGTCCCACCGTAATTATTAGGAGTCCGGAAAGGTTGAAGCACTGAATGCTGCGGAGCCGCCGAGCCAAGATTCCTACACGGACTAACCGTGAACGCCATGTTCCTAAAGGCGTCCAGGTAGTGAACTTCCCTCACGGACTAACCGTGAACTCCACGTTCCTAAAGGCGTCCATGTAGTGAACTTTCCTCCCCGGACTAACCGTGAACTCCACGTTCCTAAAGGCGTCCATGTAGTGAATACTTCCAGGCCTCACCACCCAACCACCATGGAACCTGGCTTTCAGCTCAGCCTCCCGGGGAAAGTGCTATAGATTTGCTGGCCTTTGGGTTTTTGATCACTACCCCTTCACCTTCATTCAAGAGAAACTAGAAGTAAAAATCAGAGGGGCAGGGACAATGTCGTTGTTGATGCTTGGTCCAGAGGGAATTAACTTTAGAAAGCTCTGGGGTTGTGTGAAATTTTGTTGCTTTATTTTTGGGGAAGGTTGAATATTGTTGCCCACGGGGATTGCTGATTTGGGTTGTGAATTTACTTTTGCTTGTTTAAAGAGGGCATGCAAAGAAAGTTTTTGCTGTGTTCAAACTTTCTTTCTTGAGGGGGGGAAGTGTTACGGATTCGGCCCTAATGATTGTTGTTATGATTATTGCTGTTGGTTTAAAGTATTCTGGTGATTGTGGTTGAAGGGAAAGGGTTATTATAGTTAAAAGATTTAAAAGCGCTCCTGGTAAAATGTGGCCGGAAATCCGGATCGTGACCGGAAGAGGTGGAGCGAGGAAGAAGAGGCGGTAGGAGATCGTTAAGAGACGTGGTTGTTGAAGCTCCGGAACTTTGCGTCCGGAAGTGCGAGTGAACTTTGCGTCCCTGAAGGGAAGTTCGGGCGATAAGAGATATCGCCGGAGTGCATGGAGCCTGTGTCGTCGGGTATCCTCATTGAGGTTCCGGAGGATCCTGGCCTCAAAGCCCGGGTTGGAGTGAAAGCCGTCCGCCATCTTCGCCACGCGAGCAACCTGCAGTGAACCGGGTTTGGTCGTGTCGGCTGGGCATTATTCCCCGGTGGTTTGCCGGGGACGGCTGTGCAAAAAAGGGCACTTGAGAATTATACGGAGGCTCGCGGATTGAATCGCAAACGTGTACATCGGAGCGCGTCTTTGTGAGGTTCCTTTCCACCGCTGTATTGCTGGGTGCTGAACAACGTGACCTCGGGGTCGCCTCGATCGCCTACGCCTAAATTGACTTTGATCGGGCCTTGACTCCCCGATCGCGGGAGCGCACAGATCATTGGGACTTCGCCTTGGAGGGGTGCAGAGACATTGGGGAGGTGCCGTGAGTTTGGGGTTAAGGGGCTTGATAAGGTTACCACCGTAAGATTTGATAGTAGGGGTGATTGCCCCATTGTTGTATGGCTCTTCTTGTGTGATTTCTAATATATTATTGTTTGTTCATAACCTGGTGTGGTTGCATTATTGATTTGACTGTTTCATTTGCTGGTTCCATTGAGGGTTTCATTATTTGCTTGATTTCAACCAAGGATAACACATCTTTCTGCCGGGGACCCTCTCGGGGTTCGGAGGTCTACCGAGACCAAGGTAAAGGGAGGACCCGTAACACCAAGGATGAACCGAACTCACCACCATAGCCTGCAGTGTGCCAGCCAAGCTATAAGGTGCTATGCTCTTTCAAGTTGTGCTTTTGTACTCAAGTACTCACCTGGCGTTGCCCAAAAACATGAGGTTTTACACAGTTAACTAACTCTATCTGCTTTATAATTAACACTCTCTGCCTCCTCAGTGCACATTTAACAAAATAACTTCCTCTAACAATTTTCCCTGATAAAAGAGTAATCTAAGCTATGCACGTCCATGCTATCCTTACCACAATCTAGCTATTTATCCCACACCACCTCCTACCCCCTTCGCTCCCACACCTCTTCCACATAACAAATATGCTTGTCTATCGAAAAATGAACACCTAATAATGTCTTTGACAATTGTGAGTGTCATATTGGTAGAACCTTTGGAACATCCCTCATAATTTTCAAATTTAACATACCTTAAAGCAAAAGAAACACTTAATTCCAAAACACAATTAACTCTCAAGAAAATCCCATTATGACACATTCTGAAACACTCAGCTCTTCCATTTAAAGATCAACTCTGCATATCCAAGAGATGTCACCCAAAGATAAAGATTTATTCCCTCAAATGTCTCATGTAATCATTGCTGTCCCTCTTTGTATTTTCGTCTGTTGGTGACATATGAATATGAATGTAGGAGGAAGTAGAGGACGGGGAAGACCGAGAAAGACTTGGCTAAAGATGGTGAAAGAAGAAATGCGGGCAAGGGGGTTAACAAGGAGAGATGCAGAAAATAGGGCAAAATGGAGAAGATTGTCATGGGGACCGCAAGGCTAACCCCCGCTCTAGCAGGGAAAATGGCCTTTAAAATGCATGTTGTGTGTTGTTGGTGACTTATATGTTTATTGTGGTGTGACATGGCAGTGACCCTTGCCCTTTTTCTCTTTGTCCATTTTATTTTCACTTTGTTTGCTCCTCATTGTCCCCATTGTCATCGTTTACAACGTAAATCCTGCTCTGTGTATCAGTAAACTTATCAAGTACCATGTTTAAGTCAATATCATATTATCGTTAGTTTACGAGTCAATAAGTTTACCTCAAAGCATAAAGACATTTTCCTGCAACAACAAACCTCGGTAGTGTAAAACATTTCTCCAGGTGGCAATTGAGTTCTCTGATGCAATTGAAATATAGGTCATCTTTTTGGCTCTGCAACCAGGATTCAGGGGATAAACGTTTTGACACACCCCGTGTTCCTGTAATTTGCCACCTTTGTGTGGTCTTAGCGGCTCAATTTGATATACCTGCACTCTACAAACATTCCTCTCCTATAGTAGGACTTTATAGTCCTCCTCAGATGATGACAGAAGCGTTATATTTCACGAATATCGAGCAATAAATTGTATTACAAACCTAAAGGATTTCCACTTCCCAGCCTGCGTAATTTCCAGGACATTTGGCTGATGTTTGTTGCCGTTTTAATAATGTTGGGCAAACTACATTATTGTAAAATGTACATAAATCGACCTATGATGTATTTTCTAATGATGTGATGAATCCCAACTGCAAATGCATGAAAATATTGTTTATGACCTTTAAGAAAGCTGTTCAATCTGCTCATACTCGCTTAAGGACATATAGACTGGTCGGGTTTTGGGAAAACACACTTCTCGAGGCATTTTTGGGGAAAAGCTGACATACCACTTTTTTTTATCATAATTAGGGTGTGCTGAGTTCATTTTTGCTGTCTGTCTCCCTCTCCTGTGAAGCTAAATTCCTCAAAATGGCCAAAAACAAAATGGCCGCCAAAATGTTATTTTACCTATTATATGCGGTCTTCCTGAGGTGAAATGCACAGTTTAGAAGTGTCATCCAAAGATATGACGTATCACCATATATAAATTTGTTGTCCTATCAAATTATAATGTTGTCTTCATTTTAATTAGTGGCAATGGCGGGAGGTGGCATCATCAAAAGGAGGTGGCATCATTGGTATCACCAAGACCACGACAGCCTTAAGCAGGTGGGCCCTGTCTTACAACCTTAGATCCCACATGTCATGTGAAACCAGAAAAATGTACCACCTGAACATGGACGAAGAGCCAATGCACAATGAATCCACAAAAGGAAGACAAAAACAGGACAGCCAAGATGAAGACAACCTGATGGCAGTATTGCTATCATTCAACATATTTGCGAATGAAGAGTCTCCAGTCTTGCAAAACATCGCAACAAAAGACCTGGCCACCCAAAAGATTGGAGATGATCTCCTGAATGCCAAAGAGAAAGGACAAACGCAACTCAACACATTTGTCGAGGATAGGCTTCTGCCATGTGAGAAACGGAAGGTCAAATTTCGTGACCCTTTGCACAAGAACAAGCCATTGACATTTTCATCCCTCTTTGATGCAGAAAGGCAATGCTCCTAATCAAGCAAAGACAAAGTATTAAAGGCAGACCGATCAATCCTGCAGCGGCTGATCATTGCCTATGAAGCAGGAAGGAAGGTCAATCTAGATGAAATTTTGTCCCATGAGCTCTTGCCAGTGCCGATTGCACTGGCAGAAATGAATGGTGACATTCGTACAGGATTCAAAGCCATTCTGTCTCAAGTTCTGACAGCAGAAACACCATGCCCACCGATGCTGGCACCAGATGAGCTCGGTGGCAATGCAACCATTATTTTTGATGGACAAGCCTTGGTGATTGCCATTGGGAAGCCACACGGACTTTCTACATTTGGAGATCTGGCTGATGTCTTCAAAAACACTGTCCTTCAGATAGGATATTTGTTTGACCGCATTGATGTTGCATTCGACAGATATTATAAGGTGTCCATTAAATCCGAGATGAGGAAGAGGCATGCCAAGGGCATCAGACCCATTTGAAGAGTCATTGACAGCCATGAGGTGCCCTTGCCAGCTGACTGGAGTAATTTCCTGGCCTTAGGGGAAAACAAGGCAGACCTGGCACGATTTCTTTCTGAACATATGGTAAGGCATGATCAGCATGACAAAACCATCGTTGTGGCTGGTGGATTCACTGATGAAGAGAGGGTTGAATCAAACAACCTGGATGTGGACACATCCCTGCTTGAAGCTCGGCATGAAGAGGCTGATACCCGTATTATTTTACATTGTGTTAAAAACCAAGCTGACAGAATAGTGGTTCAAGCCAGGGATACTGACATTCTGGTTCTTCTTCTGGCTCACTTCCCTCGAATGTCTTGCATAAAACTCTGGCTCAAAGCGGGCACAGCTAAGAAAAGAAAACATATACCTATTCACACAATAGCAGAACAGATGTCGTTTGGTCCGACTGTGCTGGAAACTATTCCAGCCTTCCATGCTTTGACTGGAAGTGATGTGACATCCTTCTTCTCGGGCCACAGCAAATCCACTGCATGGAAAGTCTTTACAGAGCATCACGGACTACTGCAAAATCTTGGAAATGGAGATCTTACAGAAGGAACTGCTAAAGATGCGGAGCTGTTTGTCTGCAAAATGTACAAGATGCAACACGTTCACACAGTTGACAAGGCTCGACCAGTACTCTTCATTAAGTCCCGCGCTCCAGAGTCACTTCCCCCAACAAGTGATGCACTATTCTTCCATGTGAAACGTTCACATTATCAGGCATTAGTGTGGAGACAAGCACATCTGAACTACCCAGATCTGCCTCCAGCCGAGTCCATGGGTTGGAAACAGAGCGAGGACAAACTGGTGCCCATTTTGATGTCATTTCCACCTGTACCCCAGTCGTGTCTGGAACTGATTTCCTGTAGCTGCAACACTGGCTGTATGAATTTACGGTGCAAGTGCAGAAAGTCTCGTCTGTTGTGTACATCACAATGCAAATGCAAGGATAACGACAACTGTCACAATGAGTAGAACTGTATATGAATGACTGTGACACAATTGCAGAAAATTGGATCATTTTCATATGAGACATTGGAGGGAGATGCACATTCTATCAGATAACATCACATGTACATTGTATTATATATGGCTAAATTTATTTGAATACATATAAAGTAGCATTATGTACTGCTTAAATGCTTGTACCTTATCTAATTCACTGTTTGTCATCATATGAATGTGCCTACAAATAGCCTCTCGTGTCGCCTTCATATTTCCTATATTGGCAACATACCGATTAACAATGACAGCCATCTTGAAATTCAATATGGAAACCATAAACCTATGTTAAGAAACTAATAACAGTATTTTGCATATTTGAGAATAATTTTGTACATAATGATGCTTTTGAAATGAGGAGAGTACTCAACTTTGTATTTAATTTAGAGAGGTATTAAAAAAATACAGTAAAATTGAATCTTTGGCAGCCATTTTGTTTTCGGCCATTTTTGAAGCTTTTGCCTTCATTTGAGAGGGTGACAGACAGCAAAAATGGACTCAGCACACCCAAATTATGATAAAAAATGGTTTGTCAACTTTTCCCCAAAAATGCTTCTAGGATTTTATAGAAGCACATTTATCAGATTTCCGACCAGTCTAATAAAAGATCAGACAATACATTTTGGGAAAACAAAAAACAGGCCACTTAGTCTTTAGGCTTATGTAACATTTTCCAGGTTTGTGATTTTTTTGGGTAGATTCTTGTCACTCATGTTTAAACACATCTAGAAACTTCACTGATTAAGAAAAAAAGGGTGCCAGTTTTTCCATTAACATTTAGGGCCTCCATTTTGAATTTCAAAATGGCCGCCACCGAAACTCAATTTCTTTAAAAATATTTGCCAATTAACTATACTATTCATTCAAATGTCATACAATATTTATTCCATTTTATCTAAACTCATATATAGGGGTCAACAATTCATTGGAAACAAAATCAGAGCACTAGAAATACTCCAAATTAGCAAAAATCAAAGATGGCCACCAAATTTCAGACTTTTTAACATAAAATGCCATAACTTTTGAACCAATGGACATAGGAAGATGTTTTTGGTGACTAACCATATGTTTTGGCATATGAGGATTACAATAATAACAACATATTTATGATTCGAACACTCTTCACCAATCCTCCAAAACATTTAATATAAATAATGTAGAACATGTAATTCAATATAAATTTATTTGGGTGGTTATTGAACTTGAAGATGGATAATTTTTTTTTAAAGTACAACATGTATGAATCAGGAGTGTCAACGTTACGGATTAAATGTTCCTTAAAATGGCCCTAAAATTAATGGCCCTAAATGTTAATGGAAAAACTTGCACCCATTTTTTTCTTAATCAGTGATGTTTCTAGATGTGTTAAAACATGAATGGCAAGAATCTACCCAAAATTTTGCTTTTTTTGTTTACATAAGCCCACAGACTAACTGGTTGCCAACACCGTGGCTACATTTCTAAATCTTTCTCTGCAAATGTTCATAAGGCTGATAAAAAAAACTGCAGCAGCATTCTGGCTGCATCCCTATACTATTACTACTACTACTACTAATAATAATAATAATAATTCATTTATTTTGTATAGCGCTTTTCCAGAAGCCCAAAGGCGCTTTGACAGAGTGGAAAACATAATGCATAACAATACATGAAAACAACAATTGCAAAAAGACAAGAATCAAGAAAACAAACAGCAGCGATATACGGCATATATATAAGACAAGAATCAAAAAGACAAGACAAGAATCAATAGGGAAATATTTAAAGCAAAAGGAGGGAGAAGGAGAAGAGATAGTCAGGGGTTAAATGCTGTGGGTTGAATGTTGAATGCAGCGTTGAACAGGTGGGTCTTTAGTGATGTTTTGAATGTGGTGAGTGAGGAGGAGTCTCTGATGGTGTGAGGTAGTGAGTTCCAGAGGGTGGGAGCAGCGATGGAGAAGGCCCTGTCCCCCCAGGATCTGAATTTGGTCCGGATGGAGGGGGTCAGGAGGTTGGTACCAGCAGAGCGGAGGTTGCGGGTGGGAGTGTGTCTGGAGAGGAGGTCAGCCAGGTAGGATGGGGCCAGGTTATGGAGGGCTTTGTATGTCAAGAGGAGGATTTTGTACTGGATTCTCTGGGGGATGGGGAGCCAGTGAAGCTTGTAAAGGACGGGGGTGATGTGGTCACGGGTCCGGGAATGAGTGAGTAGACGGGCAGCGGAGTTCTGAATGTATTGGAGTTTATTGGTGATTTTTGAGGGTGAACCATAGAGGAGGCTATTGCAGTAGTCCAGACGGGAGGTGATGAAGGCGTGGATGAGGGTTTCTGCAGCCGTGGAGGAGAGGGATGAGCGGAGACGGGCAATGTTTTTCAGGTGAAAGAAGGCTGACTTTGTGATCTGTTTAGTGTATTTGTCGAAGGAAAGGGTTTGGTCAAAGATGACGCCAAGATTCCGGATGTGAGGGGAGGTGGATACTGGGATACCGTCGATGTTGAGGGCAAAGTTATGGGTGGATTTTGTGAGCGTTTTTGGGCCAATGATGATTATTTCAGATTTATCACAGTTAAGCTTGAGGAAGTTGATTTGAAGCCAGGATTTTATTTCAGTGATGCAGTTTGTCAGGATAGAGTGGGTGTCGGTGGAGACGGACTTGGTGGAGATGAAAAGCTGGATGTCATCGGCGAAGCAGTGGAATTGGAGACCATGACGGCGGATTAAGTGACCGAGCGGGGACAGGTAAAGGATGAAGAGGAGGGGGCCAAGAACTGAACCTTGGGGGACACCTTGGGGGAGGGGAGCAGTGGGGGATTTGCAGTTATTGATGGAGATGAACTGGCATCTGTCAGAGAGGTATGATTTAATCCAAGAGAGGGCAGTGCCGGTGACGTTAAAGGTGGATTCAAGTCGGGTGAGGAGGATAGTGTGATCGATGGTGTCAAAGGCAGCGCTGAGGTCGAGGAGGACGAGAATGTTGAGGTTGCCAGCGTCAGAGGAGAGGAGAAGGTCGTTGGTGATTTTGAGGAGAGCAGTTTCAGTACTGTGGTTGGAGCGGAATCCGGATTGGAATGTTTCATACAAGTTATTGGCAGAGAGATGATGTTTGAGTTGAGTGGCTACAGCGCGTTCCAAAACTTTTGACAGAAAGGGTAGGTTGGAGATGGGTCTGAAGTTGTTTAGGGTGTCAGGGTTTAGACCAGGTTTTTTTAGAATGGGGGTAACAGCAGCAATTTTGAGGGAAGGTGGGACGATGCCTGTAGACAGGGAGGAGTTTATTGTTGCAATGATAAGTGGAGAGAGAGCAGGGAGGGAGGCTTTGACAAAGCTGGAGGGGATGGGGTCAAGAGTGCAGGTGGCAGTTTTCATTCCTATGAGGAGTTCAGAGAGGTCAGTAGGAGAGATTGGGGAGAACCGAGACAGGGGATGGCAGGACAAGGGGGGGCAGGTGGTTGGAGGGGGAGCGGGTGCGGCGGTGGTCAAGCTGTTGTAGATGTTGTCAATTTTGCGTTGGAAGAAAGAGAGGAAGGAGATGCAGTTGTCTACTGTGAATGACTGGGTGGTGGTGTTCAGGGGGCGGAGGAGTTTGTTTATTGTCGAGAAGAGTGCTTTTGGGTTTCCGGAGCCAGAGTGGATAATTTGAGAGTAGTAGGCAGAGCGGGCGCGGGAGAGGGCATCTTTGTAGTGTTGTATGTGGTCCTTGTAGGCTTGGGAGTGAACTGTGAGACCCGTTTTATTGCGGAGTCTTTCAAGTTGGCGAGCACGAGTTTTCATCAGGTGGAGTTCAGGGGTAAACCAGGGAGCAGAATGGGTGAAAGAAACTGTTTTGGTTTTTACAGGCGCAAGCTGGTCAAGGCAGGAGGAGAGAGTGTGGTTGTAGTAGTCAGTGAGGTCGGAAGGGGTGTGGAGGTCAATGAAGGGAGAAGTGGACATTTTTTCAGAGAGGGTGGATGAGAATGAGGTAGGTGAAAGAGCGTTTAGCTTACGGAAGTTGATTGTGCGATAATGCCTTGGTGTTGGGGCGGGGATGTTGATGGTCAGAGTGATGGCTAAGTGGTCAGAGAGGGTGAGGTCGGAGCCATAGAGATGGTGCAAATTTAATCCAGTGGAGCAGACAAGGTCCAAAATGTGACCACGGATATGGGTAGGAAAGTCGACATGTTGAGTGAGGTTAAAGCAGGTGAGTAAATCAGTGAAGTCAGTGGTTATTGTGGAGTCAGTGGAGTCCATGTGGATATTGAAATCACCAAGGAGGAGGATTGAGGGGGAGAGGGAACATAGCTGGGTCAGAAAGTAGGAGAAGTCAGACAGGAATGATGGGTGTGGTTTGGGAGGGCGGTAGACGACAGCCATGACTGACTGCGTGTGACCAGAGAGTTTTAAAGCCAGGTGTTCAAATGATGGAGCAGATGAGATGGAGATGAGGTTGGTCTTGATGTCTTGACGGTGGATAACGGCAATTCCACCACCTCGGCCCTCCGAGCGTGGTTTATTGACGTAGGAATATCCATTGGGTGTGGTGAGGTTGAGTGTGTAGTAGTCCAGAGGTTGTTGCCAGGTTTCGGTGAGACAGAGAAAGTCCAGTTTGTTATCCAGGATGTATTCGTTCAGGATGAGGCATTTATTGTTGAGGGACCGGGTGTTGAACAGGGTGAGCTTGATGTTGTTTTGAACAGCAGGGATGAATTCAGGTGATTTAGCCAGGGTTCGTAGGCAAGAGGTGCGATCGTGTGGGTTGCTGTGACCAGGTGCGCTGGGACGAAGAGTGAGAGTGCGCTGAGCCGACCAGAGGACGGGGATGGAGTGACCTGATTGCAAATAAACAAACTTGCGACCGGAGCCACGGTGAATGTACCTGGGTCGTCGGAGGAGTCCATTTGATTTGATGGCAGAGATGCATGATGGGGTGGAGCGGGTATTGAGCAGAAGAAGCCTTGCGGCGGAGTACTTCAGAGCCATGCCAGGCAGGAGCGAAGGGACGAGTACGAGGCCAAGGTCGGGGAGGCAAAGCGGCAAACGCAGCGGCAAACTACTACTACTACTACTACTACTACTACTACTAATAGTACTAACCCGCATGCCCAGCTAAGTGGCGTAGGGACCCACTTGGGGGGTTGCCTCTTTTACATTTCATTCCTTTGGGACACGGGGAACGTGAGTTTGGGCCAGGAATTTTGGAATTTTTGACCATGGTGCCAGTGATTGCTCACCTACTCTTCGCAAAAGACACCGTGAGATCCATCCACCAACTCGTGATGGCAGATGCGCGCCCCTATAATAGCCAGCATAATTGGCAGAATTGTCAAAAAAAAACTCGCAGCGCAACCATCATCAAATGTCTGTCAAATATGCATTTACATGATATCAATCACAATTGATTCTACCATGTCACCATATTACTGAAGGGATTAAATAATGGCCAGTTATGTGGCCTGTAAATGTAAAAAGCAAAGTGAAATAACTTTTTCGAGTTCCTGTAGAGTTTATCAGGTAAGAAGGCTCAATATATTGTTAAAGTGCACCGTCTGGTTCCCCGTTCCGAACTTTGCGAGTCCTTCCCCCATCACAGAGATTGCCGTCTGGGTCCTCATGCCTAATGTTACGTTACCATGCTGATTGCAATCTCAGTACTGGGTGAGTGACATGCTGGGGCCAACACTGGGCAGATCTTATTGTCTGGCCGAGCAACCAGCATCACGTGTTGCCAAACTCTTTGCGGTTCATGACCATGCAAAGCTTTATCTCAAGCAGATTTCCCCCCCAGGCGCCAAATGTCACCATCGTGAGCAAGCAGAATGAGTCGAGGCCAAGACAGGTTCAACACTTACACACTATTTGTGATGCAAAATAAAGCACGTATGCCAATGATAATAAAACTATACCCCAATGTTACCCATTATACCGACAACATGACTAATGGAACAAATCATTGAATTTATAATGTTGTATAAAAAATATTACAGAATTCATATCTGAAACTCGTCAAGCACAAAACTTGCACATATTTTCAAAATGTGGAAAAACACCCAAAATGTTTTTAATAAATATTTCAATAAATATTTTTTAAAAACAATCGTTTTAATAAATATTGTCCAATCACAGCACGTGTAACATAGGCCATGAGCGGCCGTGAGTGCTAATCAGCCAATTGCACGCTTCGTTTCAGACTGTACATACAGTACTGGCGCAGCTGTCATGGCGACTTACATGTCGTTTGATGCAGCTACGGAAGGCGACTTTAAATAACAACTATAACGGCACTCTTCGACGTCAAGACGTCGACTGATATGCCTCCACCCACATTATTACATCATTATAATACTTGTATCAAGTTCGATTTAAATCCATTCACCTGTGCCCAAGTTAGCACATTTTAACCTGTAATCCTCTGACCTTTGACCTATTGACCCCAAAATCGAATCAGTTAATCTTTACATCATTATACATATCTGTACCAAGTTTGAATTAGATCCCTTTAGCCATTCTCAAGTTATAGACCGATTACAGATTTTGACCTTTGACCTCTTGACACCAAAATCTAACCACTTAATCTTTACAACATTATACATACCTGTACCAAGTTTGAATTACATCACTTCAGCCATTCTCAAGTTATAGACCTATTACAGATTTGACCTTTGACCTTTAACCCCAAAATCTAATCACTTAATCTTTACATCATTATACATGCCTGTAGTAAGTTTGAATTAGATCACTTCAGCCGTTCTCAAGTTATAGACCTATTACAAATTTTGACGTTTGACCTATCTAATCCATCTAATAATTCTTAATTTAATTATTAATCATAATTTAAAGCTTCTTGTTCACCCAAAGATCTAATCAGTTCATCTTTACATCATTCAAAATAAGTGTACCAAATTTTATCAGAATCCCATCATTGGTTCACAAGTTGTCGCAGTAACAGTATTTTTTACCTAACATGACCTCTGACCTTTACCCTTTGACCTCGTGACCCCAAAATCTAAACAGTTCATCTTTTCCTCATTATACATACGTACCTGTGCCAAGTTTGACGAAGATCCCTTTAGCCATTCTCAAGTTATCGCTGTAACGAAAACCTTCGTCGGCAGAGACATAATAAAAACTTTTCATGCCAAAGTATCTGCCTTTGAATATAGGTGTGTGTACCAAGTGTGTGTGTGTGTGTGTGTGTGTACACACACACATACACACACACTATAGGTATGGTAATATGGTCCTCGGGCCCATCAACCGTTTCTCCTGCTTAAACTCGAGACTTTTGGCCAAACAAACACCTCATAAGCACATAAACAGCCAAACAAAGGTAGGAACATGAAATAAAGGTCATATGGGATGATGGGGTGTACTTAGGATTAGGGTTAGTTAGTTTCGGGCTAACCTTAGCTTAGGTTAGCGTTCTTAACATAAAAGCTTGTTCTTCATGTTTTTCCTTACAAATCATTCATTATTCCAGTGCACAAACGTGTATTTCATAAAATTGAATGTACTTGGTTGGACCTTGGACGAAGCAAAGCAACACATATTAAATAAGAAACCTTATTCGTGCAACAACAGTCTTGTTTGCTTCATGGAAGCATTTTTGACAAAAAAGCTTCTTGTTCACGATTTTGTTACAAATCACAATCCCAGTGCAGAAACGTGTGGTTCATCAAATCGTGTGTATGAAGCATATACACAGCAAATTAACACATATTGCACAAGAAACCTAATTTTGTGCAGGATTTTTGTTGAAAGTTGCTATTCCAGTGCAGAAACCGTTGTGTTTCATCAAATGGAGTGTACTTTTGCTTGTACAGAGCAAATTTACAAATATTACACGTCAAACCGTGTTTGTGCAAAAACAGTCTAAAAAGAGTCTAGTTTAGTCAACAGGGCAGTTTTTGACATTAACACTTCTTGTGAAAATTTTTGTTACAAATCACGATACTTGTAAGTGCACGTTTTGTGTTAACAATTTCTATTCCAGTGCAAAAACATGGGTTTCATTAAATAGTCTGTATTAAACTTGTACACAGATAAGCCTGGTGTTGGCTTAGCGGTTAGGGTGCCGGCTTGGGATCCTGGGTTTGAATCCTGGTCGATCGCTGAATCAACGCCAGGGGGGTTGACTCGGCCTGTCAACTTCTGATGTCGGCAAATTGAGTACCAGTTCACTGGTAATTCCCTGTGTGTCACAAGAGGCAACTAACAGGGTTGGTGGCAGGAAGGGCATCCGGCCATAAAACATTGCTTCAAAAAGGGGACCACGGTGCCCCCCAAAAAAGCCAACCCCTGGTCTGTGGGGAAAAATGGCCTCTAAAGGTGGTTCAAACTTGTACACAGAAACAACACATACCATATAACCAACCTTATTCATGCAAAAACAGTATCGTTTGCCTAATAGAAGCGTTTTTATGCAAAATCTTGTGCACATTTTTTGTTGCAAGTCACTATTTTCGTTCAGAAACATGTTTTTTCAACAAATATAGTGCATTTAGCTTATACCAGCAAAACAAAACATATTTCACAAGAAACCTCATTCGTATAAAATAGTCTTGTTTGTTTAATCGAAGCGTTTTTGAGACAAAATCTTGTTGTGCACCTTTTCTTTTGTTACAAATCACTATTTAGTACAGAAACTCTACTCTCTGTCGCTCCATTCTTCATCCCTCAGATCGGCAGTCTGCAGCCCCCTCACTCTCTGCAGACCTGGACGAAATCACAGACTGGGCAATCAAGTGGAACATGTCTTTCAATCCTGACAAATCTCACACTCTTACGATGTCTCTCCGAAAAGACCGACTGGACAACCCTCCCATCCACTTTCTGAATAATCCTCTCCAAGAAGTTCTGTCACTCAAGCTTTTGGGTCTCACTATCTGCCATGATCTTTCCTGGGAAAACCACATTTCAAATCTGGCCTCCAAAGCCAGTCGCCGACTGGGCATCCTCCGTCGTGCGAAGTCCTTCCTTGGCACACCTGAGCTCCTCACCACATACAAGGCTTTCATCCGCAGCTCAATGGAATACTGCTCTCCCCTCTGGGCTGGTGCTCCTGCCTCACAACTAGCTCGTCTTCACGCTGTTGAAACCAAAGCATTCAGAATCATTGGAATCTCCCGCGATGAAGCTAACTCCAAGGGCCTCTCACTCACTCACCGCAGGCAGGTTGGTGGTCTTTCCGTCTTCTACCGACTCCTCTCTGGCCTTGCCCCCCCAGCTCTCTCTGGGCTCTGTCCCGCAAATATTCCTACAGGTCGCACAAGATCTGCCTGCAACCCTCTTATGGTCAAACTGCCAAAATCAAGACTCTCTGCTCACCTTCACTCCTTCATTCCTCTTTTCTCCTGCCTCTGGAACAAACTCCCTCACTCTCTTCAATCCCACTCCACCCTCCAGGTCTTTGAAACAGCTGTTCACCACCATCTCTTATCTTCCCCCATCCAAAACCTTGATCTTTTCTTACCCCCGCTAATTTCACCCCAATTCCACTTTTTTGAAATACCAACTTCTGTCCTGGAAGTCCTTGGTGTCCTTGTGTTTTATACTTCTCCCTCCCCCCCCCCCCTTCCCACGCCTCCTCCCCCCAAGCCCTCTCCCTTCCACACATCTCCCTGCTCTCAAATGTTGTGTTTGTGTGCTTCCCCTTCTCTCCCCATCTTGTTTTCCGCTCCCTCTTTTTATATATTTTGTTTGTCTGGTTGATTTGTTTGTGAAGTAAATGTTAGCTCTTTCACGAGCCTCGATTCAGTATACAAAAAAAAAAAAAAAAAAAAAAAACGTAGGTGGTTCATTAAATAATGTGTATTTAGCTTGTACACAACAAACAATACATTAATTAAAGAATAAACGTTATTCGTGCAAAACAGTTTTGTTTGCTTAAAAACTGACAGAGCACTTATTAATTATTAAAAACGATCCGATTTGACAAATATGTATGGTGTATAATGATATAATGAACCTTCATTTACTTAGATTGAAAATTGGCAGAACAGCTATAATTTCTGATTCTTTTACTTGGGCCGTAATCTTTATTTACCAAATCACTTTTTCGAAATGACCTGGGTTGATGCTTTCATCAATCTTTCTATGCTATGCCTGGCATTTTACTTGTACCCCTCTGTCTCAATGCTTTGGCTGGCATTTGGATATCGTTCAATGGAGTTTATATATCTGCTTTGGCTTTGTGTCTCTGCCCTAACCTCGCTTTCTTTGAATTTTCTAACCTTGGCCATTTTTGTGTTATTGACCAGATGTTCTGTCGGTATCTCCTTTGTCTGTTGCTTTGCCTTTGTCAACATTCTCAATTTCCTCTTTCGGTGTAATAGTAGATTAGGTATGTAGATAGGTAACCCCATGCTTGACAGTGTATCATGGTAATGATAGGCAGGTTGTAAATGTTTGTGGGTGTATCATGGTACACTCTGAGCAGCCATAGGAAACAGACTCACACTGGTGAGTGCAACCCAACAATACTTTTACCCATTCAACCTCACATACAGTCACGTGAAAAAGTAAGTACACCCCATGTAAAGTTTTGACTTTTTCAACATATTTCAACATACAGCTATTTGATCTTCATTTCAACAATATTGACAGATAAATGTGATATAATATAACAAATATCATGAAACATTTACATTATGTAGTCCATTGTATAATTTAAATAAACATAAATGCAAATTTCGCATGTGGAAAAAGTAAGTACACCCCTACATTTATCACTACTTCAAATACCTAAAATTAGAATCAGGTGCACCAGCTCAGGTGCAAATGATTATAACATCATTAGAGAGGATCTTGGAGGAACCTGTCTTATTTAAACCTCAGACATTTCGTTTGGTTTGCTCTTTGTTGTTAAAGTGTGCAGCGTCACCATGCCTAGATAAAAAGAGCTCTCTGAGGCCTTCAGAAAGAAGGTTATAGATGCCTACGAGTCTGGGAAGGGATTTAAAAAGATCTCCAAACAATTTGAAATCAATCATTTGACTGTCCGGAAGATCATCTACAAGTGGAGAAGATTCCAAACAACTGCCAACTTGTTTAGGCCAGGCCGCCTCAGCAAGTTCAGCCCGAGAACAGACCGCAAGATGCTGAAAGAAGTCTCTAAGGACCCCAGATTGTCATCACGGGACCTATAGGTAGCTCTTGCCACTGTTGATGTCAAAGTGCACGAGTCTACCATTAGAAAGAGGCTGCACAAATTTGATCTACATGGGAGGTGTGCCAGGAGGAAACCTTTGCTGTCCAGAAAGAACATCAGGGCAAGACTAAAGCTTGCCAATGAACACATAGGCAAACACCAGCACTTCTGGAACAATGTGCTCTGGACAGATGAGTCAAAGGTAGAGCTATTTGGCCACAGTACCAGAAGACATGTTTGGCGAAAACCAAAGACAGCATTTGACCACAACAACCTGATACCAACTGTAAAGCATGGTGGTGGAAATTTTATGGTTTGGAGCAGCTTTTCTGCATCAGGGCCTGGGCAGCTCACCATCATAGAATCCACTATGAATTCTTCATTGTACCAGAGGGTGCTTGAGGATAATGTGAGGCCATCTGTCGGAAAGTTGAAGCTCAACCGAAGGTGGACCTAGCCACATGACAATGGCCCTAAACATACCAGTAAATCCACCAAGGAATGGCTGAAAATAAAGAAATGGAGGGTTCTGGAATGGCCAAGTCAAAGCCCGAATCTAAATCCCATCGAGATGTTGTGGGGGGATTTGAAACGAGCTCTGCATGCAAGAAACCCCTCAAACATCGCACAGCTGAAAGAATTCTGCATGGAGGAGTGGGCAAAAATTTCTCCCAGTCGATGTCAGAGACTGGTAGACAGTTATAAGAAACACGTACTTGAGGTTGTTTCTGCCAAAGGGGGCAGTACCACCTATTAGAGCCAGGGGTGTACTTACTTTTCCACATGCGAAATTTGCATTTATGTTTATTTAAATTATACAATGGACTACAAAATGTAAATGTTTCATGATATTTGTTATATTATATCACCTTTATCTATAAATATTGTTGAAATGAAGATCAAATAGCTGTATGTTGAAATATGTTGGAAAAAGTCAAAACTTTAGCTGTGTAGTGTCAAAGACTGTATGGTGTCAAATTTTTAAAGCAAAACAACGAAGTTGGTCGCACCAGACGATGCCAAGCTTGTAAGCCATTCATTGTGTGCTGAAACGTCGATGTGATAGTAACAATAAATAAATGAAACGTTTACATTGTGTTTTTAGAACACATTCAGCAGGGATTATCTCGTGAATAGTGGTGTTCGTTGTATAAAGTGCAAATAATTGTAAAATTGGTGATACTCCTCATTGAGTGTTCTTTTTATGCACATGAATTTATATTCTAATCAACCCTGGTGAAGTCTACATGTATTTTAGCAGCAACAGACATGGCTTGCTGAAGCAGTCCAACACACAAAGCAATCAAGGAGCTTGACATGTCATTGTGTCAGCCACAGCCCACGCTTTGGGATTTGAACCACAGCCTGTCCTATAATTGGCTCGTTGCCGAGCAATGTGATTGCATCAAAGCAGCACCACATATGATTCACGAGAATAATGAATGCATAACACTATGGGCTTACACGCAGGTGCTTTTCACGAGCATCGGCACCCACTCTCCTTGATGGTGCAAGTTAGGGCAACATTAACTAATATACGACAGAGTTGGGAGACGAGGGTAAGAGACTAACATCGAGGAGACCTAGTGCACACACGAATAAGAAGAAGATCCAATCAGCAAATAGAGTAGTCCTGTCTAAGTTCAATCCCTATCGAAGGGGAGGAATAAATCGAAAACTTCCATTTAGTGCAGATAAAATAGGGGGCACAGTGCGAGTGGTGTACTATTGTATAGTACATACAATATCCTACCAAAGGTCATGCGACACCCCTTTGTAGTTGTGAGAATTGCTCACACTTTCGTCCGATATGCATAACCAACCATTATTTTCATAAACAGAAAGTGAAAATAGTCGAGGAACTTTTTGCTTTTTCAGTACTAGAGTATAATGTTCCAGAGAAAGGAATTAACAGAAATCCAAGGATGAATGATTCATCTGCTGTCAAAGAGTGGTTACAAATCTGCTGTCGACCATCCAAGCAATTCTTACATCAGCTTTGCGGAAGTTAATGAGGAAGTGAAGAGGACATAAAACACAAACTCTGACTTTGTTTTTGGAAGTACATCAAAAATCACGTCACGAGGAAAGAAAACCTTGAGATGGTGGGAAAGATGGAACTGTTCTCAAATAATCCTCCATTGTGTGACAGACCATGGGAAGTTCCCAAAGGGGTAAACTTTTCGTGGACCCCGGACCATTTCCACCAAGAGGGGGTCCCGCCTGTTTTTCGGTGGGCCTTATCAGGAAAACACCAGAATATTGTTGTCCTTCCTTGAATTTGATGCAGGCGCTGGCCCACTTCTGATAAGGCTCATTTCCTGATTACATATAGAAGATCACCTGTACATGAGCCTTGAATCAGTGTGATACAAATACCAAGTGAGGTACAAATTGAGTACCAGTTCACTGGTAATTCCCTGCTTGTCGTTAAAGGCGGCAAAAAGGGTTGGCGTCAGGAAGGGCATCCGGCCGTAAAACATTGCTTCAAAAAGGGGACCGAAAAACAACAACTACCACGGTTCCCGAAAAAGGCCAACCCCCGCTTGCGGGGAAAAATGGCCTCTAAAGGTACAAAAATAAAAAAACAGATATACTGTTTTCTCAGAGTGGGGAAACAAGGTTTGTTGAGCAACATGCCCAAGTAGACATTATTAAAATTTGATAGCAGGCTCTATGAGATTTGTTGGGATGTAAATCATGGACTTGACGAGAATGACTGCAAAATCTGGAAGAAAAAAAAAACTACAGCAAATGCACGATGTGATGAATGGCAGAGAATCCCAAGTACAACCTTTTCTTTCTGAATCATGGGATACAACTACGATTGATACGTTGTTGCCAATTCACAAGAACAGAGCATGGCAGCAGGCATGCAGGAAGAGTGGCACATTGTTGTGACTTCTTTATCTTCTCTTCATCTGAAAAAAGAAAAGTTCCAGCAATCTGAGATTTTTTTTCTCTCTTGTATTTTCATCTTCTTTGTATTCCTGGTTTCACTTTAAATACTTATCACGCCTACTCCCTAATGGAGCATCAAAGGAAGGGTGGGGGAGGGGCGGGGGGGATTAAATTTGGGTTCAACCACCCACGTGTAACTTGCCATCCACAGCTTTGTTATGATTACTATTTTTTTCATTATATATATATATATATATACATACATCTGTACAGTGCATTCAGAAAGTATTCAGACCCCTTCACTTTTTTCACATGTTGTAATGTTGCAGCCTTATGCTGAAATCGTTTAAAATCATTTTTTCCCTCATCAATCTACACGCAATACCCCATAATGACAAAGAGAAAACAGGATTTTAGAAAGTTTTGCAAATTTATTAAAAAGAAAAAACTGAAATATCACATTGACATAAGTATTCAGACCCTTTGCTATGACACCTGAAATTTAGCTCAGGTGCCTCCCATTTCTTTTGATCATCTTTGAGATGTTTCTACACCTTGATTGGAGTCAACCTGTGGTAAATTCAATTGATTGGACATGATTTGGAAAAGCACACACCTGTCTATATAAGGTCTCACAGCTGACAATGCATATCAGAGCAGAAACCAAGCGAAACCAACCAAGCCATGAGGTCGAGGAACTGCGTGCACGATTCGTGCCTCCGGCACCCGCACGGTATTGTTGGCGCCGTACCGCGGCAAGAGCGGTCGGAAGGAAATGTGGAGAGGAAATGTTCGAGAGGAAATGTGGAGTTTCGCAGCCACACACCTTACTGGGTGAGGTGCTCTGACCGTGGTAGGTTGGGTCATCGTGCGTGGGACCGAAGGGCCCCGCGCAGGGATGGAACCCGGCACCTGGGCCCATCAATTCCACCCCCCCCCCCCCGGCTCGTCAATGCCGGACGGATACCACCCCAGCACCCCATACAGGCGACCAAAATACCCGCATGGATCGCTCGGCCCCTGGAGGCCGAGCCGCGACCAAGTACCTCCATGGATGGGGGCTCATAGTGGAGAGGACTGGGGGGGAGTATTGTACCCCACGTGGGGGAATGGTAGTGTGACCATTCCTCACACAGGGGGGGGGGGCATGAGCACTAGTTTAGGGGGATGGCAGTGTTAGGCCAATGGAGGGGGCAGCAATGGTTGCCTCCATAGGGCACCGAAACTATCCGAGGGAGGGCTAGGATAATTATTAGGGATTTAGAGAGACCATAGGGACTGAGAGTTAAGTAGTGACATGAACAGTAGTGGGGACGTAGAGAGTTTAGCTGGTTGTTAACAAAGGGTGTGCATAGTTTAAAGGGACGCCGAGGGAAGCACGAGTTATAGGGGAAATTAGTTAGATAGATGATGCTGTGTGTTTGAGAATGAATGGAATTGTGTTGAGGTGTGAGAATAAATGGTGTGCAAATATTTGGTGTGGAATTCATGGTGTGGAATGCATGGTGCGAAGGATTGAATGGGGGGGGAGTGGAACCCATTCATGGAGGCCGGGCAGGGTAGTTTAAAGTT
Source organism: Myxine glutinosa (assembly GCF_964187855.1). Lineage (NCBI taxonomy): Eukaryota > Metazoa > Chordata > Myxini > Myxiniformes > Myxinidae > Myxine > Myxine glutinosa. The sequence continues at coordinate 293,890,741 of NC_136261.1, forward strand.
AGGTAGAGGGTACAGGTAAATTGCATGGATATTGACACCTGTGGTGCTGATTGTGGAATGTTAGTGTTTTGTGAGGTGCAGGAGACAGTGAAATGGCTGGGCGTGTGGTTTAATTGGTAGTTATGGTTATTGAGGCACTCCGTCACTGGGAGCTTGTCGGCCAGGTAAGGCCGCAGGTAGGCTCTGGGAGCCAGTTCGGTTAACGTGTGAGTGGGGCCCAAGGATCCAGGGAAAGGACCCGGGTTGCCCAATGCCAAGGTGGGCATCGAGGGGGTAAGTGCCAGGGAGGGCCTTCCCCAGGTATATTAGGGTGAGGAGCAGGCAAGCTCGGGAGGCGGCTCCATTGAACAGAGGGGCGCAGGTAGACCTTCTGGTAGACCCACACGACCCAGCCCCGAAATTGTGCGAGGGCACGGGGAGAAAATTTGTGGGGTGAAACCCAAATTCGGAGGGCACCACAGTGTGGGCAATGGGAATTCGGGTTCTTAGAACCGCATAGTTTAAAGAGGCCTACTGGCAGGGTACGACCCCGGGGAGTTTAAAAGATTAATGTTGTTAGTGTAGTTAGGATGTGAGACCCCTTCGCACCATCCACAACCATTCACCACGGAGGACGAACTTTGCACCACGACGCTCTGTGAGCTGTTTGGAAAGTGAGATGCATCACGATGTGAGTGAAACATTGTTTTATTCCATCCCTTCCTTCCTGGGAGAACCTGGGAGGGATTTGTGGACGAATTTGGCATTAGAAGGGGACATGGGAGACAAGATGTAGAGAGGAATTGTAAATACAAGGGGGGCTAGGGTAGTGTAGTCAACGGTGGGGGGTACGTACGGTTAGGGACGATCTTGCTCCGCTCACTCTGCCGCGTTCCTCTCACCGCACCAGGTATGGTGGTGCCTGGTCACCTTGTTTTTCATGTGCCACTGTTTGCTTTTCCTTGTGCTTGTTGCGCCTTGTCTTCCTCCCCACCCAGGACAATTTGGAGAGGTACCTGTTGCAGCATCTTGCTGCCAAACCATCACCGTATGGACCACAAGCCTTGTGGCCCTGCTCTTCTGCTATGGAAACTCTTGGCTGCCCCCATCATTTTGCTCCTATGGACCACCTGTTGGGTGGCATTCTGGCCAACCTTCGGACCACCTGTTGGGTGGCATTGAAACCCACCTTTGGACCACGTGTCAGTGGCCCTGTTCACCAGAAAGACAGCTCGGTTTTGAAGAGGTGAAGATTTAGATGGCCCTGATCTTTAAATGGCCTGTATGCCGGTCAGGGCAGCCGGTTTTTGTTAGGGAACACCACAGGACAAGAAGCCACAAGAAGATGATGCAAGCAGCAAGTGCCTCCATTTCCTTTCTCCATTTCTTCCCTCGAGTCCAGGTCCTGGGTTGTCGTGTTTGTAAATAAAGGTAAAGTTTTGTGCATGTAAATATAAGAATGTTGCCCACCGGCTATGTGTTTAGTTTAAAAATTCCAGAAATACGCGAACAGTTGTGGGTGTGAGTCTGTTAGTTAGCTGCTCAACGCATTAGGAGGGACATATCTAGTGTAAATGATGTCGCACACATGGGATTAGAGTTAAATGTTAGGGGGATTACATCTATGCGTCACACTAATGGTAAAGGTAAACGTTGAATGCCGACTCTACCGGTCGCTCCGCCTAAGGTCGACTCGGGGTGAGTCTCGTCGGAGAGGGGGGTCGTGTTGCAGTTTTATGAATAAAGGCAACCCCCCTATAGTTAGTTACACCACAACATGCAGCCTCGTATAGTTAGTTATATCTTATTAAATGTAAAGCATAGTCCCCTTCCCGGTGTTAGGATGTGTTGAGGCAGGCAGGATAATAGTAGGCCTCATCGAAGCCTGAATTGCCTCGTCATGGGACTAGGCCAGGCCTTGCAGGCCCGAAGGAGGAGCTAAAGGGAGTGTCCGAGGGCGTGGCCAATGAGCTGTCACCAATGGGAGCTAAAGGGAGTGGCCGAGGGTGACCAATGAGGGGCTGTCACGACACGTGACCCCAGGCGGCCAATGGAGGCCCGTGGAACATTCAAGTGGGGTTTAGGGGGGTTATAAAACCCGGCCCCGGCTCCCCGCTCTCTCTCTGACTCTGGCTCACTCTCTGACCCTCTGAAGTTCTGACCCACTGACTCTTTGGCTCTGACCCGCTGACTTTGGCTCTGACCCACTGACTCGTTGGCTCTGACTCTCTGGCTGGGCTCCTGCTATATTCTCCCTTGCTCGCTTGGCTCCCGCAGACTGAGCGCTCCTCGGGTTCCTGCGACATGCACGTCCTTGATCGTCGTCCCTGCCGCGATCATCTCTGGCTGTGGTGTCCCAGGTTGGAGCGATTCTTGGGGCTTCTGTCCAACGAGCCCATCCGGGCGAGCTGCACGAAGCGGCCGCGCTTCGCGTGCATTACCCTCTTCCTTCCCTTCCCCGAACGAATGAGGGCCCTTTACTGAGGACCTAGGTAAGGCCGCTAAGATTCTTCGCTTTGTCCCTGTTCTGTAAATACTGTGAATTGTGAATAAATCCTGTGTTTGGTTTCCAACCTGGCCGTCATCGTCCTTTCCATATTGACCTAGCATCGCTCCGAATTGAAACCGCTCGATCGGGTTCGATAGTGTTAACGGCACGAGTTACGCGACGCACAACTGCTCGGTTGGGGTTTTTTACTCGGGGTTTTCACTGGAATAATTTTACCTTCGAGTCGCAAAATTGAGTTTTGGGAATTTTAATCAACACTTCGCAAAACAAAGTCACCGTCACACTGTGGTAACTTGACAAAGCAAAATAGTTGAAAATAACAGGAATAGTAAAAGGCAAAAGTCAAAAATGGCAAAGACAAAAATCAAAAATGGCAAAGACAAAAATGGCGATGGCCTGAAACAAATAAAGGAGGGACACAATCCCCCAGTCAAAACCATCCTCCCGGCAAGCACATTAAACCACTACCCGGCACACCAACCATCACAGAAGGACAAAACTTTGGATTTACTTACAAAAATACGTGTCGTATCTCGTACAAAACCAGCGCTCAGCTCTCGGATCCAGAACCATCCAACTTTTATGTGCAGCATTTCGTCACTAAAACACGACACCGTTCCTACTTATTACTCCATCATGTCTTTCAATGAAAAATATATAGCCTCACACACGCCGTCGTGTCCGAGCTTCACAAAATCATGGCCGACACTTCACTCTCAAAACGTGACGCCCCACAATGCCCCACAGCTTACATAACGTCCGCTCCAAATCTCGCGGCACACCAACTTTCGCGGGATTAACGCTACCTTCCGGTGTGGAATTATCGGTGCTTAAATACCACCTGGTTACATATTGTTATGAATTTTGGGGTAGTGATATATCGATTCAGGTAGATGTGTAGAGGTAGGTGCTCCGATGATCGTGGGTAGAAATAACCATTTCGATGTACATAAGTCAGGGACCTGTTTAGCCCGAATGTCGAATTAAGTGTATATTTGTCCCAATTACGAGGAATGGGGCATGTTAACTAGTGTAGGGATTATGTTAATTCCCCTGTGCGTGAGACCTTGTGATCTATCCTTTGGCTGTTTTGGCACTGCACCATAGACACTAGTCAGGCCCATTAGTACACTAATTAAATTCCCCCCCCCCCCACAGTAAAACTCACCGGAAGCTAGTTCGGAGCACTGCCGATGGAACCGCGGCCAGCTACATCACCAACTTGTATAGCAACACACATAGCACAGGCAGGCCAGCAGCCAAGCCCAGAAGGACTCGCTATTGGGCGGGAGTTGACCAATGGGAAGAACGGAGTAAGGAAGGACTTGTGATTGGCCAGGGGCGGGGCAAGAAGCTTCCCGCGGATTGGTGGAAGGAAGGCTGAGAAGGAAGCAGAGGACTGATTGGTAGGGCAAGCCAATGACATCAAAGGGTGGCCTGCGGGCATTGGTGGAGAGCGAAAGACAGTAGTGGTGGCCTGCGGGCATTGGTGGAGAGGCACAGGTGACGTCAAGAGATGGTCAATAAAATAAGTCTCGGACCGACATATTCTCTCTCTTGCCTTCTCTCTCGCTTGCCTTCTCTCTCGCTTGCCTTCTCTCTCGCTTGCCACTCACGCCTTCCTCTGCCATCGACTCTCTCCTCTTGGTTCCGGACATTGGCGAGTGACGGTGTGGGACGTGACCTGTGGTCGGAACGAGGGGAGCTGCGGATTGTTCGCTGACTCACGTGACCTGCCTGGAGCGGGCGCGGACGTGCCGCGAGCACACGAGGGAATGGAGGCCTGTTTTCACACCAACTGCCGGGCAATTCCCGCCGACACACCAGGCGAGTTTGGGGCCGACACTGTTCCTGACGAGACCCTGAGCTGGTTGAGCTAAGCACACACTACACACACAGTTATTTTCAGTTATAGTTCCCTGTGTCTGTGTTTAAGTCTGGTGTGAGGGATCCCAATTTAGGATATTTATTTACTGCCACGTTTCTTGTCAGCAGTATTCCGTTAAATAAACCTGTTTATTTTTGAACATTTTAAACCCGGGTTTTCGTTTGAGTTATTTTTTCAGGTTTGAAGACTGCCCAGTGAGATCGCGACAGGTAAGCTCCAGCTTCTTCTTCATTCTTCCTCCGCGAAGATAGTACAATCCGCTAATTGAATTGAACGCCTCCATCAACACTCGATTTGCTATCCGTGATTTTCCTGTCTTCACCGAGGGGAATCACAGGACAATATACTTTGTAATTAGCTATCATTTTCTTAGAAATTAATGTTTTTTAAATGTTCAATAATAGGGCTATCTTTTATCTTATTTTAATAGGGCTTTCCTTTGTTTCTACAGACACAAAAAGGTGGTATTTTGGACTTCCTCCTCCTCCTTTGCCTGCTGTACGCATCTTGTAAGCCTAGGCCTTAACATCCCATCCTTATGCTTCCATAATAAATAGATGACCCACTTTCTGGCATCCAGCAATTAATATCAACACAGCACATTTGATGGTAATTGCAAGAGAAACTTGAAGAACGCATTAAACGAGTAAGACAGGAAGGTACACGTGGCTCCAGCGGGGGTCTGTGGGACATGGGTGTGGGGGGTTCACAACATCCAAATGATAGTCGTTGGTGACCTAAAATTTGCACCACGACCACCATGCAAAAAGCATCACAGTGCACACACTACCGAGGTCACACTTCAGAGCATAGCCTGAGGGTCGTTTGCCTGTCATGTCAGAGTCACTCACTATATCTCGGGGTCAGATGCCATCCAGTCAAGTCGCTGCTCCAGGTGCAAAGCGAGTCTCAGAATCCTGGAGCGTCACTTGCAATAACACCCAAACCAGGATTTAGTAGTGAAATAAACAAATAAATAATGAACCAACCAATGTTCCTTAAAATGCGGATGAGGTCCACTGTGAAGTTGGTACTGAGGAAAACCAAGTATAAGTAGGTATTATCACCTTTGCGTTTGCTTGCCAGATAATTTTGGTTTTTCTGCTTCTTCTTGGCACAATTGCTGTATACATGCAGCGCACGCGGGAGGTGCGCTCAATGCCACGCGTGTGTAGGTGTGTATCCGTGAGGCACTCACAACCAAAATATCGGATGAGGAACACATGGATATTTCCCGCCTGAAAACGTACACGGAAGAGGAGGACACGGAGGAGCATCTGCAAAGAAGGGCTACGTAGGAAGAGAGTGAAGTGTTTCGAAGCAGAAATTGTTTTCAGAATGAGGATGTGATGGTGAAGAGGAAAAACGGATTTCTTTTTAAAATCGTTATCCACGCAAGGAGTTACCCACGCACGAAGTTACCCACGCACGGAGTCTGTGCCTTCCTCGATTTGCCATTTTGACTTTTCCCCCAACAACACCGCAAAGTCCCCTCGTTGACGAACAGCTTCTCGGCGAATGTCCGGGCCGGCTGGTTAAAGCACTCCGAGCGAGGAGACAATTGATTTCCTGACACGGCCATTTTGGTTTCTATTCCATCCCGTATTATTTTGCCCTTCGCCGAAGACGCCACGTGGGCGGCGGATTCACGGAGGAAGTTCCGCAAGAAATGTCAGATCATCGCCCGACACGTGGACACGACGACGTTGTCGATGTGGATGGGGGATTTGGGGTTCAACCCGCGAACGAAACTATTTTTGACCTCCATTAACAATTTGAGTAAAATGGTGAATTCCTCGTATGGTTGGTGCAGTTGCTGAAGAAAGGGGTTAAACATTTTCCACTTGTCCAAAAGTTGTCAGAGGCAAAGACATGACTTGTATTCCAATGGCGCTGCTGGAAATGCAGACAAAAGAAAGAAGAAATGTACGATGCTGACCGCCGTGGGAAGGAGGAGAAGCTGATATTTCGGGCGCGAACCCTTCGTCGGAGGAAAAAAAAGAGTTCAACTTCCAAAAGGCGGTTAGCATATAGACACCTCGATCCACGTCCTGCTCATTCCATCCATTGTTCTACCTGTCCGCCCACGCAAATCGGCAAATAGCCTTCACCAGCAAGACTAGTTGGTTCTTCATTCTAAGATTGGTGACAAGTTTCGGTGGGGCCAGGGCGATGAGGACCAGGACCAGGACGGTCCAAGACCACCCAGACCATAACTTTCCGACGCTTTGTGAAGGACACCGTGGGATCTTTGACGTCCACCAACTAATGTCGGTGTTGGGGCGCCTTGTTTAATGTACATCGGAGGGACGGCACACACATCGATGAATCACCCAGTCTGTAAAACACCAGGATGGCGGTTTATAGCTCGGTCGGGATTCAAACCCAGGCTAGAAAAGCAAAAGTAGCACCGCAAGCGGCCGCGGACAAACAGACACACACAAACTTCACCCTCTATAATGGATTTGTTAACACTTTATTTATTTACTCTTTAACACATACTGTGAGATAAAAAGGCTGTTGTGATTTTGCGTTGTTGATGTTCTAATTTAGAATATTCATGAAAGAAGTTGTTTTTTAAAGTTACAAAAGAGAGATAATTGGTGGGGTATGGGGGGGCCGGGGGGAGGGGGAGGAGAGTACATGGTTCTTTGCCCTGGGGCCCGTGCTGGCTCTCGACACTCCTGGGTGAGACACGAACATTCCTTCATGGAGGGGAGAGAAGGTGGGGGAGAAAGGGGCTTGACCCCCTCCTCTTATTTACTACAAACCTGCTTCTGCTCCAAAACACCACCAAAGCCCGGAGGTGAAATCTTGCCTTCGGGATAACCTAATTGACTGGGAGCATCCTATTGTAAGCTATATATTGCGACAATAAGCAAGAGGTAAAAAGTTTGCAAAAGAAAATAAATAGCTGCGGGATATTTTGTTATCCTCTTGGAAGAAAAGAAAAGCCGGATATAAATTTGAAATATGAGGGTTGACCAGTAATCCTTGACCTAACTTAGAGAAAAGAATGGATAATTCTTCATTATGCCTCCGCCGACGAAGGCATTGTTTTCGGGTTGTCCGTCTGTCCGTCCATACGGACTAAACCTCGTTTTTCTCAGCAACCACATGTCCGATTGAGACGAAACGTTCAGGGTAGGGGCGACACCCATGCATAATGTTTTATGATAATTATGACGTCATAGGTTACGTGGTATGACAGCCATCTTGGATTAAACGCAAATAATAATAAAAATGATTTCTTGGAAACCGATGAATGGAAAAATTTGAAACTTGGCACATTGTCAAGTACTCCTAATGGGGAACGAAGACACCATAGGTGAAGTGGTATACCAGCCAAAAATGTTTTCATCGAATTCCTTATCCTAAAAATCTGAAATTGCATGCACATGATCTATGACACATGAATGAATGCAAATCATAGATCATGTGCATTGAAATATTAAATTTATGACATCATAGGTCACATGGTTTGGTAGCCATATTAGATTTAACCTAAAACCTTAAAAAACATCTTCTCCCAAACCACCAAATCAACTGGCTCGAAACTTTACGCGTGTCATTGACTAGGCATGGCAATTAAAAGATGTTCACGAAAACATCATTGATCACATGGTGTGGCAGCCATATTGGATTGAAGGAAAATATTAAATAATTATATCTCTAAAACCGCTTACTTACCCTATCGATGTGAAATTTTACAAATATCACCTAGCACCATTGTTGCGTATAGTTTGAAAATGATGTTGTTGTAGGTCCGTGGTTTGGCAGCCATCTTGGATAGAAAAATGAACCTTCTCCGATCAACACGAAACTTCACAAACGTGATCCCCTACCCATACATATGCAGAGTGTACATTTTTAAGTTCATATGTCACGTGATGTGGCAGCCATATTATCTTGAAAGCCGATAATTTTTAAAAAATCCCTTTAACTGACACCGCTTCACCGATCGATGTGAAACCTGTCATGGCTGGTGAAAATGTGATACTTGAAAACAGCTGAAGGGATTTAAATCAAACTTGTTTATTTTTAGGACAGTGAACGAGGGCATCTACCCATTGTGGGACTATGCGGAGGCATATTGGTGACACAGTCGCATTGCTCTACTTTTAAATTTACTCGTACACCCGCTCTCTATGGGAGTGGCATGGTGAGTCATGTTATTCTACTTTTTATTATTGCCAATTATTATTACTATTACAATATGTTAGATCAGGTCATTGAAAGGATCAGACTGTACACGACAATATAACATGTTAGATCAGGTCATTGAAAGGATCAGACTGTACACGACAATATAACATGTTAGATCAGGTCATTCAAAGGATCAGACCATACATGACATTATAACATGTTACATCAGGTCATTCAAATGATCAGACCGTACATGACATTATAACATGTTAGATCAGGTCATTGAAAATATATCGTTAATATTATGTCATTATCATAAGTGTTATTACTTTTGTAATGAGAAGTGGCTTTGCAAAAACACCATGAAAAACACCTTGGAAGACCTCCACGTCAGCGGCAGGAAGGGTCGTGTTATTAACCCTTGTGGGGTATATAGACTACAGTAGATCTTTGATCAGGTGCATTCATCGACGTGATAAGCACACTGAACTAAAAAGACCTAGAACGCTCATTGCCATTCATAACACACGGAGTGCGGAGAAGCTACCGGGCGCTATCTTGGTTAGCCCTCAATGCTGAGTGAAGGCGATTTAATTTTCAAGTGGTAAAAGACCCAATTTCAGAATTATTTCAAAGTATTGTCATGTGGACGGCTCTGTGAAGACAGAACGTCCACGGATGGAATCGAGCTTAACGAGGCGACAATCAATTCAATGGCAGATCGATACATGGGCCGGGGGATTGGGGGAGGATGCCGCGGCTCACCTGTTAGTCCGACGATGTCTTCTCCCTGTGGAAATGAACTCAACTCGAAACGGAGGTAAAATGTACAAAAAGGAAATATTTATTACGGAACCCGAGAACAATGGAACGCGACGATAAAACCTAAACCCCTCTAATGGAGCGCTCCCACACTTCACTTCAAATACACAACACAGGGAGAATAAATCAAATAAAACGTTGTTTGTGGATGCGTCTTATCTGTCTGGATGTGTGATGTCAGTCAGGCTCCGTCCGGCTCCGATGTGCACGCTCCGTCAGGCCTCACCGAGTGCCTCGCTCGCGCCGGTCTCGTCTGCTCCAGCGGCAAGCCTCGCTCGTACGCTCGTCGTTCGCAAGGCCACAATTGTGGCCACGCTCGGCCACGCGCTAGGCCACGTTAACGTGTCCTTCACATGAAGCGAGCGGGCGTGCGTGCAACCCAGCTTCAGTCGTGCAACGTCTTCCTCGATTCGTCACGGAACTCCGATGCACCCAACGTTTGTCATGTAGGAAGGAGAGAGGGTCGAGGGTGAAGGTGGCGAAAGGAGTCAGCGGTCGAGGGAGCGGAATCACGAGGCAGCAAAGGGAACAGGTCCAGCCAAGAAGGAAGACACAAAAACGAGAGAGAAAATGTCAGCAAGTCCGTGGTTTTACCGGCCGTGTTGTGACGTCAGCGCTCTCTCCACCAATGGCTGCATCACTTCTGTCTCATGCCATCGGTCACTCGCCAATCAGTCTGCCGCTTCCTTCCACCTTCCTTCCACCAATCAGTGGCCAGCTTCTTACCCCATGGTGTGATCTTCCCATCAAAACCCTTTTTACCAATTACGCGTGAAGTGGGCCTGGCCTTTGCCTGCCTTGCACGATGTGTGTTGCTATGCCAGCCGGTGATGTGGCTGATTGCGGCCCCATCGGCGGTGCCCCGAACTGGCTTCCTGCCTGTTCTTCCTGTAAGTCTTGTGGCGGTGGGGGAACTAATTAATGTGGTGCTAATGGGCCTATCTAATGTCTAAGAGTGCATTGCCATACGGGACACAGGTATGATCACATGGGGAACAACACACAATGGAATCTTATCCTTATTCCCTAATTCTAGTTACCAAACTCCGCCCCATCATGGCGGGGACACATACCCAACTTATCCGACATCCGGTCTAGACGGGTCCTCTACTTATTTACATCGAGATGGTTCTAGCTACCAACGACAACCGGAGCATGATACCTATACAGATCTACCTAAATCTATATATGCACTACCCACCGACATAAAGTATGTATATAATTTCATAGAATGATGGCAACAACTAGAATGATTCTAACTTTGAGAAAGCGTATAGATAAGAAATCTGTGGAATTAATGAACAACTGATGAAATAGGGCAAGCAATTAAATATTAGCTACTCTTTATAACTGACAAAGAAAACAATAAAATCACTGTTTCAATAACTCTTGTATGAAACCAGTGGTAATTCGCTACAAATTAGAAATACGCTCAACATTACTGCACATCAAATATCATGGAATTCCTTTTCTCCCTTCAAAACAAGACTTCTGGTCAAGTTTCAGAAGATCTACTTTGAGGTAGTACATGTATGTATATACTTTACAGACACTATTATAAATTACATTAGATACTGCTACATAGGAAAACAGTGCTACATGTATACAGTTTTCACCGACAGCCGTTAAAAATTGAAAATTAAGCTAGGTTGATAAACAAATAGAAAACATAATTGTGATCCAAATGTATACAGGTAAGTTGTCAATGTCAACAATCTAAGTCAATTCAATCTTTTGGGTATTTTGACCTGATCTTACACACAGTTGTAAAGCAATGATAGTGATTGTTCTCAGATCGGATTTTACCAGATTGGCCAAAACTCCAACGCAAACAATTACCAATTTCAATTTGGGCGAGGTGTAATATGAACTTGCACATTCAGGATGTAAAATAATTCCTATAAAACAGACAATTTTTTTTTTTTTAAATTCAGGATTCAGGATGCACATTCAGGATCCATAATTGCAGGATGTAAAATAGGTTGAATTTAAAATCCTGGTCACGAACGCAAGCCAACATCATGAACATGGCCAAGAACAATGAAGAATGAGAACGGCACTCAGTAGAGAGCATACCTCCACCTGGTTGGCCATATCACTCAATGGTGAAGAATCACTTTAAAAATTCTACGAGCTGGATCCGGATCCGGATCTTCACCAAAATTGAATCGATTCTTCCTTGTCACACACACAACCTGTCCACCAAGTTTCGTCCAAATCCATCTATAACTTTTTAAGATATCCTGCTATGTATCGTTTTAGGCCTATCACTCAATGGTGAAGAATCACTTAAAAATTAAATAATTTTCATACCCGAATCCATATTCAGATCTTCACCAAAATCGAATCGAAAAGTCTTTGTCAGACACCCAACCTGTCCACCAAGTTTCGTCCAAATCCATCCACAACTTTTTGAAATATCCTGATATGTATCGTTTTTGGCCCAATCTTCCAATAGTGAAGATTCACTTTAAAAATTCTAGTAGCCGGATCCGAATCCTGATCTTCACCAAAATCTAATCATTTCGTCCTTGTCACATACACTACCTCTCCGCCAAATTTCGTCCGAATCCGTCCACAACGTTTTGAGATATTTTGTTCACAAACAAACGGACAGACAGGGGTGAAAACATAACCTCCATCCACCTTTGGTGGCGGAGGTAATGACAACGTGGTCGTACATGGAGGTAAACAATACCAACTGACCTCATAGAGTATCTGATAAGAATGATATATATATCAATATTAAAACATCAGCAAAGGGCTGTGAGATACACAAACAGCAAGAAATATTTTACTTTTTTTAAATGACGAAATATCAAAACCTGCACCATTTTCAGTATGTGGGACCTCTATATAAGCGATAATTCTTTAACGTAAAAGCTACACAATCAGTCAATCACCTCGTATAAACTGATTCATATTACTCAGATTTGCTCATCATTTTATCAAATTACCTATTACCTGTGAAACGTTTTTCCAAAGCCCTTCCACAATCGATTAGAGCAGTTCACGACTGTGCAATACGCCATTTTGACGGTAGAATGTGACGCAAATGAGACTCAATTCGCGGACAACTGCGTGCATGCCAAGAAACGATTGCAGCAGGAAAGAACGTTCGGTGAATTGTGTCGCGTCGAGGACCAACCAAAATGGCGGATATCACGTGACCTCGGACATACAGTGGCGACACTTTGTGTGGGCGATAATGGAAAACCCCCTTGGCAGAGAAAACCTCCTCGAGGAGGTGGGATATTATTAGTACTGTTGCGATTTTGGGAAACCACTAAAAAGTAATGGCAACCACCATACAGGTCCCTTAGAATAGTTATTTAATAGCAGACCATTATCTTAGCCAATGCCCCTTATTTCAGGTTATTATGTCATTATGTGTTGGGACACCTCCAACGCCCTCTCCCCCTTATTTAAGGTTATTATGTAGCGGCTACCGCTGGGTATGTACACAATCGCCTTGCACCTACCGAGGACGCGGAGCGATCACCATGCCGGGCTCGCCCAGGACGCCCGGGCATGCCCGCTCTCGACTTGGCAGGCCTCGTCCGGGACGCCCGGGCGCGCCCGGGCATGCCCGCTCTCGACTTGCCAGGCCTCGTCCGGGACGCCCGGGCATGCCCGCTCTCGACTTGCCAGGCCTCGTCCAGGATGCCCGGGCACGCCCCCTCTCGCCTTTCCCGGGCAAACGCTCCGGGATAATGTGTATATATATTGCTGCCCGATAAACGGGCTTTTCAGAGTACCCGAGTTGATTTGACACAATAAAGAAACTCGGACGAATTCCAGCTTTTTGTCGCGTCCATTCTTTCGATTTACGTTGGAGCATAGCTCCTACATTGGTGACCCGACATGGACACGGCAGTTGCCCTCAAACTGCCTACCTTCTGGGAGGCTCACGCGGCGGTTTGGTTCGCCCAGGCGGACTCCCTGTTCGCCCTGCGAGGCATCACGGCCGACGACACCCGCTTCCACCATGTGGTAGTAGCACTCGGCTCAGCCACCGCGGCCCGCGCCCTGAGCCTCCCCGAGAGCCCGCCAGCCGCTGACAAATACGACGCGATTAAAAAGCCCCTCCTCGACGCTTTCGCCCTCTCATCAGCGGAACGCGCATGGCGCCTGCTCGACCTGCCTGAGCTCGGCGACACGCGCCCGTCCGAGCGAATGGACTACATGCTTTCGCTGCTCGGCGAGCACTCTCCGGCATTCCTGTTCCGGGAGCTGTTCCTCCGTCAGCTGCCTAGCCCGGTACGCCTCGCCCTGGCAAGCACGACGATCACGGATCCCCGCGCCCTCGCCAGAGAAGCCGACAAGATCTCCGCGGCAGGCCAACGCATTGGAGCAGCGACTTGGAGCCCACCGCCGTCTGAAGCAACGCCCATGGCGCCCGAGCACCCGGCACGGTCGACGACCGAACTGCCGACGCAATTGGCGGCCGCTACGCCACGCCGACCACCTCCAGCACGACGACCGGAGCCTCCACCTGACCAGGCGTGGTGTTATTATCATGCCAGGTTCGGACAGAAGGCCCGGACATGCCGACCCCCGTGCATCTTAGGCAAGCCGGGAAACGGCCGGGCCGGCGTTCATTACCAGCCATGAGCGCCGGCCACACGGGCAACTTACTTTTCATCATGGACAAAGCGCCCGGACGGCGCTTCCTGTGTGACACCGGCGCCCAACTGAGCATCATACCCGCCTCCGATCAGGACAGGCAGTCCGCGGTTTGCGGCCCCTCCTTTGCGTGGAACCCATACCCTTCCTGTCATACCCTTCCTCCCGTCCATGGTACACGGAATCTTGTGGTGAGGCTGTTGCCCAGAAACAACTTGCCTTCGTCTCCTGGAAAGCAAATCCAACGGAAGGAAATCTCATTTCCTTTCACAAAGCCCTAAACAAGTGTGTGTCCACCCTCAGGAGAGCCAGGAAACAATATCTCTCCGTTCTCAAGACCGAACTCTCTTATCTGTCTCCCTCTTCCAAATCCTGGTGGCGTCTGGTCAAATCCGTTTCTGGTGTTTGTTCCCCCTCCATCCCCTCCCTTACCTCAAACGGCTACACAGCTGACTCCGCACGTGAAAAAGCTGAATGCCTCAACTCTGTGTTTGCCTCTAAATCTTGTGTCCCAAACCCATCCCTCTCTGTACCCACCATACCCAGTCGTACCCTGCTCCTCCTGGACTCCGTGTCCTTTCCTCCTGACAAGGTGGAAAAGTTTCTGTCAACCCTCGACTCTGATTCTGCAACTGGACCCGACGGCATCAGCCCACGGGTCCTAAAATCCTGCTCTGCTGCTCTATCTCACCCTCTCTCTGTTCTCTTCACCCTCTCTTTTGCTCAAGGTCAACTGCCATCTGCTTGGAAATCAGCCAACATCACCGCTTTGCACAAAAAAGGTGCAAAAACAGATCCTAGCAACTACAGACCAATCAGCCTTCTCCCAATTTATCAGCAAAGTCATGGAATCCATCATTGCTTCGGATATGAAATCTTTCCTCTTCTCCAATGGCTTGATCTCTGATCATCAATTTGGTTTCAGACCACGTCACTCTACTCTGGACATGCTGCTTCTGCTGTCTCAACAATGGATGGAGGTCCTCAATGCCAAACAGGAAATTAGAGCTGTCTCCCTCGACATATCACGTGCCTTCGACACGGTCTGGCACCCCGCTCTGCTCACCAAACTCTCCTCCTTTGGTATCCATGTAAATCTCCACGCATGGCTGGCGGACTTCCTCTCTAGTCGTCGTCAACGTGTGGCCCTGAATGGGTTTCTCTCATCTCCTCTTCCTGTTCAGGCTGGAGTTCCCCAAGGCAGTGTTCTGGGCCCCGTGCTTTTTCTGGTCTTCATCAATGATCTCTCTGACTCTCTCGAAAATCCTCTCTATCTCTTTGCTGATGACTCCACTCTCTGCCGCTCCATTCCTCTTCCCTCAGATCGGCAGTCTGCTGCCTCCTCACTCTCTGAAGACCTGGACAAAATCACAGACTGGTCAAACAAGTGGAACATGTCTTTCAATCCTGACAAATCTCACACTCTTACTATGTCTCTCCGAAAAGATCGACTGGACAACCCTCCCATCTACTTTCTCAACAATCCTCTCCAAGAAGTTCTGTCGCTCAAGATTTTGGGTCTCACTATCTGCCATGATCTTTCTTGGGAAAACCACATTTCCAAGCTGGCCTCCAAAGCCAGTCGCCGACTGGGCATCCTCCGTCGTGCGAAGTCCTTCCTCGGCACACCTGAGCTCCTCATCACATACAAGGCTTTCATCCGCAGCTCAATGGAATACTGTTCTCCCCTATGGGCCGGTGCTCCTGCCTCACACCTAGCTCGGCTTCACGCTGTTGAAACCAAAGCTTTCAGAATTATTGGAATCTCCCGCGATGAAGCTATCTCTGAGGGCCTTTCACTCACTCACCGCAGGCAGGTAGGTGGTCTTTCTGTCTTCTACCGACTCCTCTCCGGCCTTGCACCCCCAGCTCTCTCTGTGCTCTGTCCCCCAAATATTCCTACAGGTCGCACAAGATCTGCCAGCAACCCTCTGATGGTTAAACTGCCGAAATCTCGGCTCTCTGCTCACCTTCACTCTTTCATTCCTCTTTTCTCCCGCCTCTGGAACAAACTCCCTCACTCCCTTCAATCCCACTCCTCCCTCCAGGTCTTTAAAACAGCTGTTCACCACCATCTCTTATCTTCCCCCATCCAAAACCTTGATCTTTTCTACCCCCGCTAATTCACCCCAGATCCACCTTGTTTGAAATTCCAACTTCTTTCCTGGAAGTCCTGGCAGTGTCCATATGTTTTACACCTCTCCCACCGCCCCCTTCCCATGCCCCCCCCCCCCAAAGCCCTCGCCCTCTCTCAGATCTCTCTATGTCTCCATGTCTCTCGGTCCCTGCTCTCAAATGTTGTGTTTGTGTCCTTCCCCCTCTCTCCCCATCTTGTCTACCGCTCCCGATGTTATATGTTTTATGTGTCGGTTTGTCTTTCTGTGTGATTAATGTTCGCTCTTTCACGAGCCTCGATCTTGTATACAAAAAAAAAAAAAAAAAAAAAAAAAAAAACCGCAAGCGTGCCCATGGCTCTGCTAGGCGCCGACTTCCTCTGCGCACACGGACTGCTGGTGGACGTCCAACGGCATCGCCTCATCAACGCCGAGACCTTCAGCTCCCTGGCATGCACATTGAGCATCTCCGCTCCGACCGAGCTGGCATGCGCCCTCCCGGCGGCGAACGAGTTTGCTCGCCTGCTCACGGAGTTCCCGGCCCTCACGCGGCCGACGTTTTCGGCCGTCGCAGTACGACATGGGATCGAGCACCACATACCAACCACTGGCCCGCCGGTCTACGCCAGAGCCCGCCGCATCGAACCAGCCAAGCTTGCCGTGGCCAAAGCCGAGTTTGACGCTTTGGAACACCTCGGCATCGTGCGGCGCTCCGATAGCGCGTGGGCTTCGCCACTACACATCGTCCCAAAACCAGGGGGCGGCTGGCGCCCATGTGGCGACTGCCGCCGCCTTAACGACGCTACCACCCCCGACAGGTATCCGATCCCGCACATCCAAGACTTCTCCGCCCGTTTGGCAGGACGGGTCATTTTGTCAAAGATCGATTTAATACGGGGATATCACCAGGTACCTGTCAGGGCGGCCGACGTCCCAAAAACGGCCGACATCACGCCGTTCGGCTTATTCGAATTCCTGCGAATGCCATTTGGCCTCAAGAACGCGGCTCAGGCGTTCCAGCGCTTGATGGACGGCGTGCTGCGCGACCTGCCGTTCCTCTTCGTTTACCTGAACGACATCCTCGTCGCCAGCACGTCCCGGGCCGAGCACCTCCTCCACCTCCGAACACTGTTCGGGCGCCTCAGCGAGCACGGCCTCATCGTCAACCCGGCCAAATGCCACTTCGGCACGACGGCCGTTGATTTTTTGGGCCACCACATCACCAAGAACGGGGCCGTGCCACTGCCAACCAAGGTCGAGGCCATCACCACGTTTCCGCGTCCCCGCTCCATAAAGGCCCTGCAGGAATTCCTGGGAATGGTGAATTTCTATCACCGCTTCGTGCCCCGCGCTGCTCAACTCATGCGGACCCTCTACGAAGCCCTCCGGGGCAAGCCGGCCAAGCACAACGTCGTCTGGTCCGCAGCAATGGACGCGGCCTTTAAAAGCTCAAAGCGGGCCCTCGCCGACGCAACACTGCTCGCTCACCCGGTGCTCAACGCTCCCATCGCCCTCACCACGGATGCCTCCGACTACGCGGTGGGCGCCGTACATGAGCAATGGGTGAACGGGGTTTGGCAGCCACTCGCCTTTTTCAGCCGGCAACTTCAGCCGAACGAGCTCAAATATAGCACGTTTGACCGTGAGCTCCTCGGTCTACACCTGGCCGTTCGCCATTTCCGCCACCTCCTGGAGGGCCGATCCTTCACGGCGTTCGTCGACCACAAGCCATTGGTTTACGCAATGGCCAAGGTCACGGAGCCAGGGTCGGCCCGCCAACAGCGCCACCTCTCCGCCGTGTCGGAGTATACCACGGACATCCGGCACGTCGCCGGCAAAGACAACGCCGTGGCCGACTGTCTCTCTCAGGCCAGCGCGAACGCGGTCCACCTCGGCGTGGACTTCGCGCTTATGGCGGCGGACCAAACCACCGACACCATGGTGCAAGCCCTCCGGTCGGCGGACACGGGCCTCCGCCTGGCTGACATCCCCTTCGCGGACACTGTTCTGCTCTGCGACGTCTCCGAAGGCCAGCCTCGCCCCATCGTGCCCGTTACCTGGCAACGCCGCATCTTCGCCTCCCTCCATGGCCTTTCCCACCCGGGCCGGAAAGCTTCCCAGAACCTGGTGTCGGCGCGATTCATCTGGCACGGCCTTCGACGGGACGTCCGCGATTGGACTAGCACCTCCACAGCCTGCCAAAAGGCCAAGGTCCACCAACACACCCAGGCCCCGCTGGCACCTTTCACCATGCCCGAACGACGTTTCGACCACGTCAACGTGGACCTGGTGGGCCCCCTCCCCCCATCACGGGGTTTCACACACCTGCTCACCATGGTGGACAGGACCACCAGGTGGCCGGAGGCCGTTCCCCTCGTCTCCACCACCACCGGCGACGTGGCGCAGGCTTTCATCGCCACTTGGGTCGCCCGCTTCGGCGCACCGGCGGACATCTCGTCGGACCGCGGACCGCAGTTCACCTCCGAGCTGTGGGGCGCAGTCGCCCGCAACCTGGGGGTCAAGCTCCACCGTACTACGGCCTACCACCCCCAAGCCAACGGATTGTGCGAGCGATTCCACCGCTCCATGAAGGCCGCGCTCATGGCCGGCCTTCAGGACGGCGGTTGGGCCGACCGGCTGCCGTGGGTCCTTTTGGGCCTCCGCACGGCCCCCATGGAGGACCTCCGGGCGTCCACCGCCGAGCTTGTCTACGGCCAGGCGCTACGCGTCCCGGGCGAATTCGTGCCCGACGCTACCAGTCCCTGGTCCGCAGCTCACCAGCGCTCGGACCTCCAGGAGACCGCCCGACGGTTTGCCCCCGTGCCAACGTCCCACCACGGTGACCCCCAGTCCTACGTCCCCCCAGCGCTTCGCACAGCGGAGTACGTTTTTGTGCATCATGACGCACATCGGGGGCCACTCCGGCCGCCGTACGACGGGCCCTTCCGGGTCCTGCGACGGGACAACAAGTCGTTCGTCATCGACATCGGCGGCAGGTCGGACCGGATTGCGGTGGACCGCCTCAAGCCGGCGCACGAGGACATCGACCAACCGCCACGGTTGGCCCTTCCGCCGCGGCGAGGCCGCCACCTGTCCACGGTGCCACCCACTCGACCGCCCACCACCACACCGGACCCCCCCCCCCCCCACGACCCGCCAGGGGTCGCTTCGGCCGGGTCATCAGGACCCCCATTAAATTGACCCTGCCGGTGCAAGTCAATTCTGGGGGGACGTGTGTAGTGGCTACGCTGGGTATACACAATCGCCTTGCACCTACCGAGGACGCGGAGCGATCACCATGCCGGGCTCGCCCAGGACGCCCGGGCATGCCCGCTCTCGACTTGCCAGGCCTCGTCCGGGATGCCCGGGCACGCCCGGGCATGCCTGCTCTCGACTTGCCAGGCCTCGTCCGAGACGCCCGGGCATGCCCGCTCTCGACTTGCCAGGCCTCGTCCAGGATGCCCGGGCACGCCCCCTCTCGCCTTTCCCGGGCAAACGCTCCAGGATAATGTGTATATATATTGCTGCCCGATAAATGGGCTTTTCAGAGTACCCGAGTTGATTTGACACAATGAAGAAAATCGGACGAATTCCAGCTTTTTGTCGCGTCAATTCTTTCGATTTACGTTGGAGCATAGCTCCTACAATTTTGTCATTATGTGTTGGGACACCTCGAACCCCCCCCCCCCCCCCCCACCCCCCTCCCCCCCCCACCCGCCAATGCATGACAATATAACATCTTAGGTCAGGTCAATGTGAAACTTGTTGAGAAAGTTTCAAAAACGATACATTTTCATTGTGTTTCCATACACAAACATTTTCTTTTCCATACACAAACTATTTCAAAGTTTCAGAACAAAATTCTTCCCCCACCCCCCCCCCGCCCCCTCCCTCCCCCCATGAATGACAATATAACATCTTAGATCAGGTGAATGAAAGGATCATACCGTGCATGACATTATAACATGTTAGATCAGGTGAATGAAAGGAACAGACCGTGCATGACATTACAACATTTTATATCAGGTGAATGAAAGGATCAGACCGTGCATGACATTATAACATGTTAGATCAGGTGAATGAAAGGATCATACCATGCATGACATTATAACATGTTCGATCAGGTGATCAGATTTTAGCAATGTGCAGAGCACGATTGTTGGGCCCACACTGACATTAGAATCTCAAACTGTATAGGCAGAGATCAGGTGGTGATCCCTGAGTCTCTCTATTTGGTGTTTTAGCATGAGACAGAGAGAGAGACAGAGAGAGAGACAGAGAGAGTTTGTGGACATCCCAGTGTGTACCCTGGATAAGAATAGGTACGCCGTATCCCTGCGTGTCGTAAGAGGCGACTAAGAGGGTTGGCGTCAGGAAGGGCATCCGGCCATAAAAACATTGCCTCAAAAAGAGAACCATGACAATTACAACTACATGTGGGCAGGGTACAGCCCGAAGTGGAGATCGGTTTCTGAGGTTTGGGACATGGAATGCAGGGACAATGACAGGGAGATCAGGAGAAGTGGTGGAAGTATTGGTCAGAAGAAGAGTGGACATATGTTGTGTGCAAGAGACGAGATGGAAGGGACGTGGTGTGAGAATGGTGAAGGGTAGGCAGGGACAGAAATACAAGTTTGTGTGGCAAGGGTGCCCGGAGGGCGTGAATGGTGTTGGTGTCCTGTTTTCTGAGGAGTTTGTAGACAGTGTGGTGAGTGTGACTAGAGTGAGTGATAGGTTGATGATGGTGAAAATGATGATTGGAAAGCTCTTGGTGAACGTCATCTCGGGATATGCTCCGCAGGTTGGTCAGAGCGATGAAGACAAGGACAAGTTCTGGTGTGCGATAGAGAAGCTGATGGAAAACGTGAAAGATGAGGAAGTTGTTGTGGTAGGAGGAGACCTAAATGGACATGTGGGAAGGAGTATGGATGGTTTTGACGGAGTTCATGGGGGTTACGGATATGGTGTGAGAAATGGAGAAGGTGAAAGGATTTTGGAGTTTGCTGATGGAGCTGATTTGTTGATTTGTAATACTCAGTTCCAGAAAGAGGATAATAAGCTTGTTACATACACGTCAGGTGGGTCGACGACAACCGTTGACTACCTGATGGTGCGTAGGCGAGATAGGGGGCACCTCCGGGACACAAAGGTGATCCCGGGGGAGGAGGCTGTTTCACAGCACCACTTGGTTGTCTGCGATGTAAGGGTGAAAGGTGCGAGGAGAGCTCGGCGGGTGAAGTACCAACCGAGAATGAAGGTGTGGAGGTTGAAAGAGGTGACAGAAAGGGAGGCATTAAAAGAGAGGCTGAGTAGGGTTGAGGATGATGTGGTTGAGCTTGAAAGTGGTTGGATGTCAATGAAAGCTAGTCTGTTGGGAGCCGTTGGTGAGGTATGTGGATGGACAAAAGGACCACCGGGGCACTCGGAAACATGGTGGTGGGATGATGAAGTTGGAAAGAGGATTGACGAGAAGAGGAAGAAGTTCAAGGAGTGGCAGAAGGCGAAGGGTACGGGAGCAGAAACAGCAGAGCATGAAAGTTATAAGGCAGCCAGGAAGGCTGCAAAGAAAGAGGTAGCAAAGGCGCAGGAGGCATGTAGGAAAATGTTCGGAGAACGCTTGGATTCGGAAGAGGGTCAGAAAGCAGTATTCAGGATTGCAAAGCAGATAGCGAAAGAGAGGGAGGGGTGATGTGATGGGGGTGAGTTGCTTGAAGGATGAAGTGGAACAAATCGTTGTCGACCCAGATGGAATTAAAGGAAGATGGAAAAGATATATGGAAATGCTGTTGAATACAGAGAATGAATGGGATGGCAATATAGAGAGTAACCCAGTTTTAGGACCGGCAGAGAAGATAACTGAGAAGGAAGTTGAGGAAGCAATAAAAGCAATGAAGGGTAGAAAAGCGGGAGGGCCGACGGGAGTTGTGGGAGATATGTTGAAGGCAGCAGGAAGTTGGGGTGTGAAGAGAATGACAGAGATCTGTAATCTGGTGGTGAAAGAAGGCCGCATTCCAGTGGATTGGGAACTGAGTACCCTCGTCCCTTTATACAAGGGGAAAGGTGACCCTCTGGAGTGTGGCTCGTACCGAGCGATAAAGTTATTGGAGCATGGAATGAAGGTATTGGAAAGGGTGTTGGAGAGGAGGATAAGGAAAAAAGTGAAGATCAACGAAATGCAGTTTGGATTCATGCCAGGAAGAGGAACGACAGACGCGCTTTTCATTGTGAGGCAGTTGCAGGAGAAGTACATGGAGAAGAGGAAGAAGTTGTTTCTTGGGTTTGTTGATCTGGAGAAAGCATTTGATCGGGTTCCACGCAAAGTATTGACATGGGCATTGAGGAAGTTAGGAGTGGAGGAATGGTTGATCAGAGTAGTGATGGCAATGTACAAAAGAGCGCGCACAGCTGTAAGGACGAAGGACGGGAACAGTGGTGAGTTTGAGGTGAAGGTGGGAGTGCATCAGGGGTCGGTACTAAGTCCACTACTATTTGTAGCTGTGATGGAGGTGTTGGCTCAGGACGTAAAGGAGGGTTTGCCGTGGGAGTTGTTGTATGCAGATGATCTGGTGTTGATTACGGAAAGTATGGATGGACTGAAGGAAAAGATGAACACATGGAAGGAATGTATGGAGACAAAAGGTCTGAAGGTGAATATCGGAAAGACGAAGGTGATGGCAAGTGGTAAAGCATGTGGTGAGGTGGAAAGAACTGGGAAGTGGCCCTGTGCTGTGTGTAGGAAGGGTGTCGGAGTGAACTCCATTCAGTGTACAATGTGCGCTGAGTGGGTTCATCAAAAATGTAGTGGTCTGAGAGGGTCATTGACCAGTGTGGCAGCTACATTCAAATGTAAGGTGTGCACAGTGGGAGCTGCAGATGGAGGAAATGTTGAGTTGGATCTTGGAGACGGCGTGAAGCTGGAAGGTGTGAAAACATTTTGCTACCTTGGAGACATGCTGAATGGAGAAGGTGGATCAGACTCGGCAACGGTTGCTCGAGTGAGATGTGCATGGAAGAAGTTTCGGGAACTGAGTGGCGTGCTGATGAGGAGGAGAGTGTCGTTGAAGCTGAAGGGAAAGGTGTATGCTGCATGTGTGAGAAGTGTTATGATTTATGGGAGCGAGACATGGGTAATAAACGTAGAGCAGCAACGAAGGTTGGAAAGGGTGGAAATGCGAATGGTTCGATGGATGTGCGGAGTATCGTTGAGAGAGAGGAAGACAAATGATGAATTGCGAAAGATGATGGGAATAGAGCCTGTGATTGATGCTGTGAAGAGGAACAGGTTGAGATGGTTTGGTCATGTGTTGAGGAAGGATGAAATTGACTGGTTGAGAAGAGTGATGGAAATGAATGTAGAAGGAAGTAGAAGACGGGGAAGACCAAGAAAGACTTGGCTAAAGATGGTGGAAGAAGAAATGCGGGCAAGGGGGTTAACAAGGAGAGATGCAGAAAATAGGGCAAAATGGAGAAGATTGTCATGGGGACCGCAAGGCTAACCCCCGCTCTAGCAGGGAAAATGGCCTTTTAAAATGCATGTTGTTGTTGTTGTTGATCAGGTGAATGAAAGGATCATACCGTGCATGACATTATAACATGTTCGATCAGGTGAATGAAAGGATCAGACCGTGCATGAAAGGATCAGACCGTGCATGACATTATAACATGTTCGATCAGGTGAATGAAAGGAACAGACCATGCATGATATTATAACATGTTCGATCAGGTGAATGAAAGGAACAGACCATGCATGATATTATAACATGTTCGATCAGGTGAAAGAAAGGAACAGACCATGCATGACATTATAACATGTTCGATCAGGTGAATGAAAGGAACAGACCGTGCATGACATTTTAACATTTTCGATCAGGTGAATGAAAGGACAGACCGTGCATGACATTATAACATGTTCGATCAGGTGAATGAAAGGCACAGACCATGCATGACATCACAACATGTTCGATCAGGTGAATGAAAGGAACAGACCGTGCATGACATTATAACATGTTCGATCAGGTGAATGAAAGGAACAGACCGTGCATGACATTATAACATGTTTGATCAGGTGAATGAAAGGAACAGACCGTGCATGACATTATAACATGTTTGATCAGGTGAATGAAAGGACAGACCGTGCATGACATTATAACATGTTCGATCGTGTGAATGAAAGGATCATACCGTGCATGACATCATATCATGTTCGATCAGTTGAATGAAAGGAACAGACCGTGCATGACATTATAACATGTTCGATCATGTGAATGAAAGCAACAGACCGTGCATGACATTATAACATGTTAGATCAGGTGAATGAAAGGAACAGACCGTGCATGACATTATAACATGTTAGATCTGGTGAATGAAAGGAACAGACCGTGCATGACATTATAACATGTTCGATCAGGTGAATGAAAGGATCAGACCGTGCATGACATTATAACATGTTAAATCAGGTGAATGAAAGGATCAGACCGTGCATGACATTATAACATGTTCGATCAGGTGAATGAAAGGATCAGACCATGCATGACATTACAACATTTTATATCAGGTGAATGAAAGGAACAGACCGTGCATGACATTATAACATGTTCGATCAGGTGAATGAAAGCAACAGACCGTGTATGACATTATAACATGTTCGATCAGGTGAATGAAAGGATCAGACCGTGCATGACATTATAACATGTTAGATCAGGTGAATGAAAGGAACAGACCGTGCATGACATTATAACATGTTAGATCTGGTGAATGAAAGGAACAGACCATGCATGACATTATAACATGTTAGATCTGGTGAATGAAAGGAACAGACCGTGCATGACATTAAAACATGTTATATCAGGTGAATGAAAGGAACAGACCATGCATGACATTATAACATGTTAGATCAGGTGAATGAAAGGAACAGACCATGCATGACATTATAACATGTTAGATCAGGTGAATGAAAGGATCAGACCGTGCATGACATGATAACATGTTAGATCAGGTGAATGAAAGGAACAGACCATGCATGACATTATAACATGTTAGATCAGGTGAATGAACATTCACCAGGTGAATGAACAATGACATCAACTCATCCTGGGAATTCTTTCAAAGTAAATTGCTCTCTCTCATGCACAGATTTATACCATCTCGTCTTCAGTTGTCATACCCTTCCTCCCGTCCATGGTACACGGAATATTGTGGTGAGGCTGTTGCCCTAAAACAACTTGCTTTCGTCTCCTGGAAAGCAAATCCAACGGAAGGAAATCTCATTTCCTTTCACAAAGCCCGAAACAAGTGTGTGTCCACCCTCAGGAGAGCCAGGAATCAATATCTCACCATTCTCAAGATCGAACTCTCTTATCTGTCTCCCTCTTCCAAATCCTGGTGGCGTCTGGTCAAATCTGTTTCTGGTGTTTGTTCCCCCTCCATCCCCTCCCTCACCTCAAACGGCTTAACGGCTGACTCCGCACGTGAAAAAGCTGAATGCCTCAACTCTGTGTTTGCCTCTAAATCTTGTGTCCCAAACCCATCCCTCTCTGTACCCACCATACCCAGTCGTACCCAGCTGCTCCTGGACTCTGTGTCCTTTCCTCCTGACAAGGTGGAAAAGTTTCTGTCAACCCCCGACTCTGATTCTGCAACTGGTCCTGACGGCATCAGCCCACGGGTCCTAAAATCATGTTCTTCTGCTCTTTCACTCCCTCTTTCTGTTCTCTTCACCCTCTCTTTTGCTCAAGGTCATCTGCCATCTGCTTGGAAATCAGCCAACATCACCGCTTTGCACAAAAAAGGTGCAAAAACAGATCCCAGCAACTACAGACCAATCAGCCTTCTCCCAATTATCAGCAAAGTCATGGAATCCATCATTGCTTCAGATATTAAATCTTTCCTCTTCTCCAATGGCTTGATCTCTGATCATCAATTTGGTTTCAGACCTGGTCACTCTACTCTGGACATGCTGCTTCTGCTTTCTCAACAATGGATGGAGGTCCTCAACGCCAAACAGGAAATTAGAGCTGTCTCCCTTGACATTTCACGTGCCTTCGATACGGTCTGGCACCCTGCTCTGCTCTCCAAACTCTCCTCCTTTGGTATCCATGGAAATCTCCACGCATGGCTGGCGGACTTCCTCTCTGGTCGTAGTCAACGTGTGGCCCTGAATGGGTTTCTCTCATCTCCTCTTCCTGTTCAGGCTGGAGTTCCCCAAGGTAGTGTTCTGGGCCCTGTGCTTTTTCTGGTCTTCATCAATGATCTCTCTGACTCTCTTGAAAATCCTCTCTATCTCTTTGCTGACGACTCTACTCTCTGTCGCTCCATTCCTCATCCCTCAGATCGGCAGTCTGCAGCCTCCTCACTCTCTGCAGACCTGGACAAAATCACAGACTGGTCAAACAAGTGGAACATGTCTTTCAATCCTGACAAATCTCACACTCTTACAATGTCTCTCCGAAAGGACCGACTGGACAACCCTCCCATCTACTTTCTCAACAATCTTCTCCAAGAAGTTCTGTCGCTCAAGCTTTTGGGTCTCACTATCTGCCATGATCTTTCTTGGGAAAACCACATTTCCAAGCTGGCCTCCAAAGCCAGTCGCCGACTGGGCATCCTCCGTCGTGTGAAGTCCTTCCTTGGCACACCTGAGCTCCTCACCACATACAAGGCTTTCATCCGCAGCTCAATGGAATACTGTTCCCCCCTCTGGGCTGGTGCTCCTGCCTCACACCTTGCTCGGCTTCACGCTGTTGAGGCCAAAGCTTTCAGAATCATTGGAATCTCCTGCGATGTAGACAACGCCGAGGGCCTTTCACTCACTCACCGCAGGCAGGTTGGTGGTCTTTCTGTCTTCTACCGACTCCTCTCCGGCCTTGCTCCCCCAGCTCTCTCTGTGCTCTGTCCCCTCAATATTCCTTCAGGTCGCACAAGATCTGCCTGCAACCCTCTTATGGTTAAACTGCCAAAGTCTAGGCTCTCTGCTCACCTTCACTCTTTCATTCCCCTTTTCTCCCGCCTCTGGAACAAACTCCCCCACTCCCTTCAATCCCACTCCTCCCTCCAGGTCTTTAAAACAGCTGTTCACCACCATCTCTTATCGTCCCCCATCGAAAACTTGATCTTTTCTACCCCCGCTAATTCACCCCAGAGTCCTTGCAGTGTTCATATGTTTTAATCCTCTCCCACCTCCCCCCAAGTCCTCCCGATGTCCCTGCTCTCAAATGTTGTGTTTTTGTCCTTCCCCCTCTTCCCCCTCTCTTTTGTGTCCTTCCCCCTCTCTCCCCATCTTGTCTGCCGCTCCCCTTGTTTTTTGTGTTTTGTGTGTCGGTTTGTCTTTTTGTGTGATTAATGTTAGCTCTTTCACGAGCCTCGATCTTGTATACAAAAATAAAAAATAAAAAAAATAAAAAAATTAAAGGAACAGACCATGCATGTCGCTAATGTTAGATCAGGTTAGATGTTAGATCTTATGTTAGAATTAACATTATAACATGTTAGATCAGGTGAATGAAAGGATCAGACCGTGCATGACATTATAACATACTTGGGCATGCCCGTACTATATATATATATCTAAAATTATATCCCCCCCCTCTATTTACATGAAATGGTTTGGTCCAAAGCGAACGGCTTGCGAGTGGTGACAATCCCCCCCCCCTCTATTTACATGCAATGGTTCGGTCCAAAGCGAACGGCTTCCGGAGTTTGGTAAAGAAATCGCCATCGCGTACACAAACGCGCAGGAAAGCGAATGAATCGCAAATTCGTTTTTATTAGTTTTAAAACATCGTTTAACGCCAACATAGCGCCAACATAGTTTGCAAACGTGAAATAAATGAATACGCTGTCAAATGTGCCATCCGAGGCAGAGTGTGTCCTCCACGTTCGGCACACGCGATCGTTCGCTGCTCTCTGATTGGTTGAATCGTTTTTTGGACATAGCTCGGTAAGTAATTGTCCGATTAATATGAAACCTTGAAAAGGCACATCCTCGGGTCCCCAGCAATATACCTGGCAAGTTTCAAGTATATCGGACCGGTAGTTGTCGAGAAACAGCGGTCACAGACAAACAAACAAACGTACAGACGTACAGACAGACAGACAGAGATTACTGGAATTATAGATAGATTAGATCAGGTGAATGAAAGGAACAGACCATGCATGACATTATAACATGTTCGATCTGGTGAATGAAAGGAACAGACCATGCATGACATTATAACATGTTAGATCAGGTGAATGAAAGGAACAGACCATGCATGACATTATAACATGTTAGATCAGGTGAATGAAAGGAACAGACCATGCATGACATTATAACATGTTAGATCAGGTGAATGAAAGGATCAGACCATGCCACACCATTTCAATTCTTGATTGTAACAATTACTTCAGTGAGCATGTCAGTGTGGGGGAGGGGCAATATCACAATCCACAACACCCCTTGAGGAGTGGGGATATTGTTTCATAATATCATTAATTTTATGCTAGAAGTGTTGTTATTACGTTTGTTATGAGAAGCAGCTTTGGAAAAACCAAAACGCCACGAAAACGCCTTGGAAGAACTCCATGTAAGCGGCCGGAAGGGTCGTGTTATAAACCCTCGTGTGATGCATAGATTGCAGTAGATCTAGGATCAGGAGCGATTGTCGATGTGATAAGCATGGACTCATCTCTGGATTTTTCTCCAAATTTATTTCAGTTCCTTGTTAATCAGCATTAACGACCATTTTAAAAGGTAATCAAGCGTGTTTGTGGTTTATAATATTTTTACTTCCTGTATAAGCCGTTGCTCCCACAGAAACGGCATGATAAGCTATTTATACACGTTATCACTGCAGGGAAACATGAGGAAGTTTCCTTGGGGGAAGTGGGACATTATCAGTATTAATATTGTTTTGTAATTACATTAATATATGCTACTAGTACCCGACTGCAAAGCCGAAATGAGCCGGCGAAGCCAAAGCCTCTTGCCACTATTTTACCCATCACTTTTGCATCAGTAGGTTAGGTAGTTGGTAGTAGGTAGGTGTAGTAGGTACCGTCGGTGTAGTAGGTGTAGTAGGTGTAGTAGGTGTAGTAGGTGTAGTAGGTGTAGTAGGTGTAGTAGTTGTAGTAGGTGTAGTCGGTGTCGTAGGTGTAGTAGGTACCATTTGCATTCTGGATGAGATTAAAATTGATAAAATTTACTTCTTGATTAATTCGGTGAATTCCGTCTCAACTTCGGATATTTCCGGCCGTGAAAAACTATCCCCGACGGCCGCGAGATTTCTAAAAAAATAATTCTTCGTCAATTTTAGAATATTTGACGCCGTTTTCACCCTCCGAAACGCGTAATAAGCTTTTTAAAAATATTTTTCAAATGCTCGAATCTCATTGGTTCCGGTGTTTGGTGACGATTTTCGTTGAAGATAACGAGGTTGGTCTTAACGTATTTTAATTACAAATTAGAGGTGCATTAGATTGTGAATCAAACAAAGACGGGTGAAACAAACTCCTATTGAACTTTTTCGCAATTGTTTTATGCATTCAAATGCTCGAATGTCATTGGTTCTGGTGTTTGGTGACGATTTTCGTTGAAGATAACGAGGGTGGTCTTAACGTATTTTAATTACAAATTAGAGGTGCATTAGATTGTGAATCAAACAAAGACGAGTGAAACAAACTCCTATTGAACTTTTTCGCAATTGTTTTATGCATTCAATTGCTCGAATCTAATTGGTTCCGGTGTTTGGTGACGATTTTCGTTGAAGATAACGATGTTGGTCTTAACGTATTTTAATTACAAATTAGAGGTGCATTAGATTGTGAATCAAACAAAGACGGGTGAAACAAACTCCTATTGAACTTTTTTCAATTGTTTTATGCAAACTTCCGCATCCGGTCGATGGCGGCCTCCATTGCGTGATTTGGTTTTAGAAATATATTTTCAAATGCTCGAATATCATTGGTTCCGGTGTTTGGTGACGCTTTTCGTTGAAGATAACCAGGCCCGTGCGGGCCGAGGTTGGTCTTAAAGTATTTTAATTATCAATTAGAGGTGCATAAGATTGTGAATCAAACAAAGACAAGTGAAAGAAACTCCTATTGAACGTTTTTCAATTTGTTATGCATACTTCCGCATCCGCAAGATGGCGGCCTCCATTGAGCTTCGGAATTCTCAAGCCAAGGCATAATCTGGTTTTCGACATAATACGTATGCGTTTATTGACAACACCGGCTTCGCCGGCTACTAGTACCGACTGCAAAGCCGCAATGAGCCGGCGAAGCCAAAGCCTCTTGCCACTATTTTACCCATCACTATGGTATCAGTAGGTTAGGTAGTTGGTAGTAGGTAGGTGTAGTAGGTACCGTACCTGGTAAGACTTGGTAAAGGAGAAGAGCAGACAGTCCTCCCCAATACCTGCATACCTCTTGCCACTATTTTACCCATCACCATGGCTTCAGTAGGTTAGGTAGTTGGTAGTAGGTAGGTAGGTAGTTGGTAGTAGGTAGGTAGGTAGTTGGTAGTAGGTAGGTGTAGTAGGTACCGTACCTGGTAAGACTTGGTAAAAGAGAAGAGCAGACAGTCCTCCCCAATGGCAATACCTGCATACAATAAATGTCACAAGAAGCTTAAGGAAGTAACTATACGATGTGCTAGCTTAAGGCCTATTTTTAACTGGGCTTAACATACGTTTTCACAGTAAGTGTGTAGTCTTCTAACTTCAGTCGCTGTCAGGCGCCAGGGCTGGTTCTCTGACTCTCCGGGCACGGCGGCTTCGTCCACCAGAAGAAGTTAGCTTGCAGTGATTAATTCGGTGAATTCCGTCTCAACTTCGGATATTTCCGGCCGTGAAAAACTATCCGTATTTCTAAACTAAATATGTAAACCACTTATACCGTATTTCTGGCCGTGAAAAACTATCCCATACGGCCGCGAGATTTCTAAAAAATAATTCTTCGTCTATGTTAGAATATTTGATGCCGTTTTCACCGTCCGAAACGCGTAATAAGCTTTAAAAAAAATATTTTTCCAAATGCTCGAATCTCATTGGTTCTGGTGTTTGATGACGATTTTCGTTGAAGATAACGAGGTTGGTCTTAACGTATTTTAATTACTAATGAGAGGTTTCATTAGATTGTGAATCAAAGAACGACGGGTGAAACAAACTCCTATTGAACTTTTTCACAATTGTTTTATGCAAACTTCCTCATCCGGTCGATGGCGCCCACCATTGAGCGCTTTCATTATAGAAATATTTTTGCAAATGCTCGACTCTCATTGGGTCCGGTGTTTGGTGACGCGTTTTGTTGAAGATAACCAGGCCCGTGCGGGCCGATGTTGGTCTTAAATTATTTTATTAATACATCGGAGGTGCATAAGATTGTGAATCAAACGACGACGGGTGAAAGAAACTCCTAATGAACGTTTTAAATTTGTTATGCATACTTCCGCCTCCGCAAGATGGCTGCGCCCACTGCGCTTCGGATTCTCGAGCCAAGGCATAATCAGGTTTTCAACATAATACGTACTCGTTTATTGACAACACCAGCTTCGCCGGCTATTAATATTATCATTCGTTTTGTTATTAGAAACGGCCTTGGAAAAACGCCACGATAAAGCTAACTTAACACGGATATACACCTCAACGCACAACCCCATTGATGGCGATGGCGGGGAAAACCCGCTCGGTGGAGAAAACCCGCCCAGGAGAGAAAATCCCCTTGGGGAGGGGGGCAAATGAATGTACTACAACCTTCATTGTGTAACACTTAGTCATCCTGTCAAGTTTGGTTGAGATTGGATAAGTAACGACGGAATGTATTGCAGTCAAAAAATCATCAGACAGAAAGATGCCAAATTGCGTATTTTAGTTTTGTTAAATGGTGGAAAAGGGCTACATCGAAAGAAAACTTGAGTCAAAGTCGTTCATTATATTGTTAACACGACGCCACCGATGCGAATCTCTCCTGGGAACTTTTTTAAGACCCCGAGGACCAAAAATACCCAAATGACCCAGAGGACCAAAAACACCCTGGAGACCAACAAGACACCGAAGACTCTGAAAACCCAAAAGAAGAGTAATTACATCTCTTCAAGTTGTAACTGTAGACGGTGGCTTGCAAATCGAGTCTCAAGGGTGGTGTACAAAAGCAGTTGTTTTTTTTTAAACAATAAATACAAGGTTCAGGGAGGTGAAATTCTCTGCACGTGGTGTGCAATGCGTGCAGAGTAAAAAGAGTGTTCATTTACATCTGTAGGATATCTACCATACTAGTACCCGACTGCAAAGCCGCAATGAGCCGGCGTAAGCCAAAGCCTCTTGCCACTATTTTACCCATCACTATGGTATAAGTAGGTTAGGTAGTTTGTAGTACGTAGGTGTAGTAGGTACTGTCGGGCAAAGGGGGGCATTAAGCTCCAGGGGGCATTAGGCTCCACTACATTGTAAATATTGAAGGTAAATATAATGCATTTACAATGTAGTTGAGCCTAATGCACCCTGGAGCTTAATGCCCCCCTTTGCCCTACCTGGTAAGACTTGGTAAAAGAGAAGAGCAGACAGTCCTCCCCAATACCTACATACAATAAATGTCACAATGTGGGAGCTGTGCTCGCACGATAAAAATCGGACAAAATGGACGACGCCAGGCATGAAGTTTCTCTGAGCTGTTTATTCCAAGCTCACTCAACCGAACTCAAAAGCACTGAATAAGCCCATCGACTGGGCGGCAATATATATCAGAAAACCCAACACCAAAGCCACGCCTCTCAGGTGGGGCGTGGTATGCAAATAGATAAGCCACGCCTCTCAACGGGGCGTGGTATGCAAGGCAAGCGTTCGCCCGGGAAGACAAGTCTGAACACGCCCGGGGGAGTCCGGACACGTGACCGCTCGCGTCATCGGCCGGTGCAAGTTAATTGTGTCATGCTACCGGTAACCGCTACACGCACCCCCCCAGAATTAACATGCACCGGGAGAATCAGTTTGAGGGGGGTCTTGACGAACCAGCCGAAACGACCCTTGGCGATTCGTGTGGGGGTGGTAGGTGGCGTGGCGGTGGATGGTCGGGCGGGGGGCCTGGTTGACGGGGGACGGCCCCGTCGTGGAGGAAGGGCCAACCGTGGAGGTTGGTCAAGGTCCAAATGGGCCGGCTTGAGGCTGTCCACGGAGATGCGGTCCAGCTTGCCGCCGATGTCGATGGTGAATGACTTGTCGTCCCTCTTCAGGAACGGAAAGGTCCATCGTACGGTGGCCGGAGCGGTCCCCGGTGTGCGTCGTGCCGGATAAAAACATACTCCGCAGTGCGAAGTGCTGGGGGAAGGTGGGGTTGGGGGCAGCCGTAGTGGGACGTGGAAACGGGGGCAAATCTCCTGGCGGCCTCCTGGAGGACTGAGCGTGGCGAGCTGCGGACCAGGGGCCGGTGGCGTCAGGGATGAATTCGCCCGGCACGCGCAGTGGCTGGCCGTAGACCAGCTCGGCGGTGGAAGCCTGGAGGTCCTCTTTAGGGGCCGGTCGGAGGCCCAATAGGACCCACGGGAGCCTGTCGGCCCAACCGTCGTCCTGGAGGCTGGCGCTGAGAGCGGCCTTCATTGAGCGGTGGAACCGCTCGCACAAGCCGTTGGCTTGGGGGTGGTAGGCCATGGTGCGGTGAAGCTTGACCCCCAAGGCCTGGGCGACCGCGTCCCAAAACCTCGGAGGTGAATTGCGGGCCTCTGTCGGAGGAGATGTCCGAGGGGGCGCCGAAACGGGCAATCCAGGTGCCAATGAAAGCCTGCGCCATGTCGGCGGATGTTGTTGATGCCAGCGGGACAGCCTCCGGCCACCTGGTGGTCCTGTCCACCATTGTGAGGAGGTGGGTGAAGCCCCGCGAGGAGGGAAGGGGTCCCACCAGGTCCTCATTGACGTGGCCGAAGCGCCGCGTGGGCACGTCGAATGGTGCCAACGGGGCCTGGGTGTGCCGGTGGACCTTTGAGTGCTGGCAGGCGACACAGGCGTTGGCCCAGTCGCGGACGTCTTTACGGAGCCCGTGCCAGACGAATTTCGCTGCCACGAGCTTCTGTGATGCTTTCTGGCCCGGGTGTGAAAGGCCGTGGAGGGCGTCAAAAATGTGCCGCTGCCATCCGGTGGGCACGATGGGGCGAGGTTGGCCCAGGGAGACATCGCACAGGAGAACTGTGCCTGTGTCCTCGAAGGGGACTTCGGCCAACCGCAGGCCTGTGTCCGCTGTCCGGAGGGCTTGCACCGTGGGGTCAGCGGTCTGGTCGGCCGCCATGCGGGCGAAATCCACACCCAGGTGGACGGCGTTCGCACCGGACCGGGAGAGGCAATCGGTCACAGCGTTGTCCTTGCCCGCGACATGCCGGATGTCCGTCGTAAATTCGGACACGGCGGAGAGGTGGCGCTGCTGGCGGGCCGACCACGGCTCCATAACCTTGGCCATGGCGAAGACCAGGGGTTTGTGGTTCACAAACGCCGTGAACGGGCGGCCCTCCAAAAGATGGCGGAAGTGGCGAACGGCCAGGTAAAGGCCGAGGAGCTCGCGGTCGAAAGCGCTATACTTGCGCTCGTTAGGGCGAAGCTGCCGACTGAAGAAGGCCAGCGGTTGCCAAGCCCCGTTCACCCACTGTTCATGCACGGCGCCCACCGCGTAGTCGGAAGCGTCCGTGGTGAAAACGATTGGTGCGTCGAGCGCCGGGTGTGCCAGCATGGTCGCGTTGGCGAGGGCCAGCTTAGCGCCCGTGAACGCCGCATCCATCTCTGTGGTCCAGGCGACGTCGTGCTTGGCCAGCTTGCCCCGGAGGGCTTCGTACAGGGGACGCATGAGTTGGGCGGCGCGAGGCACGAACCGGTGGTAGAAATTTACCATCCCCAAAAATTCCTGTCGGACCTTGATGGAGCGGGGGCGTGGGAAACTTGTGACTGCCTCCACGTTGGTAGGCAGCGGGATGACCCCGCGCTTCGTGATGCGGTGCCCCAGGAAGTCGACGGCCGTTACGCCAAACTGGCATTACGCCGGGTTGATGATGAGGCCGTGCTGGCCGAGGCACTCGAAAAGCGTGCGCAGGTGGACGAGGTGTTCTGCCCGGGAAGTGCTGGCGATGAGAATGTCATCCAGGTAGACGAACAGAAAGGTGAGATCCCACAACACACTGTCCATCAGCCGCTGGAAGGCCTGGGCCGCGTTCCTAAGGCCGAACGGCATTCGGAGGAACTCGAAGAGGCCAAAAGGTGTAATTACAGCCGTCTTCGGAACGTCGGCCGGTCGGACAGGTACCTCGTGGTAGCCCCGAATAAGGTCGACCTTGGAGAAGATCACCCGCCCCGCCAAACAGGCGGAAAAGTCCTGTATGTGTGGTATCGGGTACCGGTCGGGGGTGGTGGCGTCGTTGAGGCGGTGATAATCGCCGCATGGTCGCCATCCGCCACCCGGTTTGGGCACGATGTGCAGGGGCGAGGCCCACGCGCTATTCGAGCACCGCACAATGCCCAACCGCTCCAGCGCGTCGAATTCCGCCTTCGCCATGGCAAGTTTGGCCGGGTCGAGGCGGCGAGCCCTGGCGTAGACCAGTGGACCTGTGGTCGGGATGTGGTGTTCGACGCCATGCTTGACGGCGACGGCCGAAAACGTCGGCTGCGTGAGGGCGGGAAACTCGGCGAGTAGGCGGGAGAAATCGTCCATGGCCGGGAGTGTGCAGGCTAGCTTGGTCGGAGCGGAGCTGCTCAATGAGCAAGCGAGCAAGCTGAAGTTCTCCGTGTTGATGAGCCGATGCTGTTTGACGTCGACCAAAAGCCCATGCGCACAAAGAAAATCTGCACCCAGCAAGGCCATGGGCACGTTCGCCGTGATGAAGTCCCACCTGAAGTGCTGGCCCCCGAAGCAGAATGCGACGCTGCGCGAACCGAAGGTGCGGATGGAGGAACCGTTTGCGGCTACCAAGGCGGGGCCGCAAAGCGCGGCCTGTTTGTCCTCCACCGAGGTGGGTATCACGCTCAGCTGAGCGCCGGTGTCACATAAACGCCGCCCGGACTCCGTCTCCGTGATAAATAGAAGGCTGCCTGAATGGCCGACGCTCATGGCAGGCAGCGAGCGCCAGCCTGGTCGTTTCCCGACCCGCCAAAAGTGTACGGTGGGCGGCACGTTCTGGCCCCCTGCCCAAGCCTGGCGTGGTAATAGCACATGGTCCGCTCTGGTGGAGGCTCCGGCGGTCGCGTAGGGTTCGGTCGACGGGGTGTCGCGGCGGCCGCAGCCATCAGTGGCGCGGACTCGGCCGGTGGAGGCACCGGTCATGGCGCGGGCGTTGCCTCAGTCGGCCCAGGGTGCCATACGGCCGCTCCGACGTGCCGCCTGGCCGAGAAAAATTTATCGGCCTCCTTGGCCAGGGCGCGAGGGTCCGTGATGGGCGAATTAGCCAAAGCTAAGCGTACCTGCCCAGGTAGCCGCTGGAGGAACAGCTCGCGGAAGAGGAAGTCCGGGCTGTGGTCACCGAGAAGTGCAAGCATATGTGGTCCATGCTTTCGGACGGACGGGCCTCGCCCAGCTCCGGGAGGTGTAGTAGTTGTCGTGCGCGTTCGGTCTCCGTGAGTCCAAACGCACCGAGGAGTAGGCCTTTGAGTGCGCCGTATTTGTCGGCGTCCGGCGGGTGCTGTAGGAAGCTCAGGACCCGGGCCACGGTGGAGGCGTTGAGCGCGGAAACCACGTGGTGGTAGCGCGTCGTGTCCTCCGTAATGTTCCGCAGGGCGAATTGAGAAGCCGCTTGAGCAAACCAAACGGCCAAGTGAGATTCCCAAAAGCCCGGGAGCCTCAAAGCTACAGCTGACTCCATCGCCGTATTCGTAGAAAGGGGTCACCAATTGTGGGAGCTGTGCTCGCATGATAAAAATCGGACAAAATGGACGACGCCAGGAATGAAGTTTCTCTGAGCTGTTTATTCCAAGCTCACTCAACCGAACTCAAAAGCACTGAATAAGCCCATCGACTGGGCGGCAATATATATCAGAAAACCCAACACCAAAGCCGCGCCTCTCAGGCAGGGCGTGGTATGCAAATATATAAGCCACGCCTCTCAATGGGGCGTGGTATGCAAGGCAAGCGTTCGCCCGGGAAGACAAGTCTGAACACGCCCGGGCGAGTCCGGACACGTGACCGCTCGCGTCATCGGCCGGTGCAAGTTAATTGTGTCATGCTACCGGTAACTGCTACAACAAGAAGCTTAAGGAAGTAACTATACCATGTGCTAGCTTAGGGCCTATTTTAAGAAATTATAACTGGGCTAAATATACGTTTTCACAGTATGTGTGTAGTCTTCTAACTTCAGTCGCTGTCAGGGCTGGTTCTCTCCGGGAACTGCGGCTTCCTCCACCAGAAGAAGTTAGCTTGCAGTAAGATCACTTTTTCGCAATTGTTTATGCATACTTCCGCATCCGCAAGATGGCGCCCTCCATGGAGCGATTTGGTGCGTCAATGCCTCGAAATTCTCAAAGGATCCAGCAAAATCTGGCTTTTCAACATAGATTGTGAATCAAAAAAAGACGGGTGAAACAAACTCCTATTTAACTTTTTCGCAATTGTTTATGCATACTTCCGCATCCGCAAGATGACGGCCACCATGGAGCGATTTGGTGCATCAAAGCTTCGAAATTCTCAAAGGATCCTGCAAAATCTGGCATTTCAACAGAAAGTGGTGAATCAAAAAAATACGGGTGAAACAAACTCCTATTGAACTTTTTCGCAATTCTTTATGCATACTTCCGCATCCGCAAGATGGCAGCCTCCATGGAGCGATTTGGTGCGTCAAAGCTTCGAAATTCTCAAAGGATCCAGCAACACCTGGCTTTTCAACATAAGATTGTGAATCAAAAAAAGACAGGTGAAACAAACTCCTATTGAACTTTTTCGCAATTGTTTATGCCTACTTCCGCATCCGCAAGATGGCGGCCTCCATGGAGCGATTTGGTGCGTCAAAGCTTCGAAATTCTCAAAGGATCCAACAACATCTGGCTTTTCAACATAATACGTACGCATTCATTCACAACACCGGCTTCGCTGGCTACTAGTACCCTACTGCAAAGCCGCAATGTGCCGGCGAAGCCAAAGCCTCTTGCCACTATTTTACCCATCACTATGGCATCAGTAGGTTAGGTAGTTGATAGTAGGTAGGTGTAGTAGGTACCGTACCTAGTTCAAAATGACACCTTTTGCATTCTGGATGAGATTAAAATTTATAAAATTTCCTTCTTGATTAATTCGGTGAATTCCGTCTCAATTTCGGATATTTCCGGCCATGAAAAACTATCCCCGACGGCCGCGATATTTCTAAAAAATAATTCTTCGTCAATTTTAGAATATTTGATGCCGTTTTCAGCCTCCGAAACGCGGTGATAAGCTTTCTTGAAATATTTTTTCAAATACTCGAATCTCATTGGTTCCGGTGTTTGGTGAAGATTTTCGTTGAAGATAACCAGGGCCCATGCGGGCCCGGGGAACGAGGTTGGTCTTAAAGTATTTTAATTACAAATTAGAGGTGCATAAGATTGTGAATCAAAAAAAGACGGGTGAAACAAACTCCTATTGAACTTTTTCGCAATTGTTTATGCATACGGTACTTCCGCATCCGCAAGATGGCGGCCTCCATGGAGCGATTTGGTGCGTCAAAGCGTCGAAATTCTCAAGGGATCCAGCAAAATCTGGCTTTTCAACATAATACATACGCGTTCATTCACAACACCGGCTTTGCCGGCTATAAAACACAATATCAGTTTGTGTGTTTACAAGCCAGCATGTACAGGTTGAGCCCAGCTGGGAAATAGGTGGTTTGGATGGGTTAAGGTGGGCTTGGGTTCTGGGTGTATTTTTAAACTGGGTTCCACATGGGTCCCATCTGGGCTGCCGATGTCATTCTTCAACTAGAACGACACTCTTTGATGTCATACCCCATCTTACAAAGTTGGTTGGGGCTGGGGATTGACTTCTGTGGTTGATGAGCGGAGTGAGGTCAATGATAATTATTCGTACGGAGTGAAGTCGTCTTCCTGTAATCTCACTTTTTTTTTCCTGGTGTAATCTCGCGAGATTTATGGTGGGCACCAAACAGGATCAAGAGACGTCCATGTTTACGGCTCAATTTGAAAATGGTACTGCAGTGTTATTTTCCATCGGTGATTAACTCTGCTAATTGTTCCTGATTTAAGTACAAGCACAGGGGTCTACGACAGCAGTAGCTGGCAGCCAACGTGTTATCGAGACCAGTTCAACAACAGTTTTTTAACGTGTGTTTGTTGTTGTCTGACGTGAATCATTCCGTTTGAAGAAACATTGTAGTTTCCAATCAGCAGCCATGTTGTAGAATGTCGACCCTGATGTAGATCGATAATACCTGAATCGTCAATTTTATGATACTTCGGATGGTGGTTATGTATAGGGTTGAAAGTTGGATTTTTAGCAAATCTATACGTAATATAAGAGGTGTGTGTGTGTGTGTGTGTGTGTGTGTGTGTGTGTGTGTGTGTGTGTGTGTGTGTGTGTGTGTCTGTCGCCATTTCTCTCAGGGATGGGTGAACGGATCTTATCTTCGTCAAGCTTTCAGAGGTTCACACCCTTGGTATTCTGGGAGCAGGAATACCACAGCAAAATGTTCCAAGTCATTTCAAATGCCACAGGAACACTATTGAATTTATTAAAGTATTTACCGTTATTAGCTTGTTTTGACAGATCCAAGTTAGGATGTTCTTTAAGATAACTTCAAGCAAGAGCCTCTCTAAAAATACACTCCATTTGATATTTCTACTGACCGTAAAGCAGATGTGATGTGGTAGCTAATGCAGTATTGATTTACATCCCAGTCACATGAGTCCCAGGAAAATTCCATGTATACCCCATGCAAATCCCATGTCCAGCCTATGTGGGCTAGCCCACAAAAAGCCCAGGCCCTGCCCACATGGGGTAGCCCACAAAAAGTCCACATGCTGCCCACGTAGGCTAACCCAGTTGGGCCCCGGGCAGTGCCTATGGACAAATCCAGCTGGGCCTATGTGGGGGACACACTTTGGACCCACATGTTAGCCCACATAGGACACATATGGGCCCAAGTTGGTCATGCTGGCTGGGTTGTACAGATGGCTAACCCCCTTCATTCGGGTAGGTATTAAAGGCCAATACTTTAACATGAATGTGTTTTCACTCCGGTCTATTTTGAGGATAAAGAAACTAGAAAAACGTTTTCAATAAAAGAGTGATGATCTCTCTGCTATTGGAATGGTAGACGGTGGTTTGCAAACCGAGCCTCAAGGGCAGTGTACAGATGCGTTTTAAAAAATAACAATAAGTACACTGCGGAAGGAAGTGAAATTCGCTGCACGTGATGTTTAAACCCGCGTAAAACGAGTGTTCATTCACATCTGTAGGATGTCTAATAAATAAAAAAGATAAAAGCAGATCTGACACAAGGCTGATGCTTCAGACTTTGGAATTCAGTACCCTCGAATAAACTTTTCTAACCTGTCATTTTTAACGGGCTTTATACTAGTAATATGACCCGACTGCAAAGCCGCATTGAGCCGGCGAAGCCAAAGCCTCTTGCCACTATTTTACCCATCACGATGGCATCAGTAGGTTAGGTAGTTGGTAGTAGGTAGGTGTAGTCGGTACCGTACCTAGTTCAAAATGACACCATTTGCATTCTGGATGAGATTAAGATTTATAAAATTTACTTCTTGATTAATTCGGTGAATTCCGTCTCAATTTCGGATATTTCCGGCCGTGAAAAACTATCCCCGACGGCCGCGAGATTTCTAAAAAAAAATTCTTCGTCAATTTTAGAATATTTGACGCCGTTTTCAACCTCCGAAACGCGGTAATTAGATTTTTTGAAATATTTTTTCAAATGCTCGAATCTCATTGGTTCCGGTGTTTGGTGAAGATTTTCGTTGAGGATAACCAGAGCCCTTGCGGGCCCGGGGAACGAGGTTGGTCTTAAGGTATTTTAATTACAAATTAGAGGTGCATAAGATTGTGAATCAAACAAAGACGGGTGAAACAAACTCCTATTTAACTTTTTCGCAATTTTTTATGCATACTTACGCATCCGCAAGATTGCGGCCTCCATGGAGCGATTGGTGCGTCAAAGATTCGAAATTCTCAAAGGCTCCAGCAAAATCTGGCTTTTCAACATAATACGTACGCGTTCATTCACAACACCGGCTTCGCCGGCTATGATACTAATGCACTTGTCAGTCAGTCTGTCTGTCCGGCCATCACATTTGACGAGATGACGGAATCTCGTGAGATTGTGAATTTGAATGGTTTGGTCATTATTTCATTTTGACGTATTTAAGCATCATCACATTGATAATTACTTTATGATCACTTATTAACATAATTAGGCTACTCACAATCACTTGAGAGGGACATACAGTACTGTGAAAGAGTATGATATTCATACTTTAGGGTAAATTCTCTAAATTATCAGTGATAACAGTCATATGTTTATTATCACTGTAAATTATGAATATTATGACTTTATTATGACTGACTAAATATTAGTATTGTAAATCAACAGCCTTTATGAATGCACATGCAACGAACTGATCAAATAAATAACAAGTAGAGCTCCATTCAAAGTACTTCAGAGCTGCGGAAGCCCGCAGAATCTTGTTTCTCACAGTCTGAGAGTCCTTTAGGTGCTTTTTTGCAAACTCCAAGCGGGCTTTCATGTGTCTTTCACTGAGGAGAGGCTTCCGTCTGGCCACACTGCCATAAAGCCCAGATCGGTGGAGTGTTGCAGTGATGGTTGTCCTTCTGGAAGTTTCTCCCATCTCCACACAGGATCTCTGGAGCTCAGCCAGAGTGACCATCGGGTTCTTGGTCACCTCTATTACCAAGGCCCTTCTCCCCCGATTGCTCAGTTCGGCCGGGCGGCCAGCTCTAGGAAGAGTCCTGGTTGTTCCAAACTTCTTCCATTTAAGAATTATGGAGGCCACTGTGCTCGTGGGAACCTTCAATGCAACAGAAATTTTTTTGTAGGCTTCCCCAGATCTGTGCCTCGACACAATCCTGTCTCTGAGCTCTGCAGGTGCAGGCAGTTCCTTTGACCTGATGGCCTGGTTTTTGCTCTGATATGCATTGTCAGCTGTGACACCTCATATAGACAGGTGTGTGCCTTTCCAAATCATGTTCAATCAATTGAATTGACCACAGGTGGACTCCAATCAAGGTGTAGAAACATCTCAAAGATTATCAAGAGAAATGGGAGGCACCTCAGCTAAATTTCAAGTATCATCGCAAAGGGTCTGAATACTTATGTCAATGTGATATTTCAGTTTTTTCTTTTTAATAAATTTGCAAAACTTTCTAAAATCCTTTTTCTCTTTGTCATTATGGGGTATGGCTTCATTATGGGGTATTATGGGGTATATGCATATATGGCTTCTCGGTGTCCCCAGAGGTGACGTATTACTGCCACCAATGCTCATAACACTATTCAGTTGCATTTGGAATTTTGAACAAAGAAAATTGTCTCCTTCTCATAGGACCCACCATCTCACAACGATCTAATAACATGGATTTATCCTACGCACTCAGACGTGGAACCTGGGCTAATCATAGCGTGATGTCATCTTTGTACTTTTCAAAAGAATCTCTTCATGAGATGGAGACAAAAACGAATTTTAGCAATTATAATAGCAAGCCGTGTATAAAATAATAAAGTTGAGGCTTATCATGGAATTAAGAAAATTAACGGCTTCACTTTCCGACTGACAGTATATGGAGTGGGTGATATTTATGATAATGGTGGCATATTGAAGATAAGTCAATGCTGAGTGTTTATCAGTACGGTAAGTCCTAACACAGAATTAGAAAATAATATAATAAGGGTTATTATTTAGTTCAAATCGTTGTGGAACTGTGTGAATATCACAATTTTGTTGTTGTCAGTCATTGACCTTGAAGTCAAGCCACGAAGGTACTCTTAACATTCGGAAGTTTCCTTCACCTGGATTTCATCCCAATAGATGTCACACAACACATTTCCTTACAAACCTCTCCCAGGAAAGAGCCAGCCTGAGCTGCATTCGTTCGAGGTGTGCAGTTGGCAATGAGTGTGTGAGTGTAGAAGGTGATTGGTTGGGGTGTGATTATCCCTATGGAATTAAAAGTAGTCTACAGTGTATGTTATTTCCAGATGCACAAAAGTTAGAGAATCCAGAGAAAAAGATTACTGGATACTTCAAATTTCAAAAACTGTAGGAAGGTGCAGAAAGTACAAATAACCTTTGATTGAATGTAATTGAACCTGATTAGAGGCTTGTAAATTGTGGAGCTCATAGGACTTTCTTGTTCATGGAATA
Organism: Myxine glutinosa; assembly: GCF_964187855.1. NCBI lineage: Eukaryota > Metazoa > Chordata > Myxini > Myxiniformes > Myxinidae > Myxine > Myxine glutinosa. Next base: position 293,934,145 of record NC_136261.1, read on the forward strand.
TATCAGGAAGGGTTCTCTAAAATGAGGCAAGGTAGTCAATACTAAGCTCATATTTTACAGGGAATTTGGAAGTAGTCATTTATATGCTTTGGCTCCAGTACTGGATGTTGACTCGACCTATATGCTCAGCCCTGTATATCTACGTGACCTTGGCTATGGAAGGAACACCATTGCTCTCACCCTGTGTTCCAAACTGTGAGATTGAACTTTCCTATTTCCATCTGCCATCTCGCTTCATTCTGCAGAGAAACCCGTACCCAGATTGGATTTGGATACTTTATTCTTGTGAAAAAAGCTGAGGCCTAAATCACTCTCATTTCTTCTTTGTGCTGTCCATGGATTTCTGTATTATGTTTAAGATTTAAGGCTTCACTGAAATTCCCTGTATATATTAATTACCTCCGTCACCGAAGGTGGATGGAAATTATGTTTTCACCCATGTGTGTCTGTGGGTCTGTTTGTTTTCTTTGTCTCTCTGTCTGTGAACAAGATATCTCAAAAAGTTGTGTATGGTTTCAGCTGAAACTTGGTGGAGAGGTTGTGTATGTGACAAGGAAGAATTGATTCAATTTTGGTTCAGGTCCGAATCCAGATCCGGCCTATCAGTAGACTGTTCAACCTGGTAGAGGTATGCTCTGTACCGAGTACCGTTTTAGTTGTTTATAGCTTTTCCACTGTGTAGGATTGCTGGATTTAGAACTTTTTTGAATTATTTGAGTACAGGCAGTCCCCGGGTTACGAACGAGTTCCGTTTTTAAGTCTGTCTGTAAGTCGAATTTGTATGTAAGTCGGAACAGTTACGTGCGGTTCACATCTAGTTAAATGTTTGTCTTAGTATATAGTATATATTTTACCTAAAACATCTATAGGTATAAAAACCATGAAAGAAACATTTCTTATACTGTTTAGATAGAAAAGAAAAGATAATGATTAAAGGTAAACACTTACTCTCGTTCCAATTGATGTCTTGCAAACCTTGAAACGATCATACCTTGATATATCTCTCCGAGATGATGGGCCTGGTGTTGGAGAGGATGGACCTGGTGCTGGAGAGGATGGACCTGGTGCTGGTCAATTTTCTTAAAGTAAACATCAAGGGTGGCTTGAACAGAGCTTTTCTCATATTTCTCTTGTCTACCGCTCCCCTTATTATATACTATGTGTGTCTGTTTGATTTTTTTTTTCTGTGTGATAAATGTTAGCTCTTTCACGAGCCTCGATTCTGTACACAACCAAAAAAAATAATAATAATAAATAAATTAACTATATTTTGTTAAACTAGGGCATGCCCGTACTATATCTATATCTAAAATTATATCCCCCCCCCCCCCTCTATTTACATGAAATGGTTTGGTCCAAAGCGAACGGCTTGCGAGTACGGTGACAATCCCCCCCCCCTCTATTTACATGAAATGGTTTGGTCCAAAGCGAACGGCTTGCGAGTACGGTGACAATCCCCCCCCCCTCTATTTACATGAAATGGTTTGGTCCAAAGCGAACGGCTTGCGGAGTTTGGTAAAGAAATCGCCATCGCGTGCACAAACGCGCAGGAAAGCGAAAGAATCGCAAATTAGTTTTAATTAGTTTTAAAACATAGTTTAACGCCAACATAGTTTGCCAACGTGAAATAAATGAATACGCTCTCAAATGTGCCGTCCGAGGCAGAGTCTGTTCGGCACGTTCGGCACACGTGATAGCTCGCTGCTCTCTGATTGGTTGAATCGTTTTTTGGACATAGCTCGGTAACTACTTGTCCGATTAATATGAAACCTTGAAAAGGCACATCCTCGGGTCCCCAGCAATATACCTGGCAAGTTTAAAGTATATCGGACCCGTGGTTGTCGAGAAACAGCGGTCACAGACATACATACATACATACATACATACATACATACACACAGAGATTACTGGAATTATAGATAGATAATAGGCTTTACGGAGGTCGGTACGTAAATATGGGCGTTCGTAAGTCGGGCGTTCGTAACCCGGGGACTGCCTGTATATCCATTTTAATGTGAGAAGGAGTCCTTCATGAAGATTAGGTGGATGATCACTGGCATTTTGGCCAAATTCCAAATTCCTCTCCTAATCTATAGAGGGAATTGCATCAGTGGCCCAGCGATACCCTCAGCCATCAATGTTACCCCACAACATTGTGTTGCATATGAAGAAGAAGAGGAAGAATAAGAAGTCACTGTACATATTGAATTAAAATTGTGTGCAATTAAGTTGGAAAATTTTATTACAAATTGGAAAAAATAGAAATTGAAGAATACTGTGGGTCCAGAGGGTAGTTAGTACCGCCGCTCTGCAGGAGCCTAAAGTGCAGCTGGGATGGCTGTTCTCCCATTATGGATAGCTTCATGGACGTCTGGTTTGTACCACTTTTGGTCTGATCTTTACCACTCAGCGTTTTTTAGCCCTTCACCCCTCCCTCCCAAATCTCACGAGATCACGTGCATGAACCTGCTATGCTTTCTGAACACAAGCTCACGGCTAACTTTAATTCCTTTGTCCCTTTGCCCCAGTCTTTGGAATTGCCTGCCAAAGTCCATCCAATCTTGTTCTTCCCTTTAATTCTTTCAGGTGGCAAGCCACCACCATCTCGTGTTGTCTCCCATGTTGTTTCTTTACTATGCTGTGTAGCAATCCCTGTCCCTTGTTACCCTGCCTGTCTGGCTCAATTTTCAGTGCATTGTTTTCTCTATCTCTTCTCATATAGTTATTATATGAGCCTTGCCCATTGCATAAAAAAGAGAAGGAGGTGATGGGGAGAAAAGAAAGGATAAGAGTCAGAAGTCCTCTAAATGGTGAAAAATCGCTTAAAAATTAAAAATCATCTCGGATCCTGATTCAGATCTTTACCCTAAATTGAATCAATTCGTCCTTGTCACAGACACAACCTGTCTACCAAGTTTCATACGAATCCATCCATAACTTTTTGAGATTTTGTGATATATATAGTTTTGACCATATCTCACAATTTGGTGAAGAATCTTTAAAAAATTATCTGATCTGGATCCGGATCTTCACCAAAATCTAATGAATTCATTCGCACTTGTCACACACCCAAACTGTCCACCAAATTTTGTCCAGATCCGTCCACAACATTTTGAGATATTTTACTCACAAACATGTAAACAGACATGGGTTTGAAAACAAAACCTGTGTCCACCTTCGGTTGTGCAGGTGATAATTAGAGCAAATGTGGGAATGAAACAAAACTACTTAGAAACAAAGATAATTTGAAAGAGACACTAAGAAATATATCACAACAACCGAGCTAGTTGAAGAAATGGAAGGGGAAGGTGTTCGAGTTTCGGTGACAATTCTGAAAACAGCCCTTGTAGCAGAGATGGCATGGAAAATAACACCTGAAAATGTTCCTATGTTTAACAATGAAAGCTGCACGAATGAGTCCTTGAAATGAAAACTTTTACAAACTAGAACGCCACTCAGTAGAGCGCAAACTCCCGCCGTGGGTCAAGTTGGAATAGTACGATTTCACCAAAGTTTGAGGGAGTAGTTCAGTGACAACACAAGACAGACACTGCACAGATATGGTGCACTCGTAAGTCAAGGTTTCACTGTATATATATATATATATATATATATATATATATATATATATATATATATATATATACATATATATATATATATATATATATATATATACGTATATATATATATATATATATATATATATATATATATATATATATATATATATATATATATATATATATATACATAGATAGATATATATATATATATATATATATATATATATATATATATATATATATATATATATAGATATATATATATATATATACATATATATATATATATATATATATATATATATATATATATATATATATATATATATACATAGATATATATTTATATAGATATATATATATATATAGATATATATATATATATATACATAGATATATATATATATATAGATATATATATATATATATACATAGATATATATATATATATAGATATATATATATATATATATATATATATATATATATATATATATATATATATATATATATATATATATATATATACATAGATAGATATATATATATATATATATATATATATATATATATACATATATATATATATATATATATATATATATATATATATATATATATATATATATATATATATATACAATATATATATATATATACAATATATATATATATATATATATATATATATATATATATATATATATATATATATATATATATACAGTATATATATATATATATATATATATATATATATATATATATATATATATATATATATATAGAAGATTAAAAACACCTCACAGCCACAAAACACGAAATTAAAAACACCTCACAGCCAGGACCACCGAGGTTGGTGAGGTATGTGGATGGACAAAAGGACCACCGAGGCACTCGGAAACATGGTGGTGGGATGATGAAGTTGGAAAGAGGATTGACGAGAAGAGGAAGAAGTTCAAGGAGTGGCAGAAGGCGAAGGGTACGGGAGCAGAAAGAGCAGAGCATGAAAGTTATAAGGCAGCCAGGAAGGCTGCAAAGAAAGAGGTAGCAAAGGCGCAGGAGGCATGTAGGAAAATGTTCGGAGAACGCTTGGATTCGGAAGAGGGTCAGAAAGCGGTATTCAGGATTGCAAAGCAGATAGCGAAAGAGAGGTGTGATGTGATGGGGGTGAGTTGCTTGAAGGATGGCGTGGGACAAATCGTTGTCGACCCAGATGGAATTAAAGGAAGATGGAAAAGATATATGGAAATGCTGTTGAATACAGAGAATGAATGGGATGGCAACATAGAGAGTAACCCAGTTTTAGGACCGGCAGAGAAGATAACTGAGAAGGAAGTTGAGGAAGCGATAAAAGCAATGAAGGGTAGAAAAGCGGGAGGGCCGACGGGAGTTGTGGGAGATATGTTGAAGGCAGCAGGAAGTTGGGGTGTGAAGAGAATGACAGAGATCTGTAATCTGATGGTGAAAGAAGGGCGCATTCCAGTGGTTGGGAACTGAGTACCCTCGTCCCTCTATACAAGGGGAAAGGTGACCCTCTGGAGTGTGGCTCGTACCGAGCGATAAAGTTATTGGAGCATGGAATGAAGGTATTGGAAAGGGTGTTGGAGAGGAGGATAAGGAAGAAAGTGAAGATCGACGAAATGCAGTTTGGATTCATGCCAGAAAGAGGTACGACAGACGCGCTTTTCATTGTGAGGCAGTTGCAGGAGAAGTACATGGAGAAGAGGCAGAAGTTGTTTTTTGGGTTTGTTGATCTGGAGAAAGCATTCGATCGGGTTCCACGCAAAGTATTGACATGGGCATTGAGGAAGTTAGGAGTGGAGGAATGGTTGATCAGAGTAGTGATGGCAATGTACAAAAGAGCGTGCACAGCTGTAAGGATGAAGGACGGGAACAGTGGTGAGTTTGAGGTGAAGGTGGGAGTGCATCAGGGGTCGGTACTAAGTCCACTACTATTTGTAGCTGTGATGGAGGTGCTGGCTCAGAACGTAAAGGAGGGTTTACCATGGGAGTTGTTGTATGCAGATGATCTGGTGTTGATTGCGGAAAGTATGGATGGACTGAAGGAAAAGATGAACACGTGGAAGGAATGTATGGAGACAAAAGGTCTGAAGGTGAACATCGGAAAGACGAAGGTGATGGCAAGTGGTAAAGCATGTGGTGAGGTGGAAAGAACTGGGAAGTGGCCCTGTGCTGTGTGTAGGAAGGGTGTCGGAGTGAACTCCATTCAGTGTACAATGTGCGCTGAGTGGGTTCATCAAAAATGTAGTGGTCTGAGAGGGTCATTAATCAGTGTGGCAGCTACATTCAAATGTAAGGTGTGCACAGAGGGAGCTGCAGATGGAGGAAATGTTGAGTTGGATCTTGGAGACGGCGTGAAGCTGGAAGGTGTGAAATCATTTTGCTACCTCGGAGACATGCTGAATGGAGAAGGTGGAGCAGACTCGGCAACGGTTGCTCGAGTGAGATGTGCATGGAAGAGGTTTCGGGAATTGAGTGGCGTGCTGATGATGAGGGGAGTGTCGTTGAAGCTGAAGGGAAAGGTGTATGCTGCATGTGTGAGAAGTGTTATGATTTATGGGAGCGAGACATGGGTAATGAACGTAGCGCAGCAACGAAGGTTGGAAAGGGTGGAAATGCGAATGGTTCGACGGATGTGCAAAGTATCGTTGAGAGAGAGGAAGACAAGATTGTCATGGGGACCGCAAGGCTAACCCCCGCTCTAGCAGGGAAAATGGCCTTTAAAATGCATGTTGTTGTTGTTGTCACAGCCACAAAACACGAAATTAAAAACACCCCACAGCCACAAAACACGAAATTAAAAACACCCCACAGCCACAAAACACGAAATTAAAAACACTTCACAGCCACGAAACACGAAATTAAAAACACCTCACAGCCACGAAACACTAAATTAAAAACACTTCACAGCCACGAAACACGAAATTAAAAACACTTCACAGCCACGAAACACGAAATTAAAAACACTTCACAGCCACGAAACACGAAATTAAAAACACTTCACAGTCACGAAACACGAAATTAAAAACACTTCACAGCCACAAAACACGAAATTAAAAACACTTCACAGCCACAAAACACGAAATTAAAAACACTTCACAGCCACGAAACACGAAATTAAAAACACTTCACAGCCACGAAACACGAAATTAAAAACACCTCACAGCCACAAAACACGAAATTAAAAACACCTCACAGCCACGAAACACGAAATTAAAAACACTTCACAGCCACAAAACACGAAAGTAAAAACACTTCACAGCCACAAAACACGAAATTAAAAACACTTCACAGCCACAAAACACGAAATTAAAAACACTTCACAGCCACGAAACACGAAATTAAAAACACTTCACAGCCACAAAACACGAAATTAAAAACACTTCACAGCCACAAAACACGAAGTTAAAAACACTTCACAGCCACGAAACACGAAGTTAAAAACACTTCACAGCCACAAAACACGAAATTAAAAACACCTCACAGCCACAAAACACGAAATTAAAAACACCTCACAGCCACAAAACACGAAAGTAAAAACACCTCACAGCCACAAAACACGAAAGTAAAAACACCTCACAGCCACGAAACACGAAATTAAAAACACCTCACAGCCACAAAACACGAAAGTAAAAACACCTCACAGCCACAAAACACGAAAGTAAAAACACCTCACAGCCACAAAACACGAAATTAAAAACACCCCACAGCCACGAAACACGAAATTAAAAACACCCCACAGCCACGAAACACGAAATTAAAAACACCCCACAGCCACAAAACACGAAATTAAAAACACTTCACAGCCACAAAACACGAAATTAAAAACACCTCACAGCCACAAAACACGAAAGTAAAAACACCTCACAGCCACGAAACACGAAATTAAAAACACCTCACAGCCACAAAACACGAAATTAAAAACACTTCACAGCCACAAAACACGAAATTAAAAACACCTCACAGCCACGAAACACGAAATTAAAAACACCTCACAGCCACGAAACACGAAATTAAAAACACCCCACAGCCACAAAACACGAAATTAAAAACACTTCACAGCCACAAAACACGAAATTAAAAACACCTCACAGCCACAAAACACGAAAGTAAAAACACCTCACAGCCACGAAACACGAAATTAAAAACACCTCACAGCCACAAAACACGAAATTAAAAACACTTCACAGCCACAAAACACGAAATTAAAAACACCTCACAGCCACAAAACACGAAATTAAAAACACCTCACAGCCACAAAACACGAAATTAAAAACACCTCACAGCCACAAAACACGAAATTAAAAACACCTCACAGCCACGAAACACGAAATTAAAAACACCTCACAGCCACAAAACACGAAATTAAAAACACTTCACAGCCACAAAACACGAAATTAAAAACACTTCACAGCCACGAAACACGAAATTAAAAACACTTCACAGTCACGAAACACGAAATTAAAAACACTTCACAGCCACGAAACACGAAATTAAAAACACTTCACAGCCACGAAACACGAAATTAAAAACACTTCACAGCCACGAAACACGAAATTAAAAACACCTCACAGCCACGAAACACTAAATTAAAAACACTTCACAGCCACGAAACACGAAATTAAAAACACTTCACAGCCACGAAACACGAAATTAAAAACACTTCACAGCCACGAAACACGAAATTAAAAACACTTCACAGTCACGAAACACGAAATTAAAAACACTTCACAGCCACAAAACACGAAATTAAAAACACTTCACAGCCACAAAACACGAAATTAAAAACACTTCACAGCCACGAAACACGAAATTAAAAACACTTCACAACCACGAAACACGAAATTAAAAACACCTCACAGCCACAAAACACGAAATTAAAAACACCTCACAGCCACGAAACACGAAATTAAAAACACTTCACAGCCACAAAACACGAAAGTAAAAACACTTCACAGCCACAAAACACGAAATTAAAAACACTTCACAGCCACAAAACACGAAATTAAAAACACTTCACAGCCACGAAACACGAAATTAAAAACACTTCACAGCCACAAAACACGAAATTAAAAACACTTCACAGCCACAAAACACGAAGTTAAAAACACTTCACAGCCACGAAACACGAAGTTAAAAACACTTCACAGCCACAAAACACGAAATTAAAAACACCTCACAGCCACAAAACACGAAATTAAAAACACCTCACAGCCACAAAACACGAAAGTAAAAACACCTCACAGCCACAAAACACGAAAGTAAAAACACCTCACAGCCACGAAACACGAAATTAAAAACACCTCACAGCCACAAAACACGAAAGTAAAAACACCTCACAGCCACAAAACACGAAAGTAAAAACACCTCACAGCCACAAAACTCGAAATTAAAAACACCCCACAGCCACGAAACACGAAATTAAAAACACCCCACAGCCACGAAACACGAAATTAAAAACACCCCACAGCCACAAAACACGAAATTAAAAACACTTCACAGCCACAAAACACGAAATTAAAAACACCTCACAGCCACAAAACACGAAAGTAAAAACACCTCACAGCCACAAAACACGAAAGTAAAAACACCTCACAGCCACGAAACACGAAAGTAAAAACACCTCACAGCCACAAAACACGAAAGTAAAAACACCTCACAGCCACGAAACACGAAATTAAAAACACCTCACAGCCACAAAACACGAAATTAAAAACACCTCACAGCCACGAAACACGAAATTAAAAACACTTCACAGCCACAAAACACGAAATTAAAAACACTTCACAGCCACAAAACACGAAATTAAAAACACCTCACAGCCACAAAACACGAAAGTAAAAACACCTCACAGCCACGAAACACGAAATTAAAAACACCTCACAGCCACAAAACACGAAATTAAAAACACTTCACAGCCACAAAACACGAAATTAAAAACACCTCACAGCCACAAAACACGAAATTAAAAACACCTCACAGCCACGAAACACGAAATTAAAAACACCTCACAGCCACAAAACACGAAATTAAAAACACCTCACAGCCACGAAATTAAAAAACACACCACCACATCATTTTACACCTCACCACCACATAATTCAAAATACCTCACCACCACGTGATTCAAAACCACCACCACGTTATTAAAAACACTTCACAACCACGGAAACAAAAGTTTCAGGGAGTAGTTCAGTGACAACAGACTCTGCCCAGATATGTAGATATATCGATAAATAAACCTGAAAATCGCAGAGCCAGAATTATTTTTTGGTCTGGGAAGCCCATGCGAGGTTTCTTCTTCTCAGCCTCTCACAACCCTGGGTGAATATGTGATCTTTTTTTAAAAAGTTCGAATTTTGCCAAATCTGTTTTATTCGTTTGTTAATATACCTCAGCCATTGACAAATCTGGAATTATAATTTTATTTGAGGTTCAAATTAACCCGGGACATTGTGTCAAACGATGCCTGCAAGTCTGTTCATGTGATAAATAAATTAATCGTCCACAGTTGAAGACTTCTTCTTCACGCAATAACAACCAGCTTCCAGACCGTACATCCAATCATCTTCAAATTTTGCACACTTGTTACTCTTCATGACTTCTACTAAAGTATGAAGTTTCACGTCGATCAATGAAGTGGTTCAAGAGACATAAATATTTTTATTATTTGCGTTTAATTAACGATATCTGCTAAACCACGTGACCTATCGCAAATTCCAAAAGGGGATTTTAGTAGACTGATATGCTGAACAGATCTGTGAAGTTTCCCCTCGATTGGATCACAAATGAGGGAGGAGCTAGGTTTTAAATGTTTGTGCTTAAAAACGTCATAACTCTGAAACCATGTGATGCATGACATCATGCTTGCTGACTTTTTTGTTCGTCATGGGTATGCGATTCTGCCTGCAAAGTTTGGCCTCAATCTGTTGAGGCGTTTTGGAGAAAATTTGATTTTAGTGTTTTTCACTCAAAACAATATGGCGGCCGAACCACGTGACCGGTGACGTCATAATTACCATTAAAATATTCCGCAGACCGAGTCCCTCCTATGGTAAAAATTTGCTCTCAATCGGTCCAATTATTGCAGAGAAAATGGTTTTTAAAGGAAAACAGAAAAAAAAATTGCAAAAAAATTCCCAAAAAAACTTCCTGGATCCGGAATAATTTCCTGAGCTTCACCAAAAACTAATCAATTCTTCCTTATCCCAAGTGCAATCATCCCACCAACTTTCATCCAAATCCGTTCAGAACTTTTCCAGATATCTTGTTCACAAACACACGAACACACACGCACACACACACACACACGCACACACGCACGCACACACACACACACGCACACATGCACGCACACACACGCACACACACACACACACACGGACACGAGCGAATGCATTACTCCCTGGCGGGAGTAATAAGATGGATCACTTCGGCCAAAAGTTGGCCTTGGTCTGCCTTTTGACACCCACCGAAAAATATTATGACGAATGCGTCTCCCAAATAATCTCTGACCGAATGACCCACATTTCTACACCAAGAGTATTTGAGCTACTTAAAAGTACATACCCATCTCAAGTGATCGATGTTATATCAGAGATGGTACAACTTCACTTGTCAAAGAAAATATAAAAGAATAGTTTGAAAGTCACAAATTTAATTTAGACGAAAGGTCCTCACAAATGTATTCAAGCTTCCTCCTCCCCCCTTTCCATGCCTCCTCCCCCCAAGCCCTCTCCCTCCCACAGATCTCACAATGTCCCTGTTCTCTACTGTTGTACTTGTGTGCTTCCCTCTCTCCCCCCATCTTGTCGCCCGCTCCCTTTATTGTATGTTTTGTGTGTCCGTAATTATTATTATTTTTTGTGATTAATGTTAGCTCTTACATGAGCCTCGCTCGTGTATAAATAAAAAAAATCGATGAAGTATGTGTATGAAGTATGTGCCTCAAGTTTTGCAGGATCAGCTCTCAACTGAACCCTGGCAAACTGAACACAGACATTATTCACAGGCTCAAAAGGGCCTAAATTGCAACATCCTCACTGAGCAATTCCGCATAAATTTGAAAAATAACATACATAACCCTCTCCCCCCTCACTCCCTCCCATCCCTTTTTCCTTTCTCATTCAACGACGAAAGTAATGGCACGTTTCCCATCAATGAAAAAATATTCAGATTTTTTGTATCATCTGACACAGGAGTGGACAACAAAAGATGATCCGGATCTTCACCAAAATGTCGCAAATTCATCCTTGTCAGCTACCCAACTCATCCACCTAGTTTTGTCCGAATCCGTCCATAACTTTTTGAGATATCCTGCTATATATAGTTTTTGGCCCCATCTCTCAATGGTGAAGATTCACTTTTTAACATTCTAGGGTACGGATCTGGATCTTCACCAAAATCTCAGACAAACAGACCTCTGCCCAGCTTCGGTGGCGGAAGTAATTATACTAGATTTTTGCATCTTTTGCTAAAATGAGAAGCGTCCTTCCTTGTGTGTGCGTAAGTGTTATATGCAATGCCGCTGCTCGCTTGTATTAACAGGTAATATTACAAAACCGACACCTTTCATCCACGGATATTTCTCGTATTTATATATTTCCATGAGTCTGAGTTTCATTCAGGAACACAACAATTATGGTTAACTATGTTGAAATTGCCACTTTTTTGTCTGAATGCTGAAAAATATATTTAAAAGACAATTTGAATCACATATTTTGTGCTAGTAACGGCAGGTTAAAACTGACCGATTAGCAGAACTGAGTCACTGAAAACACACACGGTCATTTAACATTCATACATCATTTTAAAAGTGACACATTGCTTCAATCTATCTGTCTGTCTGTCAGTCTGTCAGTCTATCTGTGAATCTCCATTCCTGGCCGTGGCTCGTTTCTCACACTGTCCGCCCTTCCGGATCCAGATGTATACCGTTAAAGCTTCAATGATCACAATAAGATCCACCATAAGATCAAAACATAGTATCACATTGGGTACAATCAGAATCCTTCAAGTAGGCCAGGTGTTTTACCTGACAGTCTGAATGACGTAACCCAACCATTGAGTTTCCAAGATGCTTGGGCCCTTCCCGGACGTTCCAGCTCCGGAGTTGACTTCTTATCACCAACGCCCCCACCCGACTCCACCAGAGGCTCTTGCTGGTTCACAACCGTACATGAAATCATGGGAGAGCTGCTCTCCTCTGACAGCTCTGGCTAAGGATGCAACTGGTCTACATTCCTACATATAGGCCCACCCGTATCTAAATGCACCTGATATGACACTGGTCCAGTCTACTTTGTCACTGCACCCTGCATCCATGGATCCCCTTGCCCATGATTCTTTGCAAACACTGTATCTTGTGGAAGAAAACCACAATCTGTGCCACCACAGTACTCCTTTTGATGCTCTTGTTGTTGACTTACACACACACACACACACACACATTCACTCTTAAGCGAACCAGATCCAGGCGCAATGGCATGTTGCTATTGAACAACAATTCAGCCTGTGTACAGCCCATCGTCATGTGTGGTGTCGCATTATACTTCAGTTGAAAACGGGCCAACTTGTTCCTCAGATTGTCGTCACCACATTCATCTTCTTCATTGACTGTTTAAAGGTCTGTACCATCCTTTCTGCTAGGCTGTTAGAAGCCGGTCGGACTGGAGTCGAAGTAGAATGATAAACTCGATTTTGAGCGCAAAAGGGCCAAAATTCAGCATCGGTGAAACAAGTGCCATTGTCCGACTCCAGATGTTCCACTAGACCATGAGTTTTACAAAGGTCCATCAGACATTCAATAGTAGCTGTGGTGGTAGTAGATACCACTATCCAGAAATCTACCAATTTTGAAAATGCATCAGAAGCAACCAATAACATTTGGCCCAGGAAAGGACCTGCATAATCATGGAGCCGTTGCCATGGTCTCGCTGCCAACTCCCACAAATGCAATGCTGCTGCAGTAAGGGTCCGTGGCACATGGGCTGGTGCTCCTGCCTCACACCTAGCTCGTCTTCACGCTGTTGAAACCAAAGCTTTCACAATCATTGGAATCTCCCGCGATGAAGCTAACTCCGAGGGCCGATAACTAGCGATGAAGCTAACTCCGAGGGCCTTTCACTCACTGACCACAGGCAGGTAGGTGGTCTTTCTGTCTTCTACCGACTCCTCTCCGGCCCTGCTCCCCCTGCTCTCTCTGTGCTCTGTCCCTCAAATATTCCTACAGGTTGCACAAGAGCTGCCAGCAACCCTCTTATGGTTAAACTGCCAAAATCTAGGCTCTCTGCTCACCTTCACTCTTTCATTCCCCTTTTCTCCCGCCTCTGGAACAAACTCCCCCACTCCCTTCAATCCCACTCCTCCCTCCAGGTCTTTAAAACAGTTGTTCACCACCATCTCTTATCTTCCCCCATCCAAAACCTTGATCTTTTCTACCCCTGCTAATTCACCTCAGATACACTTTTTTGAAATCCCGACTTCTTTTCTGGAAGTCCTTGCAGTGTCCATATGTTTTATACCTCTCCCACCTCCCCCCAAGCCCTCTCCCTCCCACATTTCTCTCGATGTCCCTGCTCTCAAATGTTGTGTTTGTGTCCTTCCCCTCTCTCCCCATCTTGTCTACCGCTCCCCTTATTTTGTGTTTTATGTGTCGGTTTGACTTTTTGTGTGATTAATGTTAGCTCTTTCACGAGCCTCGATGTTGTATAGGGAAAAAAAAAATTATAAAAAAAAAAAAAAAAATGCACACCCTCTGTACGCCACTGGTGAGCACGTCTATAAAGTTTGTACTACAACATTTGTAAATCAGTAGAAGAACACCATATACACAAATATTACAATAATTATTCAGACGGTGTATTTCTCAGCTGGGCCTCTCTCAATACCAAAGACTGGAGTTTTACTTGGTGCAGAATCATTTGTTATAATTTGTTTCTCCAGTTCATTTCTGCAGTTAAATATTTACAGATACTCTCTGAGAGCGTGTTCACTCGTACTCGACCAACGCCATCGTAGTTTGACAAGACCACGCCCTTCGCCACACCTACTCGATCAACACTGAATCTTGCTATGTGCATGCGCAGATAAGAAAGCATGTCACGTGTACAGTGTGTTTGACCAACGTCTTTCTGAAGATTTATAGTGATGTATTTTTGTCTGGCGAGAATCTACTCAAGTATTACCGAGGTCTTCTGATTTCCCAGAACCAGGATTTGGATACTGTAGCGGCTACCGCTGGGTATACACAATCGCCTTGCACCTACCGAGGACGCGGAGCGATCACCATGCCGGGCTCGCCCAGGACGCCCGGGCATGCCCGCTCTCGACTTGCCAGGCCTCGTCCGGGACGCCCGGGCATGCCCCCTCTCGCCTTTCCCGGGCAAACGCTCCGGGCTCCGGGATAATAATATTGCTGCCCGATAAACGGGCTTTTCAGAGTACCCGAGTTGATTTGACACAATAAAGAAACTCGGACGAATTCCAGCTTTTTGTCGCGTCCATTCTTTCGATTTACGTTGGAGCATAGCTCCTACATTGGTGACCCGACATGGACATGGCAGTTGCCTTCAAACTGCCTACCTTCTGGGAGGCTCACGCGGCGGTTTGGTTCGCCCAGGCGGACTCCCTGTTCGCCCTGCGAGGCATCATGGCCGACGACACCCGCTTCCACCATGTGGTAGCAGCACTCGGCTCAGCCACCGCGGCCCGCGCCCTGAGCCTCCTCGAGCGCCCGCCAGCCGCTGACAAATACGACGCGATTAAAAAGCTCCTCCTCAACGCTTTCGCCCGCTCATCAGCGGAATGCGCACGGCGCCTGCTCGACCTGCCCGAGCTCGGCGACACGCGCCCGTCCGAGCGAATGGACTACATGCTTTCGCTGCTCGGCGAGCACTCTCCGGCATTCCTGTTCCGGGAGCTGTTCCTCCGTCAGCTGCGTAGCCTGGTACGCCTCGCCCTGGCAAGCACGACGATCACGCATCCCCGCGCCCTCGCCAGGGAAGCCGACAAGATCTCCGCGGCAGGCCAACGCATTGGAGCAGCGACCTGGAGCCCACCGCCATCCGAAACAACGCCCATGGCGCCCGAGCACCCGGCACGGTCGACGACCGAACTGCCGACGCAATTGGCGGCCGCTACGCCGCGCCGACCACCTCCAGCATGACGACCGGAGCCTCCACCTGACCAGGCATGGTGTTATTATCATGCCAGGTTCGGACAGAAGGCCCGGACATGCCGACCCCCGTGCACCTTCGGCAAGCCGGGAAACGGCCGGGCCGGTGTTCATTACCAGCCATAAGCGCCGGCCACACGGGCAACTTACTTTTCATCACGGACAAAGCGTCCGGACGGCGCTTCCTGTGTGACACCGGCGCCCAACTGAGCGTCATACCCGCCTCCGATCAGGACAGGCAGTCCGCGGTTTGCGGCCCCTCCTTGGTTGCGGCCAACGGATCGGCCATCCACACCTTCGGCCCGCGCAACGTCACCCTCTGCTTCGGCGGCCAACTCTTTAATTGGACTTTTGTAACCGCAAGCTTGCCCATGCACCGAGTTGACGAACGATATCTGCATTCGTTCTCTTTGCGATACGATAACTATCAACGAGAACGATAACTATCAACCGACGTGCCCCGCGCTGCTCATGGCTCTGCTAGGTGCCGACTTCCTCTGCGCACACAGACTGCTGGTGGACGTCCAACGGCGTCGCCTCATCAACGCCGAAACCTTCAGCTCCCTGGCATGCACATTGAGCAGCTCTGCTCCGACCGAGCTGGCATGCGCACTCCCGGCGGCAAACGAGTTTGCTCGCCTGCTCACGGAGTTCCCGGCCCTCACGCGGCCGACGTTTTTGGGCGTCGCAGTACGACATGGGATCGAGCACCACATATGAACCACAGGCCCGCCGGTCTACGCCAGAGCCCGCCGCCTCGACCCAGCCAAGCTCGCCATGGCCAAAGCCGAGTTCGACGCTTTGGAACACCTCGGCATCGTGCGGCGCTCCGATAGCGCGTGGGCTTCGCCACTACACATTGTCCCAAAACCAGGGGGCGGCTGGCGCCCATGTGGCGACTACCGTCGCCTTAACAACGCTACCACCCCCGACAGGTATCCGATCCCGCACATCCAAGACTTCTCCGCCCGTTTGGCAGGACGGGTCATTTTTTCAAAGATCGATTTAATACGGGGATATCACCAGGTACCTGTCAGGGTGGCCGACGTCCCCAAAACGGCCGTCATCACACCGTTCGGCTTAATCGAATTCCTGCGAATGCCGTTTGGCCTCAAGAACACGGCTCAGGCGTTCCAGCGCTTGATGGACGGCATGCTGCGCGACCTGCCGTTCCTCTTCGTTTACCTGGACGACATCCTCGTCGCCAGCACGTCCCGGGCCGAGCACCTCCTCCACCTCCGAACACTGTTCGGCGCCTCAGCGAGCACGGCCTCATCGTCAACCCGGCCAAATGCCACTTCGGCATGACGGCCGTTGATTTTTTGGGCCACCACATCACCAAGAACGGGGCCGTGCCGCTGCCAACCAAGGTCGAGGCCATCACCACGTTTCCGCGTCCCAGCTCCATAAAGGCCCTGCAGGAATTCCTGGGAATGGTGAATTTCTATCACCGCTTTGTGCCCCGCGCTGCTCAACTCATGCGGCCCCTCTACGAAGCCCTCCGGGGCAAGCCGGCCAAGCACGACGTCGTCTGGTCCGCAGCAATGGACGCGGCCTTTAAAAGCTCAAAGCGGGCCCTCGCCGACGCAACACTGCTCGCTCACCCGGTGCTCAATGCTCCCATCGCCCTCACCACGGATGCCTCTGACTACGCGGTGGGCGCCGTACATGAGCAATGGGTGAACGGGGTTTGGCAGCCACTCGCTTTTTTCAGCCGGCAACTCCGGCCGAACGAGCTCAAATATAGCACGTTTGACCGTGAGCTCCTCAGTCTACACCTGGCCGTTCGCCATTTCCGCCACCTCCTGGAGGGCCGACCCTTCACGGCGTTCGTCGACCGCATGCCGTTGGTTTATGCAATGGCCAAGGTCATGGGGCCGTGGTCGGCCCGCCAACAGCACCACCTCTCCGCCGTGTCGGAGTTTACCATGGACATCCGGCACGTCGCCGGCAAAGACAACGCCGTGGCCGACTGTCTTTCTCGGGCCAGCGCGAATGCGGTCCACCTCGGCGTGGTCTTCGCGCTTATGGCGGCTGACCAGACCACCGACACCACGGTGCAAGCCCTCCGGGTGGCGGACACGGGCCTCAGCCTGGCCGACGTCCCCTTCGCGGACACTGTCCTGCTCTGCGACGTCTCCCAAGGCCAGCCTCGCCCCATCGTGCCCGTTACCTGGCAACGCCGCATCTTCGCCTCCCTCCATGGCCTTTCCCACCCGGGCCGGAAAGCTTCCCAGAAGCTGGTGTCGGCGCGATTCGTCTGGCACGGCCTTCGACGGGATGTCCGCGATTGGACCAGCACCTGCACGGCCTGCCAACAGGCCAAGGTCCACCGACACACCCAGGCCCCGCTGGCACCTTTCACCGTGCCCGAACGGCGTTTCGACCACGTCAACGTGGACCTGGTGGGCCCCCTCCCCCCATCATGGGGTTTCACACACCTGCTCACCATGGTGGACAGGACCACCAGGTGACCGGAGGCCGTTCCCCTCGTCTCCACCACCACCGCCGACGTGGAGCAGGCTTTCATCGCCACCTGGGTCGCCCGTTTCGGTGCACCGGCGGACATCTCTTCGGACCGCGGGCCGCAGTTCACCTCCGAGCTGTGGGGCGTGGTCGCCCGCAACCTGGGGGTCAGGCTCCACCATACCACGGCCTACCACCCCCAAGCCAATGGGTTGTGCGAGCGGTTCCACCATTCCATGAAGGCCGCGCACATGGCCGGCCTTCAGGACGGCGGCTGGACCGACCGGCTACCGTGGGTCCTTTTGGGCCTCCGCACGGCCCCCAAGGAGGACCTCCGGGCGTCCACCGCCGAGCTGGTCTACGGCCAGCCGCTACGCTTCCCGGGCGAATTCGTGCCCGACGCCACCAGTCCCTGGTCCGCAGCTCGCCAGCGCTCGGACCTCCAGGAGACCGCCCGACGGTTTGCCCCCGTGCCAACGTCCCACCACGGTGACCCCCAGGCCTACGTCCCCCCAGCGCTTCGCACAGCGGAGTACGTTTTCGTGCGTCATGATGCACACCGGGGGCCACTCAGGCCACCGTATGACGGACCCTTCCGGGTCCTGCGACGGGACGACAAGTCCTTCGTCATCGACGTCGGCGGCAGGTCGGACCGGATTTCGGTGGACCGCCTCAAGCCGGCGCACGTGGACATCGACCAACCACCTCGGTTGGCCCTTCCTCCGCGGCGAGGCCGCCCCCCATCCACGGTGCCTCCCGCTCGACCACACACCCCCACACCGCCCCCCCCCACGACCCTCCAGGGGTCGCTTCGGCCGGGTCATCAGGACCCCCCTTAAATTGACCCTGCCGGTGCAAGTTGATTCTGGGGGGGCGTGTGTAGCGGTTGCCGCTGAACATACACAATTGCCTTACACCTGCCGAGGACGCAACCACGGAGCAATCACTGTGCCGGGCTCACCCAGACCGCCCGGAGACGCTCAATCTCGCCTTTCCCAGGCTTGCCCGGACTCGCCTTTCCCGGGCTCGCCCGGCCCATCCGGCGACACCCAGTCTCGCCGTTCCCGGGCATGTCCAGGCACGCCCGGCCCGTCCGGCGACACCCAGTCTCGCCGGGCAGGTCCAAACTCGCCCAGGTCTCCCGGACACGCCCAGTCGCGCCTTTTAAGGGCAAACGCTCCGGCATGAGATATTCGAGTGCTTGTATATAATGCTGCCCGATAAACGGGCTTTTCAGAGTACCCGAGTTGATTTGATGCAATAAAGAAACTCGGACGAATTCCAGCTTTTGTCGCGTCCATTCTTTCGATTCGAGTTGGAGCACAGCTCCTTCAATATATATATATATATATATATATATATATATATATATATATATATATATATATGTGTGTGTGTGTGTGTGTGTGTGTGTGTGTGTGTGTGTGTGTGTGTGTATATGTCAGTCAGAGATAAAGAGTGAAATATATTGGGAGGAATAAGAGTCCTCATAATAATAATAATTTTGAAAGCGTTCAAATAATGTAACAAATTAATTTTTGAGACATGCCAAACAAATGAAGTGCAGAGAGGAGAGAAAAATCAACAAAGGCTAAACAAATGATCAACCATAAGGCATTAGTGGCTTCTTTAGATAAATCATATATGTCGAAAATATAGAAACAGTTTGGTTTCGCCTTGTTATTAAGTATTCAAAATGGCAGAAATCTGTTTCCCTGTCCTCTCTGAATGCACAACCATTCCTTTCCCAAAGCACACTTATTCCAAGCTGCTAACCACCTCACCTATCTTTTCCTGTGTTGGTATTTCCCAATGTTTCCCATCCTTTGTTGTGTATGCAATATGTATATGGACCCAATTGGGTGCAATAAATCCAGGCATCAATTCAGGGACGGATCTTTATGAACTCGGCTGGAAAAGCACCTTCAAAAAGGAGAGTGAGCAATAATCATCTTATATTACAAAAGCTTAAATCAACAACCAGTCGTTCACAAAAAGGCAGGTAAGAAGTGGACAGGCAGATATGTGCCATTTCTTCTGCAATTGCATTACGCTTTCACAAAGCACCATTTATTACTGACGAATAGTACGTAGACACACATTGAAGCATGCGACAGAGACAAATTGTCTCGGCGGGATATAACAAGTGACCTCCATCTGTCCTCAGAGTGCGGGCAGCGAGCAGAGCGTCCGGGTGATGCTGTCGGTCTCTGAGCTTGCTCAATGTGACAGGCAGGCTCACCTCGGGCACGTCAAACGTATCTTCCCTCCGTTATTTCTGTCCCCAATCGCTTTGTAGACTTAGTTTTATTTATTTGCCATCTTTACACAAGGTCGATGTGATTTTTCAACAGCTAGATTTGTTCAACTTTTCATTCGAATATGATAAAAACATGTCAGGAGGTCCTGATGAGAGCCTTTGCTTCAAGCACCAATTCTCACTCGCAGTACAATTGTATTTTTGAAATAAATAACCTCCAAAAAAAAAACCGATGCACTCGCTGATATTTCCAACTATAAATTTATGAGCGACTATTTGTAAAAAAAAAAGAAGCAGATTTCAGGAACCACATATATATTGTTGCGGTTTTCCGAAGTCCGTTCCCTTACAAAGGGGAGATTAAGCCCCTTTTTCTCCTTGGGTCTTCAAACCGCGAGACTGAGTCGCCACTTCCGGGCAGACGTGGAAAAGGGTCTCGGGACAATTTCGCACGTACCTTGAGTACCCACGCCGCAGCGGAAACGGGGATCGAGTCTCGCATGAACCACGTGTAATTGCGTACGCCCGAGCAGTTGGCCTACCACGTGACCCGTGCTGTTACCTTTCTTATGGAACCTGAACAGAGCGATCTAATTCGTACCATGCTAAGCCAATGATGGAGAGAAAAAAGCGGTCAAAACAAAGGAATAACACGATTTAATTATTATTTACACAATGTACTACGATTCGGTAGAAGAAGAGACACAGGGCAGTCTTAAGCAGTCTTAACTTATTTACCCAGACAATGGGCCCACTTACACACACAGGGAGATGGAGGAAGAATGTCCGCATGCCGAACGCGCCTGCTTCGGTTGCTCTAGGAACAGCTCACCCGGCGTGGCCCTCTGGCGGTCACAGCACGTATCCCGGCGAAGGCAGGCCGAAGGTAATATGTGCGTCTGTGGCCCGGCACAGGTGTTTCTTTACAGCCGCGATTAATATAGCGCAGAGCGCGGGGAGCAGGGCAAAGTTCGTATACTCGGAGTTATTCAGTTCATCACTCAGCGCTCAACTCCAGGTGGGAACTCAACTGATGACTCACGTATTCTGCAAACTCCAGCTCATAACTGAGAACTCAACTCAACTCAACTGAGGTGAGGGCTCTGGGCACAGGGTTATATTGCCCGAATGGCAAAAATGTTACGGACATATATATATACATACATACATACATACATACATACATACACACACACACACACACACACACACACACACACACACACACACATACATACATACATACATACATATATATATATATATATATATATATATATATATATATATATATATATATATACAGTGAAACCTTGACTTACGAGTTTAATTCGTTCTGTGACCGAGCTCGTAACTCAATTTGCTCGTTTCTCAAATTAAATTTCCCCATTAAAATGAATTGAAATACTATTAATCCGTTCCAGCCCCCCAAAAACCACACCAATTTTTTTTGTTACGTGTTTTTAAATAAGAAAAATTTACTTTATAAATAACAAATAATGTATAAACAAGCACGACCTCGTATATACTGTACATAATAAAAGAGAATGTAAAGAAATAAACTGGTTTTATTAAGTGTATTTACTCACACTCCTCTTTTTATTGCTCACTCATACTCACACACTTTTTATTGCTGCTGCGGCTGCGGCTGCTCTGGGGACGTCGCGTGCTTTGCCAGGACTCGTCTGGTCCAACAACACAACTGAACAATGTGCTTGCTTCTTGCCCAACTCTCTTGCTTGGTCCAACTTTGGCGATGGACAGCGGCCGTCCAGTTACCCCGACTAACCCGATTCCCGAACGTTGGCCGAATCGCGCCACAGATATTCAATAGGGAAAAGACTAAGGCGACACGGATGGGAAGAAGAAGCAGACAAAAAGGTTGGAAATACGAATATAATTTATTTACTATTTATTTATTATTTACTCACTGTATTTACTGACACTGTCAACCACACAAACAACAACTTCTCCATCTCTTCATGGACCGAGGTCCAGAGCTTTGAAATAATCTTAACGCCCTTGGCTAGCGTTATAGCCTTTATCGGCTCCTTCTGCTTCAAAATCGTACATATCGTAGAAGTACTACGATCGTACTGCCTCGCCAAGTCGACAACACGCACACCTCGCTCATGTTTTTCGACGATTACGTGTTTTATATCCAAGCACATCATCCTTTTCTTCTTCTCAGGACTGCCCTTGGCACTCAATTTCTTAGGACCCATGGTTAAAACTAAGAAATTTTCCAAAATAAACAAAATGCGAAAACAAAGCAACAGCGATATGGCAGAGATGCTTGCACGGCAAGGTAACCACGTGACCTGAACGCTCGCTGGGCCACCTAGTGGCGGGTGGCGTAAGCTCGCTCGCTCGTAACTCAGATCTCGGCTCGCATCACAACGCAAAAAATCGACCGAGCGACGGCTCATATCTCGGAAAACTCGTAAGTTGGTGCACTCGTAAGTCAAGGTTTCACTGTATATATATTGTTACGGACCGCGGATAAGATGTTGTGTTTGCCGAGCGGATGGCCCCGCGGCCGTCCAGTTACCCCGACTAACCCGATTCCCGAACGTTGGCCGGATCGCGCCACAGATATTCAATAGGGAAAAGACTAAGGCGACACGGATGTGAAGAAGAAGCAGACAAAAAGGTTGGAAATATGAATATAATTTATTTACTATTTACAGGCTCAAAAGTAACCAAGGAGAAGGAAGGATAATAAAATAAAATAGACAGAGGGACGGACCAGAAGGACACAGTGAAAATCGCTAGCTTATCCTATGCAGTCTTAATTAACCCAGGGACAGAACAAACAAGGACAGACTCATGCGGGGAATGATGATAGGACTGGCGGGAGATGGATGGCTGGAGGGAGAGGAAGGTCCAAGGGTACTGCAGCACGATCGGCGCGTTTGACCGCCGCCGTTCCTTCGCGGCCCTGCTCCGGAACTGCCGTCAAGGCCCCACGCTGCTGTCGTTGCTGCTGTGGCTGCGGCTGCTCTGGGGACGTCGCGTGCTTTGCCAGGACTCGTCTGGTCCAACCACACAACTGAACAATGTGCTTGCTTCTTGCCCAACTCTCTTGCTTGGTCCAACTTTGGCGAGCAAGGCGACGAATAGCAGGCTTTGTGCTTCCCTGGACGATCTCTTTTGGACAAGAATCGCTGCTGGATGATCTCTTTTGGATGATCTCTTCTCTCTGGATGATCTCCCTTGGACAAGAATCGCTGCTGGATGATCTCCCTTCTCTTTTGGACAAGAATCGCTGCTGGATGATCTCTTCTGGACAAGAATCGCTGCTGGATGATCTCCCTTGGACAAGAATCGCGGCTGGATGATCTCCCTTCTCTTGGACAAGAATCGCTGCTGGATGATCTCCCTTCTCTCGCAGGACCTTGCGCGCGTGCTTTTTATAGCGCCTCCGGCGATCAAGCCGCCGGCCTTTAGGACACGCCCATCGGTGTGCTCACCTCGGCCCTGGTTGGTCGCGCGACCCTCTGGCTCCGCCCTTGATGACGACGGGTGGGCACGCCCCTTCTTCCCCGACCCGAGCACATGTTCAATGGTGGTTTTGGAGGGGATGTAATTGGCAATCGAGGCTTGGCAATGATGAAAGGGGAAAGTGAAAGGAATCTACTCTATTTCACTTGGTGCAATGGAGTGTCATCTTAATGGGAGACAAGGCCTTACCCTAATACACATAATAAAGATATAACTATTGTCGTGGAGGTGTGTAGGGACTCAAGACGCCAATGGTCGGAAACAGGTTTTACAAAAGGTCATGACTTTATTAACTGGTTGTTCACTTTCATTCCAATACCAAATAACTACCGTTTAACTCAATGGACCTATGTCACTCTATCCGCATGGTCCTTCTTGTTCGGCCGATGTTCCTCCGCCATTCCCGTCCTCCTTCCTCCCGTCGGGCAGAGGTTCTGATGACAAGTCTCCTGACTCACAGTTTGCTCTGGTTTATATGGGCCTTGTCGCGCTAATCTCTTCTCCGCAAATGCCCCGAGGTCATGCATGCTCGCCCCCCTGCTGGGGAGTTCCTTCACCCTCTTTGCATCCCGATGTCCCAAGTCAATAGTGAAGGCTTGGGAATGTGTGTTAGCCCGGGGCCGTGCTAAAGCTACACAACAGGACTCCCAGCTTCGACAGGGCGAGATGCATTCCTGACATTCTTACGACCACCTGCTCGTACCTTGGTTCGTTACCAGTTCCAACCAATGAGTTACACTGAGTTACACTTCCACACTATCAACCAGGGGGAAATCTATGATTGGCTGACGTGTATGCTCTATGGACTAATTATGGGACGCCCTTTGACCTTTACACAACACGAGAGGCAGGAGGGTCCAGAATCAAGCAATATTAATAAAACACACAATAAAAAATATACAATCCTCATATCCACAACACTGCACCCTCCTCCTCTTAGGCACGTCCCAGACCTATAACTTTAACTTAGTGTGACACGTAGGTGTAGTTCCCTCTACTTTTAACCTGACCCTGAGTGCGACAGTTTTAAAACATAAATAAATATGTCCCGCTGCTCCATTGCACCCTACCTAACAGACTCACGCCCATAGCTAACCGAATTGCGGAATGGTCTTCAAACTATACACTGATGGTGGGGAGCATTATTTACAATGACTCTGCTTTTATTTACAAAACTAACCCAGGACCTGTGATTGTTCTTTTGGGGGGGGAGGGACAGTCTGCTCTGCATAAATGCACCATGAAAGCACCCAAAAACGCACCAATACACCCTCAAGCACCAATCGGTGCACAGTCATCACTGTCCATGAATAAAAATAAAAACACCAACCCCTAACCCTGCAGGTGGTCTCTTGCTCTTCGGCTCCCTCTGCTGGCTATTATTATTTTCCTGGTGTTGTCATCTTCCTTTGCTGGCGGCCTATTTGCACTATTAAAATGCACCCAACGTGTCCATTTTTATTTATTTTATTTATGGCCCACAGGGCCGACTAGTGTGGTTCACCTGTGGAGCATCGGTGCCCTGTGATCAAGGTCCGCCAGCAAGATTTCGGGCCTTCATGGCCGGTTCCAGCAGAGGGGCCATGCCCCAACCCATGGGGTCCATAAGTGGTGCTCGGCCACAGACATGTGGTCCATAATGTGGTGCATCGATGCAAACAGCTGGTTCTGGGAGTTCCGGGCACACAATGGCGGACTCACGCACGCTCCGCTCGGCGCCCAGTGGCGCACAGGTCCTCATGTGGGAGACAAAGGGGGAGAGAGACAGATGAGCGAGGGGTAAGGTCACAAGGGTACACATCAATCAAGGCAATGCAAGGCGAAGTGCGTACGGAGAGCGAAGTGAGAAAGCTCGTCCCTACCGTACGTCACCCCCCCTGTCACCTACACTACCCTTGCCCTTACCACATATTTACAAAAATCTGCACATTTACAAATTCGTCGCTAATGTCACGTCTTCCCCATATTTCCCTTATACCAAATTCGTTCCCACAATCCCTCTATCCAAAATTTGCCATCACCCAATTCATCATCAATCCTCATAAGGAGGAAGAGATGGAACATCAAAGCACAATGTCACACCCACGTCATGATGCGTCTCACATTCCAAACATTTGCATCAATAAAAATAACAAAAACAACCTGGCATGGTGTGGAGGTACGTCATCCCAGGTGAGTGGATGTAGATGGTGCAAGGAGATTTTCAAACCTAACTATCTTCTAAATGACTTTAATACACTTTACACTACCCGGGCTCTTCCCTGCCAAGCCATTGGCCATCTTACTCTATGCGGTTTTAAGAACCAAATTCCCATTGACCAAACTGTGGTGCTTCTCAATTTGGGGTCTCACTCCCCCGATTCATCTCCCGGTGCCCTTGCACAATTTCTGGGCTGGGTCGTGCAGCTCTCCCAGCAGGTCTACCCACCTGCACACCTCCACCACCGTAGTTGCCTCCGAGCTTACCTGCTCCTTACCTAACCTATCTAACTGGGGAAGGCCCCTCCTGGCTCTGTCACCCCTCAGTGCCCTCTGGCACTGGGCTACCCGGGTCCGTCCTCCGGATCCTCGGGCCCCATCCACAACAACTCTACCGGCTCCCAGGGCCCACCTGCGGCCTCACCTGGCCGACATCCTCACAGTGGTGGAGTGCCCAAACCAACTACACACACTAACAGGCTACACGCCCAGCCATTTCCACAACACTAATGCACCCATCCATATACCATTCTTCCACCCGCACCACAGATGCCAATATCCAACCACAATTTACCTGTGCCCTCTACCTAACACTTACACTTCCCGCCCCGGGTATTCGTGATGGGGGTCCACTCTTCCCCCATTCACACCTTCGCACCATCCACTCCACTCCACAATTTCCACCATACTCACTCCACGACCATCCATTCCAATACTCCATATACTCCAGACCATTTATTCCATACAACCATTCTCCATACACCTGTCGTTGCACACCTGTGCAATCTTACCTGGTGCCACCTGCAACCTCCTTCCTTCCTGGACCATTCGGTCAACACAACTCACATCACTATTACTCTCATACACTGCTCCATCCACCTGTTCAGTTGTACACCTGTGCAATCACACCTGTTCCTCACACACTTTTCACAATGCACTTCTGAATACACTTCCAACACTCACACGGCATCATCTAAACTACCTGTTGCCCTGCTAACTTAGTGCTCCCCGTCTTCCCTTTAAACTAAGCACATACCACGTCATTATCATCCACACTAATCTACCTGCGTCCCCACTACAGGTACCATTGTCACTAACTAATCTTAACGTTACCTATTGTCATCTTCTCTAGATCCCTACACATTATATCCTAACCCTCCCGGGCTAGTTTTCACTGCCATAAACCCCATAAATCTAGTGCTCCTTTGCCCCCGCTGTGAGGGATGACAGAGTTGCCATCCCACCACATCGGGCATCTCCTACTATCAATTTTGCACATCAAATTTCAGCCAATCAAAAATTTCCAATTACTGCCAATTCTATTCACTTTTCTAAATTTCGGATCAAAAACACGATCATTATCATCATCATCACAGTCCGCTTTATCTGAGCCTCGGTGGTGTCGTCACATCATTAAAACTCGGCTTCGCAAAGCCGAGCAATGAATTCGGGTGGTTTGGTCGCCTGCAGGTCGAATCCGTCCGGCTTTCGGTTCAAGGGAGGTGGTTTGGCCGGGCCGAGATTCCACGCACCATCTCGACGCGGTACCTTGCGGTCCCGGGCCCGATGACCGAGGCTCGCCCGTTCGGAACCCCGTCCCCGTGAGGGGGCACCGTTCCGCTTCCTCCCACTCGACCTTGAACCGGACCGGTCGCCTCGCCCGACAAGGCCCGGACTCGACCGTGCAGGGCGGGGCCAAGCCCGAATCGGCAATGACGCTTCGAAGAGAAGCGACGCAGCATCGATCCGCGCCGGGCCTGGCATCCAACAAAGCGCACCGCGCCCCGAGTGCTCGCATCGGCTATCCGTCGCCCTAAACGCTGCCCCGTTCAACGTCGATGCTTTACTCGCATGCCCACACGCACACGCGACCCTTTTGACACTCACAAAACCCGGCGTTCCAACGCCGTCCGTCCATTTCACCAACGCACTCCCTGTTACACACCACACCTCTCGCGCACACTCGCCATTCACACACTCCCTTAACACACCTCGCGCACCGTCTTGCGCACTCTCCCTCGGTACGTACTCCGTACCACTCACCATGGGCGTGCACCCTTGCATCCACCCACAACCACGCTCAGATGGGCTCTCCCACACCCGCGCCATGACCAACTCAGGTGTGCTTCCTCGCACACGTTCCACCACCACCTTACTCTCCGTGTCACACTCACCCTCGCACGTACACTCCGTATTGCTCTCACTCCCTGTGTCACACTCCATACACCCCGACGTGCATTCTCGCTCGCACTCGGTTTCACACTCGCGCTTCGTAACACGCTCACCCCTTGACGCACACTTTTTTTTCACACGCGTGCTATTTCCACTCACACCGGACCCTTCACCAACGCCCGGGTGCCATATTGACCGCAATCGCGCGACAATTCTCTTGTCGTCAAACCCCCTTTTACAAAATCTCCCGGCACCACATGCAGCCCGTCTCACCTTCGGGGTTCTTCTTCCTCCCTGCACCAACACCTGCAAATCTTTATAAGGATTAATGAGCACAGCATCGTGATGTGAGCACGGACTTTGTACAGTTTCCATTCCTTCCTCCGATTGTTGCTCTTTTAAGTCCCCGGTCTCTCTAATTTCAACTCTACCCATAATTTCTTTGTTCACCTCGACGACCGCTGGCTTTAATAAAATCCCCTCTACCTCAGCGGTCGCCGGCTGCCCCAAACCCCGGGTCGCGATTTCTCTACCCGTCATTGTACCCGCGCTTTCCTCCGCCTCGCTCAACCAGCGCTTCTCGACCCGCGTTACCTCCTCGTGCACCCCTGGGACCTGCTCGCTCAACCCGCGGTCTCTGACCCTCTCCGCTTCCCTTATTTCATACGCGACTCTGTCCCTCGCCAGTCCCTCATTTACTTATTTGGCCTGGGCAGTTATGTCTTTCAATTCATCCCCTTTTATTCTATTACAACACCCTTCAATTAGATTTCCCAATTTTTCTGTCTGAGCCCTCTTTTCGTCCCTCATTTGGCCCCTCAATCGCTCACTATTAGCCCTCGCTCTGTCTCCCATTTCTTTCATTTCCCTGCTAAATCTTTCGTTGTCGCACTTCGACTCTGCCATGTATTCGCTAAACCGTGCCATGAAATGCTGCATGTCAAACGGCTGCATGTTAAAGCCCGCTGATACAGCGGGCTCGGCTACCGCGCGCTTGTGCGAGGCGCCTTTTTGTGCGCCTGAAACCTCGTGCGCGAGAGCGCCATTTTGCGCACCTGAAACCTCCTCAACCACCTCCTCATTGCCCTCCTCCCTCTGATCCTGGGTTACTCCTAACCCCTCTCCTAGTTCCCCCACCGGCATCCAATCGCCTTGACTAGCCATGGCGCGATTTCAAAGTTCGGGTTTTTCTTTAAAACAAACCAAATTTCGGCCGCTCCAAATTTTGACCAAATTAATTTTTCTAGATGTTTTAAAAATTTGGTTCGGGCCTCGTTTCTCACTCCCAGAAACCAATTGTTACGGACCGCGGATAAGATGTTGTGTTTGCCGAGCGGATGGCCCCGCGGCCGTACAGTTACCCCGACTAACCTGATTCCCAAACGTTGGCCGGATCGCGCCACAGATATTCAATAGGGAAAAGACTAAGGCGACACGGATGTGAAGAAGAAGCAGACAAAAAGGTTGGAAATACGAATATAATTTATTTACTATTTACAGGCTCAAAAGTAACCAAGGAGAAGGAAGGATAATAAAATAAAATAGACAGAGGGACGGACCAGAAGGACACAGTGAAAATCGCTAGCTTATCCTATGCAGTCTTAATTAACCCAGGGACAGAACAAACAAGGACAGACTCACGCGGGGAATGATGATAGGACTGGCGGGAGATGGATGGCTGGAGGGAGAGGAAGGTCCAAGGGTACTGCAGCACGATCGGCGCGTTTGACCGCCGCCGTTCCTTCGCGGCCCTGCTCCGGAACTGCCGTCAAGGCCCCACGCTGCTGTCGTTGCTGCTGTGGCTGCGACTGCTCTGGGGACGTCGCGTGCTTTGCCAGGACTCGTCTGGTCCAACCACACAACTGAACAACGTGCTTGCTTCTTGCCCAACTCTCTTGCTTGGTCCAACTTTGGCGAGCAAGGCGACGAATAGCAGGCTTTGTGCTTCCCTGGACGATCTCTTTTGCACAAGAATCGCTGCTGGATGATCTCTTTTGGATGATCTCTTCTCTCTGGATGATCTCCCTTGGACAAGATCGCTGCTGGATGATCTCCCTTCTCTTTTGGACAAGAATCGCTGCTGGATGATCTCTTCTGGACAAGAATCGCTGCTGGATGATCTCCCTTGGACAAGAATCGCGGCTGGATGATCTCCCTTCTCTTGGACAAGAATCGCTGCTGGATGATCTCCCTTCTCTCGCAGGACCTTGCGCGCGCGCTTTTTATAGCGCCTCCGGCGATCAAGCCGCCGGCCTTTAGGACACGCCCATCGGTGTGCTCACCTCGGCCCTGGTTGGTCGCGCGACCCTCTGGCTCCACCCTTGATGACGACGGGCGGGCACGCCCCTTCTTCCCCGACCCGAGCACATGTTCAATGGTGGTTTTGGAGGGGATGTAATTGCCAATCGAGGCTTGGCAATGATGAAAGGGGAAAGTGAAATGAATCTACTCTATTTCACTTGGTGCAATGGAGTGTCATCTTAATGGGAGACAAGGCCTTACCCTAATACACATAATAAAGATATAACTATCAACCAGGGGGAAATCTATGATTGGCTGACATGTATGCTTTATGGACTAATTATGGGACGCCCTTTGCCCTTTAACCTTTACACAACACTGGAGGCAGGAGGGTCCAGAATCAAGCAATATTAATAAAACACACAATAAAAAAAATACAATCCTCATATCCACAACAATATATATATACATATATATATATATATATATATATATATATATATATATATATATATATATATATATATATATATATATATATATATATACATATATATATATATATACATATATATATATATATATATTATATATATATATATATATATATATATATATATATATACATACATATATATATATATATATATATATATATATATATATATATATATATATATATATATATATATATGTATATATGGTCATTTATACCATGTCTTTCGTACCATGTGCAACTTCCATATTTTATATTTATTTTATATTTCATATCTTTTTATTTCGTTTTCTTATTTCCTTTGTGTTTTATGTTATGTTTTAATGATGGTCAACTTATGGTGTCACAAAAGAATAATTTCCCTGAATATGGGACAATAAAGATTTATTATATATATATATATGTATATATATATATATATATATATATATATATATATATATATATATATATATATATATATATATATATATATATATATTATTGCGGAACCCAACGTCGGCCTCGGATCCCCTTTGAGGGGGGATTAGACACCTTGTTTATTGCTGACCGACGTGGTCCCTGACGTCGTACCGCGACCTCCGGAAAGGCCGTGCACAGCCCCGTTCGTACCGCGGACAGATGTTAATTGATTGCCGAGCGGTGTTTAGCAACCGCGGCACGAACTATTACCAAGACTAACCCGATTCATAAACGTTGACCAAATCGTGCCACAGGTGCCCAATGGAGAAATCACAAAGACGACATGGATGTGAAGAAGAGGAAGACGAAGGCAAAAAGGTTTGAAAATGCTACTATATTTATTCCTACTATTTACAGGATCAAAATAACTAAGGAAGAAGGAAAGATAATAAAATAAAGACAGAAGGAATCAAGGAGACACAGTGCAACGCTAGCTTACCTACAGTCTTAATTATACCCAGGACGAGACTCACAAAACGGACGACAATCAAACTCACACGAATGGGGAAATGAAGGCAGGAACGATTCGGTGGAAGGAGAGGAAGGTCCAACAGGAACCGGAGCTGGAGCTTGATCCCGCACGGGACGTCGGGCGGGACCTCGACGGCCACCGATGCCACCGCAATCCGGCTCCCGCGTCACAACGGGTCGAAACTGCGTGGTCTCAAAGCTGGTGGTGGTGGACTCCAAGCTGATGGTGGTGGACTCAAACTGATGGTGGTGGACTCTCTCTCTCACCTCTTGCGCGGCACGTATATCGTCTCTTCTCCTGTGCGTCTCGTATATCGTCTCCTCTCTTGCGCGTCACTCGTATATCGTCTCTTCTCCTGCGCGTCTCATATATCGTCTCTTCTCCTGCGCGTCTCGTATATCGTCTCCTCTCTTGTGCGTCTCTCGTATATCGTCTCTTCTCCTGTGCGTCTCGTATATCGTCTCCTCTCTTGCGCGTCTCTCATGGGGGCGTCGTGGTGCGGGTTATATAGGCCACGCCCTTCAACCTTCGCGAACCTACTCGACGGTTCTCCCCACGCCCTCTCACAGCCAAACCCCTCGTTCTGGGTTGGTCGGCAAGGGCTGGCTCACTCCTCCCCTCTATGACGAGGTGGAGACACGCCTTTCTTCTCCGAGCCGACCGCGTGCTCAATGGAGGCAAATGCAGTTGGTAATAAATGCAGTTGGCAATAAAGGCTTTCGGGGAATTTGAAAAAGGGGATCTATCTATTTGAATTCGGTGCAATGGAGTATTAATTAATGGAAGCCAAAGCCTTAACCTAATACACAGAATAAGGAAATAACTACCAACAAGGAGGAAATCTATGATTGGCTAACGTGATTGTATATGACCTAACTAAGGGATGCCCTTTGACCTTTATACACAACAACTGGAGGAAGGAGGGTGATATTTTTTACAACAATACAAAACACAATTCTCATTTCCACAACACTGCACCCTCCTCCTCTTAGGCACGTCCTGGGCCTATTACCTTTACTTTTAGTGTGGCACGTAGGTGTAGTTCCCTCTACACTTAACCTGACCCTGAGTGTGACAGTTTTAAAACACAAATAAATATGTCCCGCTGCTCCATTGCACCCTACCTAACAGACTCATGCCCACAACTAACCGAATTGCGGAATTGTCTTCAAACTACAACATGAACGATGGGGGAGCATTATTTACAGTTGACGCTATTTTATTTACAAAACGCAACCCAGGACCTGTGATTGTTCTTTTGGGGGGGAGACAGTCTGCCCTGCATCGACGCACCAGAAAGCACCAAAAGCGCACCAAAACACCATCAAGCACCACAAAGCACCCTTTGGTGCACAGTCACCACAGTTCTTAATACAAATAACCAAACAAACCCTTGGTGCTGGTCTTCCTCTTTGGCTCCCTCTGCTGGCCATTGGTATTCTTCCTGATGTTGTCAACTTCTTTGCTGGCAGCCTATTTGGTGGAAATAAATTTGCAAGTACAAAACGTGTCCATTTTTTTTATTTATGGCCCACAGGGCCGACTAGGGGGTTCACCTGTATGGCATCGGTGCCCTGTGACCAAGGTCCGCCAGCAAGATCTCGGGCCTTCATGGCCGGATCCAGCAGAGGGGCCATGCCCCAACCCATGGGGTCCATAAGTGGTGCTCAGCCACAGACATGTGGTCCATAAGGTGGTGCATCGATGCAGACAGCTGGTTCCGGGAGTTTCGGGCGCACAATGGCGGACTCCTGCACGCTCCCCTCGATGCCCAGTGGCGCACAGTCCTCGTGTGGGAGACAAGGGGGGGGGGGGGGGAGACAGGTGAGCGAGGGGTAAGGTCACAAGGGTACACATCAAACAAGGCAATGCAAGGCGAGGTGCGTTTGGAGACGGAGCGGAGAAAAGCTCGTCCCTACCGTACGTCACCCCCCCTGTCACCTACTCTACCCTTGCCCCATATTTACAACAATCTACACATTACACTCCACCTTACAAATCCGTCGCTATCGTCACGTCTTCCCCATATTTCCCCCATACCAAATTCGTCTTCACTCCCACTAATCCAAAATTTGCCATCACCCAATTCATCATCAATCCTCATAAGGAGGAAGAGATGGAACACAAAGCACAATGTCACACCCACGTCATGATGCATCTCACAATCCAAAACATTTGCACAATAAAGTAATAAAAACAACCTGGCATGGTGTGGAGTTTCGTCACCTCAGGTGAGTGGATGTAGATGGTGCGAGGAGATTTCAATCCTAACTACCTTCTAAATGACATTAACACACTTTACACTACCCGGGGCCTTTCCCTGCCAAACCATTGGCCAACTTACACTATGGGTTCTAAAAACCAATTCCCATTGCCCAAACTGTGGTGCTTATCAATGTGGAGTCTCACTCCCCCGATTCATCTCCCGGTGCCCTCGCACAATTTCCGGGCTGAGTCGTGTCGCTCTCCCAGCAGGTCTACCCACCTGCACACCTCCACCACTGTAGTTGCCACCCGAGCTTACCTAGCTCCTCACCCTAACCTATCTAACTGGGGAAAGCCCTCTGGCGCTCTCCCCACTCGGTGCCCTCTCTGGCACTGGGCTACCCGGGTCCGTCCTCCGGATCCTTGGGCCACATCCACAACAACCCTACCGGCTCCCAGACCTCGGGACTCTACCGGCTCCTCTACCGGCTCCCTCTACCGGCTCCCACCTGCGGCCTCACCTGGCCGACATCCTAACAGTGGCGGAGTGTCCATTCAACTACACACACTAACAGGCTACACACCCAGCCATTTCCACGACACTAATACATCCATCCAACCATCATTCTTCCACCACACACCACAGATGCCAATATCCAACCACAATTTTACCTGTACCCTCTACCTAACTCTTACACTACCCTCCCCGGGTATTCGTGATGGGGTCCATATTCCTTTCCCCCATCCACACCTTCGCACCATCCACTCCACTCCACAGTTTCCATCATACTCACTCCACGACCATCCATTCCATACTCCATATATTCCGCACGACCATTCTCCATACACCTGCAGTTGCACACCTGTGCAATCACTCCTAGTGCTTCCTGCACCCTCCTTCCTCCAGGACCATTCGGTCAACACAACACCAGTACAATGCACAACCAAGTATTCTGCATATGCTGCTTCATACACTTCCATGCTCAATACAACTCACAATCACAATCATTTACTCATACACTGCTCAATACACTTTCGATCCTCAAACACACGTCATCATCTTATCTAACTACTCCCCTCTGGAACTTGCGCTTCCCAGTCGCCCCTTTAAACTATTGTGCTCCCTCATCATTATTATCCAAACTAATCTACCTGCATCCCCACTACAGGTATCATTGTCACTACCTAACCTTACCGTTACCTATGGTCAATCTCTAGGTCCCTACACACGATATCCTAACCCTCCCGGGCTAGTTTTCACTGCCAACCCATAACTAGTGCTCCTTTGCCCCCGCTTGTGAGGGATGGCAGAGTTGCCATCCCACCACATCGGGCATCTATCACTACCAATTTGGCCCATCAAATTTCAGCCAATCAAAAATTTGCCAATCATCTGCCAATCAATCTACCAATCATCAATCTGCCAATCCTTTGCCAATCATCAAATTTTGCTTTTCAATTTCGGGTCCAAAACACTATCATCATCACACGTCTACTCAATTGAGCCTCTCGGTGCGCCAATTCATCTCCAAAGCTCGGCTTCGCAAAGCCGAGCAATGAATGCGGGTTGTTTGGTGCCGGCGGTTGGATTCGTCCGGCATTCGGTGCAGGGAAGAGGGCTTACCCGGGCCGAGATCCCACGGACCATCTCGGCACGGAGCCGTCCAATGGCCCGATCTCGCCCTGCCGGAACGCCTCAACAAAAAAGGGTTGCCATGGCGACCCTTCTTACCGGGCCGCCCGTTCCGCCTAGTGGAGCACGGACGCGGCCGTTCAGAGCGAGGCCCGGCGTGGATCGCGTACGGCGGTTCTTTCGAAACCGCCGCGGTTACGATCCCCGCCGGTCCCCGTGGCACACGAAGCTGCCCGGCATGCACCGAGGGCTCGCTTCGGCTATAAGTCGGTCTAACCACTAACCCGGTTAGCGTCGATGCTTCACTTGCATGCTTACACCCCGCAGCCCGTTCCTTGCTCACACATCCAGCCGCTCCCATGCTCCTAGTCATTGCACCTTCTCTTACACACCCAAGTACACTCATTCCGCTCACAGACTTTGTCACACACCTGACCACCACACACCTTTGCACACACTCGTCGTTCGCACACCTCACCAACACACCTCTTCGCGCCCCCTCCTCGGTCACATCCTCTGTGACAACCACAGGTGTGCTCTCTTCCGCACACCCAATCACGTGCCTCACTACTAACTCCAGTGTGCATTCCCATATGCGCTCTGCCATTCCAGGTGTGCATCCTTCCATTCCAGGTGTACATCCTCGCTCACTTGCCACAACCAACTCACGCTCCGTGTCACTCTCACTACTTTCACCACCACCCTCGGTCGCGCATTCACCCTTACTCTCGACCGCGCACTCTGTCCTCATGCACCCCGCTGTTACACACCTTTCTCACGCACACTCTCCCGTTACACCCTCCGTAACACTCACCACAGGTGTACATGCTTCCGTTACATCCCCTGTAACACTCCCCACTACGCGCTTCCATGTGCCCCCCCGCACACGCGCTACGACCAACTCACTCTCGACTGCACACTCACTCCTCGGTGCGCACTTTTTCCTCACACACCCCATAGTCGGACATTCTCGCACACCTCCTCTGTCCATACACTCCATACCTGTTGCACACTTCACCAGCGGCCTCTCACGAACACCCGGGTCCAAACCAACCCCCAAGCCGACTGAATCTCCCCTCACACCACATACATTTCCGCGTATATCGCCACTCCCCTCGGCACCTCGTCTCCGCACCTCCTTCGCCACCTGCAAACTCTTTATTTGGTTAGCGAGCACACCATCACGATTTGAGCACCGACCTTGTACATATTCCATTACTTCCTCCTTTATCTCTTTCTTAGTTTCCCTTCATCTCTTCTTAATTTCACTCACCCCCTCTTCCACTTCCTCTAACTTTTGCTTCACCTCTTTTATTTCCCGGTGCGTCCCCTCAATTTCGTCCTCTAAGGCCACCTTGACCGTTTCTATGTGCATCCTCACCTCCCGGTCCTTTGTCTCCATTGCCTCCGTCACCTCGTCCAACCTCGTTGTCAGTCCCTCACGTACCATCTGACACTCCTTCTTTATTACTGCTACGTCCCTCTTTATCTCCTTCTGTGTCGCCTTCAACCCCTCGATCACAGCCGTATTCTTTTGTACCTGATCCTTCAACTCCCTTTGTCCCACTGTCAGCTGTTCCACCCCCTCTGTCAGGTCCTCTATGCCCCCTTGTAACTTGGCCGTCCCATTTCTCACCTCTTTCTCCATACGCTTCTCACCTCGCTTTACCTCCTCGCGTACCCCCGAGACCTCCTCGCGTACCCCCGAGACCTCCTCGCTTACACCTCGTCTTATCTCCTCCCCCATCTCCTCCATTTCTTTCGTAGATGCCGCCTTCATCTGTCCCAATTCCTTCCTCTGAGCATCCAATTTAGTGTCTAACCCGATTTTTACCTCCTCTATCTGGTTCCCCATCTGTTTGATTTCCCGGGCGGATTGCTCCCCTATTTTCCGCAATTTGTCTTCCATCTTGTCTTCTAGCCCCGTTAACCCATTCTTTACCTCTTTTATCCCGTTGTCTAACCCCTCAAATTGATTGTCTAAACCCTCAAATTTAGCTTCTAGCCCCCCGATTTGATTTTCTAATCGCTCCCCCATCCTTTGTTCTAGACTACCGACCCCGTCTCTCATTGCCCCCATTTGGCCTCCCAACCTGTCCATACTGTCGTTCTTTCTCTGTACTTCTGCCATGAATTGGGCCATGAAGGCTCGCATGTACCCTGGCATCTCAGGCTCGGCTACCGCGCTCTCGTGCGAGGCGCCTTTTTGTGCGCCTGATACCTCCTCAACCACCCCCTCATTTCTCTCCTCCTCCATTACTACCAAAGCCTCCCCGGGGTCCTGGGTTACCCCTAACCCCTCTTCTAATTCCCCCACCGGCATCCTGTCGCCTTGATCATCCATGGCGCGACTCAATTTGGGATTTTATAAAACAAAATTTCGGGCCACTCATAATTTGAGCGCGCTAAGCGCTTCAGGTCCGAATCTCGCTCCCGACACCAAATGTTGCGGAACCCAATGCCGGCCTCGGATCCCCTTTGAGGGGGGATTAGACCCCTTGTTTATTGCTGACCGACGTGGTCCCTGATGCCGTACCGCGACCTCCGGAAAGGCCGGTGCACAGCCCCGTTCGTACCGCGGACAGATGTTAATTGATTGCCGTGCGGTGTTTAGCAACCGCGGCACGAACTATTACCAAGACTAACCCGATTCATAAACGTTGGCCAAATCGTGCCACAGGTGCCCAATGGAGAAATCACAAAGATGACACGGATGTGAAGAAGAGGAAGACGAAGGCAAAAAGGTTTGAAAATACTACTATATTTATTCCTACTATTTACAGGATCAAAATAACTAAGGAAGAAGGAAAGATAATAAAATAAAGACAGAAGGAATCAAGGAGACACAGTGCAACGCTAGCTTACCTACCGTCTTAATTATACCCAGGACGAGACACACAAAACGGACGACAATCAAACTCACACGAATGGGGAAATGAAGGCAGGAACGATTCGGTGGAAGGAGAGGAAGGTCCAACGGGAACCGGAGCTGGAGCTTGATCCCGCACGGGACGTCGGGCGGGACCTCGACGGCCACCGATGCCACCGCAATCCGGCTCCCGCGTCGCAGCGGGTCGAAACTGCGTGGTCTCAAAGCTGGTGGTGGTGGACTCCAAGCTGATGGTGGTGGACTCAAACTGATGGTGGTGGACTCTCTCTCTCTCTCACCTCTTGCACGGCACGTATATCGTCTCTTCTCCTGTGCGTCTCGTATATCGTCTCCTCTCTTGCGCGTCTCTTATCTCGTCTCCTCTCTTGCGCGTCTCTTATATCGTCTCCTCTCTTGCGCGTCTCGTATATCGTCTCTTCTCCTGCGCATCTCGTATATCATCTCCTCTCTTGCGCGTCTCTCGTATATCGTCTCTTCTCCTGCGCGTCTCGTATATCGTCTCTTCTCCTGCGCGTCTCGTATATCGTCTCCTCTCTTGCGCGTCTCTCGTATATCGTCTCTTCTCCTGCGCGTCTCGTATATCATCTCCTCTCTTGCGCGTCTCTCATGGGGGCGTCGTGGTGCGGGTTATATAGGCCATGCCCTTCAACCTTCGCGAACCTACTCGACGGTTCTCCCCACGCCCTCTCACAGCCAAACCCCTCGTTCTGGGTTGGTCAGCAAGGGCTGGCTCACTCCTCCCCTCTATGACGAGGTGGAGACACGCCTTTCTTCTCCGAGCCGACCGCGTGCTCAATGGAGGCAAATGCAGTTGGTAATAAATGCAGTTGGCAATAAAGGCTTGTGGGAATTTGAAAAAGGGGATCTATCTATTTGAATTTGGTGCAATGGAGTATTAATTAATGGAAGACAAAGCCTTAACCTAATACACAGAATAAGGAAATAACTACCAACAAGGAGGAAATCTATGATTGGCTAACGTGATTGTATATGACCTAACTAAGGGACGCCCTTTGACCTTTATACACAACAACTGGAGGAAGGAGGGTGATATTTTTTACAACAATACAAAACACAATTCTCATTTCCACAACAATATATATATTGTTGCGGATATGGGATTTGGCCTCCATCCATATCCGCTTGTAAATATTCCCCTATTTCCCCAATACTCCCCAACTATCCCCAATCCCCCATTCCCTAGTCCCATTGTCTGTAAACAACACTCTGTAGCCCCGACCTTCCCCTTTTTCCCCCATTAAATGTCGTGCCCAGGTTCACCGCATCTCACGTAGACAACTATAGGACATCTTGCTAGTTATTCTTAGTCTATGTCAGTTAAGGACTCGTTTCCATTAATTCTGACTCTTCGTTGCACCAGAATGTGATTGTATGGCACCAGTAGTAAGTTTAGGACCTCCCAATACCTCCCCGCATCTCTTCCTCATGAAACCACAACACCAACAACAACAACAGCGGCGCGGGGAGTGCGCGTCCTCACTCCGGCTTGGTTAGCCGCCATTGACCATGTGCTCCGACGGGGTTACCACTCAGGGGCTGACTGTCAGCTCCTCGTCAAGGGCGGAGCCCGGTAACCCCCCGCACCCAATAAGAAGCGGCGGACCGATTCCATCTGGGGCGGAGCTAACGAGCCGAGGGCATGTCACTCCCCGCTGGACAAGCGCAGGAAGACGGAGGTGACGTCAGATGCGCCTCAGCTACGAAGAAGAAAGGACGTCACCTCCTAGCGCTGAGAGATACCTCCCGCCTCTCTGGACCGGACCGAGTCGATTCTGCCCCTGAGCCAAGGTGCACCTTGAGCCATCGATTCTGCCCTTCCTTGCCATCAATCCCTGTGTGAGTCAGTCTTGTCCCGTTTGTCTGTGGTCTGTCGGGGCTAAGATAAGACCGTGTTTAAGTGCCCACCTTTCTGTGCTGTACCTCTGGTGCCGTGTAATCTAAACGTTCTGCATATCCCATATTATATCCTCCTCCGGAGGTCTTGAGAACTGTACCCCTGGTGTCGTGTCATTTAACCCAGCCGTTGTGTCCTTTCCTTCATTGATCTAGCGTAGCGCGATTCGGCCAACGTTCGAGTATAATCGGGTAACTTGTGCGAACACGGCGGCCATTCCGCTCGGCCCAGCATAACATCTTAATAAGTCGTGTCCGTAACAATTGGTGTCAGGAGTGGGATGAGTGTACCGAGGTGTGTAAGAGAAGGTACGACGAGGAGCATGGGAACGGCTGCATGTATGAGCAAGAAAGGGGTAGCGTATGCATGTAAGCATCCAGGTGAAGCATCGACGGTAACCGGTTTAGCGGTTAGAACGACTTATAGCCGAATCGGGCCCTCGGTGCGTGCCGGGCTTCGCGTGCCGCGAGAACCAGCGGGGATCCGAGCCACGGCGGGTACGAAAGGACCGCCGTGCGCGATCCACGCTGGGCCTCGCTTTGAACGGCCGCGTCTGTGCTCCACTAGGCGGAGCGGGCAGCCCGATAGGAAGGATCGTCATGGCGACCACTTTTTGTTGAGGCATACCGGCAGGTCGAGATCGGGCCATGGGATGACTCCGTGCCGAGATGGTGCGTGGGGTCTCGGGCCGGGTAAGCCCCCGTCCCTGCCCCGAATGCGGGACGCATCCAGCCGCTGGCACCACACAACCCGCATTCATGGCTTGGCTGTACGAAGCCGGGCTTTGGACAGGAATTGGCGCACCGAGAGGCATTAGTGAGTAGACTGTGTGATGAGGTTAGTGTTTTGGCCCCGAAATTAGAAAAAAACAAAATTTGATGATTGGCAAA
Organism: Myxine glutinosa; assembly: GCF_964187855.1. NCBI lineage: Eukaryota > Metazoa > Chordata > Myxini > Myxiniformes > Myxinidae > Myxine > Myxine glutinosa. The sequence continues at coordinate 293,975,715 of NC_136261.1, forward strand.
GGATTGGCAGTAATGATTGGCAGATGATGAGTAGTGATTGGCAAATTTTTGATTTGTTGAAATTTGATGTGCAAAATTGGTAGTGAGCGATGGGCCCGGTGGGTAAGGGTGGCATCCCTGCCACCCTTCCCATGGTGGGGCAAATGCGCTATAGTTTATGGGGTGTATGGCAGTGAAAACTAGCCCGGGTGGGTTAGGATATTGGTAGGGATCTAGCGAAGATGACATTAGGTAACGTTAAGGTTTAGATAGTGACTGATACCTGTAGTGGGGACGCAGGTAGATTAGTATGGATGATAATGACGAGGGAGCGCAATAGTTTAAAGGGGCGACTGGGAAGCACAAGTTTCAGAGGGGAGTAGTTAGATGAGATTATGCCGTGTGGTTGAGAATTGAACAGGTGTGATTGCACAGGTGTGCAACTGGACAGGTGTGTGGAGCAGTGTGTGAGTAGTGAGTGTTGTGGATCAGCGCGAATGCGCTTGGGGAGAGAAGGGTGCAGGCGGCACCAAGAGTGAGAGCACAGGTGTGCAAGTACAGGTGTGTGGAGAGAGTTGGAGTAAGTGGTACGGAGTGGTGTGCATGGTGCGAAGGTGTGAATGGGGGAAGAGTGGACCCCCATCACGGATACCCGGGGCGGGTAGTGTAAGTGTTAGGTAGAGGGTATAGGTAAATTGTGGTTGGATATTGGCATTTGTGGTGCGGTTGCAGAATGGTATTGCGGATGGGTGCATTAGTGTTGTGGAAATGGCTGGGCGTGTAGCCTGTTAGTGTGTGTAGTTGGTTGGGCACTCCACCACTGTGAGGATGTCGGCCAGGTGAGGCCGCAGGTGGGCTCTGGGAGCCGTTAGTGTCAGTGGGGCCCGAGGATCCGGAGGACGGACCCGGGTAGCCCAGTGCCAGAGAGGGCACCGAGTGGGGAGAGCGCCAGAGGGCCTTCCCCAGGTAGTTAGGTTAGGGTAAGGAGCAGGTAAGCTCGGAGGCAACTGCAGTGGTGGAGGTGTGCAGGTGGGTAGACCTGCTGGGAGAGCTACACGTCGCAGCCCAGAAATTGTGCGAAGGCACCGGGAGATGAATCGGGGGAGTGAGACCCCAAATTGAGAGGCACCACAGTTTGGTCAATGGGAATTGGTTTTTAGAACCCATAGTGTAAGTTGGCCAATGGATTGGCAGGGAAAGACCCCGGGTAATGTAAAGTTGTTAAAGTCATTTAGGAAATAGTTAGGATTGATGAACCTGTCGCACCATACGCAGCCACTTGCCTGTGGTGATGATGACTCCACACCTGTGTTTCTTTGTTCTGTGTGCAGGAGATGAGAATTGCTGTGTGTATTGGTGAGACGCATCACGACGTGGATGAGACATTGGGGTGATTCCATCTCTCCCTCCTTAGGAGGGACTGATGATGAATTGGTGATGGCAAATTTTGATGTTGAGTTGGAGATAGCAAATTGTGATGAGAGTTGGAAATGGCAAATTTGATTGGTTAGGAGGGAGAGAAGACGAATTTGGTTTATGGGAGGAACGGGGAAGACAGTAGGGACGTTTGTTGATTTGTAAAATAGATGTTTATGGGTAGTGTTGTGTGTTGTGGATACAGTAAGGGGTAAGGGAGGGGCAATGTAGGTTACCTGGTGGGGGGGGGGGGGGCGTACGGTAGGAACGTACCTGTCTCACCTGGTTCCCATGTGCCCCCAGTGTGCATTACCTTATATTGCATGCACTTTTGCGCCCTTACCACCTTACTCACTTGTCTTCTTCTTTTGTCTCCCACCTCCGAGGATCTGGCTTTGGGGCAGAGAGAGAGGAGAGAGAGGTGCTGGCTCCGCAGTTGTGGGCCTGTACTTTCGCTGCTTGCTGCCTGGATCGATACACCATATGGACCGCAATGTTTGTGGCCGCCCACCATGGACCGCAGTTCTTTTGCGGGCAAGCACCACCCGTTGATGGACCTATGGGTCAACGTGGCACCTATGCCATACAGGTGAACCACTAATAGTTGGCCCCCTGACGGCCACAATTTAGAAATGGACGCGGTTGGCGCCTTTCTTTATTTTTGAAAGAAGCCAGAAGGCCAAGTGCACTTCAAGAAGGCAAGACCAGCGGCAGAACATCGGCCGGCTGCGACACCACCGGTGACGTTGAACATTTTATTGGTGCACCGGATGGTGCTGACTGTGTTATGGGGTGGTGCTTTTGGTGCTTGGATGGGGTGCTCTGAACATTATTAAAGGCCGTAAGGCCACAGGGCACTCGTGGGTTGGTGTATCGATGCTGGCATGCGTGCTCTCTCTTTGCATAACATCTGCATGTGTTCCTCCAAAAACAGGTCCTGGATCGTAGTGTAAATATCAGTGTAGTCTTGTGTAAATAATGCTCCCTACCGGCTGTATGTTTAGTTTGAGGATTCTTTCCGCGATTCGGTTATCCTGTGGGTGTGTTTCTGTGAGGAGAAGGGTGCAACGTCGCAGGGGGACATATTTACTCATTTGTGAACATCTGTAAAACTGTCGCACTCAGGGTAGAGTTAATAGTAGAGGGAACTACATCTGAGTGCCACACTAAAGTAGGTAAAAATTTATCAGGTCGGGACGCCCCGAGGTAGAGAAGGGTGCAATGTTGCGGATATGGGATTTGGCCTCCATCCATATCCGCTTGTAAATATTCCCCTATTTCCCCAATACTCCCCAACTATCCCCAATCCCCCATTCCCTAGTCCCATTGTCTGTAAACAACACTCTGTAGCCCCGACCTTCCCCTTTTTCCCCCATTAAATGTCGTGCCCAGGTTCACCGCATCTCACGTAGACAACTATAGGACATCTTGCTAGTTATTCTTAGTCTATGTCAGTTAAGGACTTGTTTCCATTAATTCTGACTCTTCGTTGCACCAGAATGTGATTGTATGGCACCAGTAGTAAGTTTAGGACCTCCCAATACCTCCCCGCATCTCTTCCTCATGAAACCACAACACCAACAACAACAACAGCGGCGCGGGGAGTGCGCGTCCTCACTCCGGCTTGGTTAGCCGCCATTGACCATGTGCTCCGACGGGGTTACCACTCAGGGGCTGACTGTCAGCTCCTCGTCAAGGGCGGAGCCCGGTAACCCCCCGCACCCAATAAGAAGCGGCGGACCGATTCCATCTGGGGCGGAGCTAACGAGCCGAGGGCGTGTCACTCCCCGCTGGACAAGCGCAGGAAGACGGAGGTGACGTCAGATGCGCCTCAGCTACGAAGAAGAAAGGACGTCACCTCCTAGCGCTGAGAGATACCTCCCGCCTCTCTGGACCGGACCGAGTCGATTCTGCCCCTGAGCCAAGGTGCACCTTGAGCCATCGATTCTGCCCTTCCTTGCCATCAATCCCTGTGTGAGTCAGTCTTGTCCCGTTTGTCTGTGGTCTGTCGGGGCTAAGATAAGACCGTGTTTAAGTGCCCACCTTTCTGTGCTGTACCTCTGGTGCCGTGTAATCTAAACGTTCTGCATATCCCATATTATATCCTCCTCCGGAGGTCTTGAGAACTGTACCCCTGGTGTCGTGTCATTTAACCCAGCCGTTGTGTCCTTTCCTTCATTGATCTAGCGTAGCGCGATTCGGCCAACGTTCGAGTATAATCGGGTAACTTGTGCGAACACGGCGGCCATTCCGCTCGGCCCAGCATAACATCTTAATAAGTCGTGTCCGTAACAATATATTGTTACGGATCTCGGGGTCGGCGCTCCCCTTATCAAGGGGGGTTAATCCCCTTGTCCCTTTAGCTGGCCGTCCCGAGTCCTGGGAAGCTATAACGTCCTTCCTGGCACGGCGTTAGGTAGGGTTTGCTAGGCCGAGGGGTTCGCTGCTACCTAAGTACTAACGCCCGCCGGAAACGAGGGAATAACTCCCGCTCGAACCACGGATATGATGGATAATGCCGAGCGGTTAGCAATCCGCGATCCAAGCTATTAATCAAGAGACTAAACCCGATTCTAGCGGTTCCGAATCGTGCCACAGGTACTCAATTGAGAGAAAGGACGGAGGCGATCGGATTAGGGAAAACCAAGAAAGAACAACGTAGTTTATTTTCAAACCAAAAATAAGAGGAAAGGAAAGAATGTACAAGAAGAAGAAGAAGAAGAAGCAGCACACAAGCACACAGGGCAGTCTTAACGACACAGTCTTAACTTATGACCCCAGACAAACATACGCACTCACATGGGGATTGTAGCTGGTAGAGTGGAAGGTCCAGGTGGATGGTCCAGGCGATGGGGTCCAGGCTCCGGTCCCACGGCGAAACCCGGCAGGCAGCTCTGCGTGTAGTTGGAACGCGACCGGACCTTACATATGGCGGGGGGGAGGCTCATGTCCTTTGTATGTAATAAACGTATGGTCGAGTCCAACGCTCTCTCTCTCAAGTTCTCTATTCAGCGCCAGCGAGTGAGTCCTCATTTGCCAATGTGTGCTCCGTATAGGCTTTCGCAATGCACTCAGCGCTCTCTCATCAAGTCCACCAAAAGATGGAGTCCGTGCAAGTCCGGTTACAAGAGCGCCGCTGAACAAGTCCTTCAAGTCCTGTGAAAGGGCTTTTCATTCGGGCTTATATAACGCGCGCCAAGATCACTCCGCCAGCCAAAAAGCCACGCCTGTCGGTGATCTTCCCTCAGCCCTGGTTGGCTGGTGAGGGCTTACTGGCCACGCCTTTGATGGCTGGTTGATGGGCCACACCTTGTTCTTGGCGTTCCACCCCCTTTTTCCTCGGGCCGACCGCATGGTTAATGGCGGCGCTTGAGCGAGCACTAAGGCAGCGAATGCTGCTGGCAAGGCGCGCAACGGCGGCGCTTGGAGATGGAGGTCGCAAAATGGACGAAATGAAATGGGACCTACTCCTTATTTGATGGATGCAACGCAGATTCAATTATTGGAAACACGGCCTTAACTAAAACACATAATAAGGAAATAACTGAGTTCTTAGGTGGCCTACGTGTTGCTGTGGACTAACTAATGGTGCTACCTTTAACCTTTAATGTCATATTTACAAGTGATTATTTATTTACAAAAGTGTGGGTTCTAAAACCGCAACACTGCACCCTCCCTTTTTCCACGCTCTGTCCCGAGCCGAAACACAAGGGCTATCTTTTAACTTAATGTGACACTTAGGTGTGGTTACCCTCTACTTTTAACCACACCCTGAGTGCGACAGTTTTAACACTAGATATGTCCCACCTGCTGCGTTGCATCCTACCTAACTGACTCATGCCCACAATTAACCGAATTGCGGAATGGTCTTCAAACTAAACATTTAGCCGGTGGGGAGCATTATTTACAAAACTCTACTAATTATTTACACTACAACCCAGGACCTGTCTTTTGTGTGAAGAAAAAGATCTTTTGAAAAGAGGAAGATACCACTGCCATGCACTGCACCGATACACCATACCATATGTACCCATATGCACCAATAAAGAAATGCACCAATAAGCACCATCATGCACAGTCATCACATTTTTAACATAATAAAATGATGTCGTCTTCCTCTTCTCTGCTCTGCTGGGCCGATGTATCTGGCTGTCTTCTTGCTTGATGTTGTTTATTTAATGAAAAAGGGCACACACCGCGTCTGCTTTTTATTATTTATATGGCCAGCAAGGCCAACTCAGGTGGTCCACTGCTGGGCATGGATGCCACTTAAAAACAGTGGTTCGCAAGGCAGATACCGCTGGCAACAATGGTCGGTCCCAGCAGAGATGCCAGGCCACAGAACGTGTGGTCCATAAGTGGTGCTAGGCCACAGAATGTGTGGTCCATATGTGGTGCCAGGCCACAGAACGTGTGGTCCATATGGTGCATCAGTGCAGGCAGGAGGCAGCAAAGGTGCGGGCGCACAACTGCGGTCACCTGCACACTTCCCTCGGGCACAAAAGAACAATGGTCCATGAGTGGGGAAGGAAGGACAAGCAGATCAGCCGGCAGGGGCGCAAGGGTACACATCAAAGCAAGGTAATGCAAGGTGAAGGGGGCAGGAGAGCGAGCCGAGAAAGCTCGTCCGTAGTGTTCACCCTCCCCCCCCCCCCGACCCCCCCCCATGTCACCTACTCTACTCTTGCCCCTACCCCGTATTTACACAATTTACACTTTTCAAATCTGTCGCTAACGTCTTGTCCCATTCCCATATCTCCCCTAATGCCAAATCCGTCATCAATCCCTCCTAAGGATGAAGAGATGGAATCCATACAATGTCTCACCCACGTCAAGATGCGTCTTACATTCCAAATATTTGCGAAAACATGGTGTGGCGTCTTATCACCCAGGTGAGTGGATGCAGATGGTGCGAAGAGATTTTCTCCTATCTAGTTTCTAAATTACATTCACACTTTACATTACCCGGGTCTTACCCTGCCAATCCATTGGCCATCATTACACTATGTGGTTCTAAAAACCAATTCCCATTGAACCTACTGTGGTGCTCACCAATTTGGGGTCTCACTCCCCCGATTATTCAACCTGTGCCCTCGCACAATTTCAGGGCTGGGTTGTGTGGCTCACAAGCAGGTCCTCTCACCTGCACACCTCCGCCACTGAACGTTGCCCGAGCTTACCTAGCTCCTTCCTATCCTAACCTGGGGAAGGCCCTCCCTGGCACTTACCCCACTAATGCCCCCTCTGGCATCGGGCTACCCGGGTCCTCTCCTTGGGATCCACGGGCCCCACTGAACTCTACTTTGCTCCCAGAGCCTATCTGTGGCCTCACCTGGCCGACAGACTACCAGTGGCGGAGTGCCCAACCAACCATTCTCGCTAACAGGCCACACGCCCAGCCATTCCATACACTAATGCACCCAACAAAACACCTCTTTTCCTCACACAGCACCACAGATGTCAATTTCCAACCACAATTTACCTACTCCCTCTACCTAACTTTAAACTACCCTCCCCGGGTACTCGTGAAGGGGTCCATCCTTCCCCCATCCACTCCTTCGCACCATACACTCCACTCCACGTATTCCACACTACTCACTCCACACCATTCATTCCACACACCTGTACTTCACCTGCACATCATGCAAGTCAAACACTCAACACACACACACATCTTTCTCGAGCATTGCCTCACTTCATCACCCTCACCACAAAGATTCTCATACCCAATTCCTCATTTCATTCGAAACCTACTGCTCACACACACAGCATCATCTGGCTATCTATTTCCCCTCTAAAACTCGTGCTTCCCCATCATCCCTTTATACTACTGCACTCCCTCGTCATAAACATCCAACTACTCTACTCTACGTCCCCACTACAGGTACAATGTCACTACTTAAATCTTGGTCAGCTATAGTCATCTCTAGTTCCCTATACATTTATCCTAACCCTCCCGGGCTAGTTTGTACCGCCACTCCATAAACTATAGCTCCTCTGCCCAAAATGGATGTGAGGGATGGTAGAGCTACCATCCCTCTACATCACTATCGCTAATCCAGTCCACTAAACTTGAGCCTCTCGTGCGGGAATACACTGTCCTTACAGCTCGGCCTCGAAAAGCCGGCTATCCGTGCGGATGGTCAGTCTCCTGTAGGTTGGGTCCGTCTGGCAGTTTCGACTCTGGGGAGGAGGCATACTCGGTCCAAGATTCCACGGCCCATCTCGGCGCGGACCCTTTCGGTCTCCGGCCCGATGACCCAGCCTCGCCCGGTCGGAACACCGCGCCCGCCAGGGGTCACAGGTCCGACCTGGCCTTTCTCCCCCGGAATCGCGCCGCTCGCCGCTACGACGCGGCACCGACCATACAGCGCGGAGCCCGGCCCGAATCGTGCATGGCGCTCCGTGCAGGAGCGACGCGGCAACGGTCCCGGCCGGCCCCCGCAGCACACAAAGCGCACCACACCCAGAGAGCTCGCATCGGCTATAAGTCAGCCTGAACGCTGTCCCGGTTAGCGTCGATGCTCCCCTCGCATGCTCATACCACACGTTCCTTTCTACACTTACAAAACGCGGCGCGCCAGCACCGCCCATACATCCCACACACTCCGTGCATTCTGTCACTGCACTCTCTCGTGCACACCACCCAGGCACTCACACACTCCGTTACACACTCCTCTTGCACACACTCTCCCGGTACATACTCCGTACCACTCACGGGTGTGCACTCTTGCACACCCACTCAGCGCACACCTACCCACGGGTGTGCAATCCCCTGTCGCACACCCAATCACGCGCTCCAATGTGCATCCTCGCACACTCACCACAGCCAACTCAGGTGTGCACCCTCGCACACGCTCCTCATCCATCCCACTCTCCGTGTCACACTCTTCCAACCCACTTTCACACTCTGTAACACACTCACTCTTCGACGCACACTTTTCTCTCACACGCGCGCCATCTTCCCTCGTACATCTCACTTTTACACAGGGCACAAAGGACCTTCCACGAACGCCCGGGTGCCGTCTGGATCCCAAGCGCGTGAAAAATCCTTTCGCGCCAAACACTTTTCCGCAAAACCTCTTCACGCCATACACCACCCTACTCACCTTGGCGCTTCCTCCTCTTCGCTCCACCACCTGCAAACTTTCATTCTGGTTATGAAGCACGGCATCACGATGCGAATCCAGACTTTGTGTGCATTCCATCTCAATCTCCGATAATGCCTCTATACTATGCCTGCCGTCTCTCCAATCCCAATTTCCACTATTGCTTCGATTGATTCGATTTTAATTTATTTTTCCATTTGAATTAATTCTTTTTCTTTATTCAGCTCGACGACCGCTGGCGCCAATTAAATAAAATTCTCTTCCACTTCGGCGGTCGCCGGCTACCCCACACCCCGGGTCGCGATTTCTATACCCGTCCACGTATCTTCGCTTTGCTCCAACTCGCTTTTCCCACGCTCAAGCCGCGCTACCTTGTTGCGTACCGATGTGCCTCACCCACTCAACTCGCGGTCTCTGTCTATCCCCATCTGTTTTACCTCATACGTGGCCTTGTCCCTCGCCAACCCCTCATTAATTTCTCTGGCTTGGCCACCCATGTCCTCCAATTGACCCCCTAATTTATCTTCCAATCCTCCCAATTGATTTTCTAATCCTCCTATTTGGTCTCCCATATCATTTCTCAACCCCCCAATTTGGTTTTCCAATCCCCCAAATCCTTTCAGGCTATCCTCCGTTTTGACCATAAAGGCCATCATGTGGGTCACAAATAGGTCCCAGTCTACTGGTGCCGCGGGCTCGGCTGCCGCGGCCATGTGCGATGCTCCGCCATTTTGTGTGCCTGCAACCCCTGCTACCGCACTCTCTTCATTACCTTCCTCCTCCATTACTCCCACTTCTTCCCTGGGGTCCTGGGGCGACTCTAACCCTTCCTCTACCCCCTCATTTTCCTCCACCGGCATCCGATTGCCTTGACTATCCATGGCACGATTAAATTTGGTTTTTAATACTAAATTTTGGCCGCTCAAAATTTTGACCAAATTTTTCAGATGACAAAAAATTTGGTTCGGGCTTCAAATCCCACTCCTGACACCAATTGTTACGGATCTCGGGGGTCGGCGCTCCCCTTATCAAGGGGGGATTAATCCCCTTGTCCTATAAGCTGGCTGTCCCGAGTCCTGGGAAGCTATAACGTCCTTCCCGGCGCGGCGTTAGGAAGGGTTTGCTAGGCCTATGGGTTCGCTGCTACCTAAGTACTAACGCCCACCGGAAACGAGGGAATAACTCCCGCTCGAACCACGGATATGATGGATAATGCTGAGCGGTTAGCAATCCGCGGCCCTAGCCATTAACCAAGAGACTAAACCCGATTCTCGCGGTTCCAAAATCGTGCCACAGGTACTCAATTGAAAGAAAGGACGGATGCGATCGGATTAGGGAAAACCAAGAAAGAACAAGGTGATTTATTTACAACCAAAAAGAAGAGGAAAGGAAAGAATGTACAGGAAGAAGAAGAAGAAGAAGCAGGACACAGGGCAGGCTTAACTACAGTCTTAACTTACGACCCCAGACAAACATACACACTCACACGGGATTGTAGCTGGTAGGATGGAAGGTCCAGGCAGATGGTCCAGGCGATGGGGTCCAGGCTGCAGGTGAGGCTCCGGTTCCGTGGGCGAAAACCCGGCAGGCAGCTTCACGCGTATCGTTCACCCACGAGCGGACCTTACATATGGCGGGGGGGGGGGGGGGGAGGCTCGTGTCCTTTAGCGTATGTAACAGATGGACGGTCGTACTAAACGCTCCCTCTCTCTCTCTCTCTCTCTCAGGTTCTCATTCAGCACCAGCGAGTGCGCCCTCCTTTTCCAATGTGCGCTCCGTATCAAAAGCAGTCCCTCACAATAGGCGCGCCTCCAACAAGTCCTTATACAATGCGCTCTCCCAGCAAGTCCTTATACAATGCGCTCTCCCAGCACGTCCTTTTCACGTGAGTCCTCCGAAAGAAGTCCTCTTTGCCAGTGTGCGCAGTCCAACCACAAGAAGAAGTCCGTTTGCCAGCGTGCGCAGTCCTCAAGTCCGTAAAAGGGCTTTGCGCACGCGCTTTTATAACGCGAGCCAAGATTACTACGCGCTTCATCAAGCCACGCCCGCCAGTGATATTTCATCAACCCTGGTTGGCTGGTGGGGGCTTACAGGCCACGCCCTGATGGTGAGTTGACGTGGCCACACCTTCTCCTTGGCGTTCCGCCCCCTTCTTCCTCGAGCCGACCGCATGGTCAATGGCGGCGCCAGAGCGAACGCTAACCAAGGCGCGAAACAGAATTTGGAGAGAGGTCGCAAAATGAACAAAAGGGCCTACTCCTTATCTGATTGATGCAACGCAGATTCAACTGTTGGAAACACAGCCTTAACTAAAACACATAATAAGGAAATAACTGTAATTTATAAGGTGGCCTACGTGTTGCTGTGGCCTAACTAGGGGTGCAACCTTTAACCTTTACTGTGATATTTACAAGTGAGGGTTCCAAAACCGCAACAATATGTTTAATAACGAATCACCAAATCGTACTTTATGCTTACTATTCAATGGTCATGTTTGTAGCTAGTTGGTAAAACATCATCTCACACCTAAATGTGTGTCCCTTTAAGAGAGTTTACCACGAAATGTTGATTAGCATCAAAATCGAAGTGTCCTTTTCAGAGACTTGACCACAAAATGTTTCCTAGCACCTAAATATGTGTCCCTTTCAGAGAGTTGACCACAAAATGTTGACGAGCATCTAAATATGTGTCCCTTTCAGAGAGTTGACCATAAAATGTTTACTAGCACTGAAATACGTGTCTTTTAGAAAGTTGACCATAAAATGTTTACGAGCACCTAAATATGTGTCTTTCAGAGAGTTGACCACAAAATGTTTACTAGCACCTAAATATGTGTCTCTTTTAGAGAGTTGACCACAAAATGTTGACTAGCACCTAAATATATGTCCCTTTCAGAGAGTTGACCACAAAATGTTGACTAGCACCTAAATATGTGTCCCTTTCAGAGAGTTGACCACAAAATGTTGACTAGCACCTAAATATGTGTCCCTTTCAGAGAGTTAACCACAAAATGTTGACTAGCACCTAAATATGTGTCCCTATCAGACAGTTGACCATAAAATGTTGATGAGCACCTTAATACATGTCTCTTTTAGAAAGTTGACCACAAAATGTTTACTAGCACCGAAATATGTCTCTTTTAGAAAGTTGACCACAAAATGTTTACTAGCATCTAAATATGTGTCCGTTTTAGAGAGTTGACCACAAAATGTTGACGAGCACCTAAACACGTGTCTCTTTTAGAAAGTTGACCACAAAATGTTTACGAGCACCTAAATATGTGTCCCTTTTAGATAGTTGACCGCAAAATGTTTACGAGCACCTAAATATGTGTCTCTTTTAGAGAGTTGACCACAAAATGTTGACTAGCACCTAAATATGTGTCCGTTTTAGAGAGTTGACCACAAAATGTTTACTAGCACCTAAATATGTGTGTCTTTTAGAAAGTTGACCACAAAATGTTGACGAGCATCTAAATATGTGTCCCTTTCAGAGAGTTGACCATAAAATGTTTACTAGCACCGAAATATGTGTCTTTTAGAAAGTTGACCACAAAATGTTTACCAGCACCTAAATATGTGCCTCTTTTAGAAAGTTGACCACAAAATGTTTACTAGCACCTAATACAGTGCATTCAGAAAGTATTCAGACCCCTTCACTTTTTCATATTTTGTTTTGTTGCAGCCTTATGCTGAAATCGTTCAAATTCATTTTCTCCCTCATCAATCTACACTCAATACCCCATAATGACAAAGAGAAAACAGGATTTTAGAAAGTTTTGCAAATTTATTAAAAAGAAAAAACTGAAATATCACATTGACATAAGAAGTTTGGAGCAACCACGACTCTTCCTAGAGCTGGCCGCCCGGCCAAACTGAGCAATCGGGGGAGAAGGACCTTGGTAAGAGAGGTGACCAAGAACCCAATGGTCACTCTTGCTGAGCTCCAGAGATCCTTTGTGGAGATGGGAGAAACTTCCAGAAGGACAATCATCACTGCAACACTCCACCGATCTGGGCTTTATGGCAGAGTGGCCAGACGGAAGCCTCTCCTCATTGAAAGACACATGAAAGCCCACTTGGAGTTTGCAAAAAAAGCACCTAAAGGACTCTCAGACTGTGAGAAACAAGATTATGTGGTCCGATGAACCCAAGATCGAACTGTTTGGCTTCCGTCTGGCCAAGATTGAACTGTCTTGTGCTATACAACAACAACCAATCCATTGACACAGATAGATTTTCATTGTTAAGAGAGAATGGTCAATTTTTGTAGAGCTGCCTCCTGATTCTGTAGAGCTGCTACGTTTTGCTTAACAAACTCAATCCTTAATCCATCATGCATCGGGTGAGACCAATTTGTCCGCATCACAAAACACAATCCGATCAGGTACGACGCTAGATCATAGTCTACCTCATTTATACCTAATTGAGTGTTCATGTTGGAGGTACTGGAAATGCGAGAGTCAAGCTGGCTTCTAGTTCCATGCATAGCCCCAACTAGTGATGGTTCTGAAGGTGGAGTCAAGCCTGTTTTCTGATCGTTGTCCTTAACCGAATCGATTGGTACCTAACATTGATGAAGTGAGCTTCATCCTGCTAATTTGGCTCTTCCCTTTCTTTTCCCTGGCATCTGTACTCAGTCATTAAGGCTACATCTTTTGTTTTCTGCAGCCATCGTTCTCTCACCCCATCTGACAGAAAAAAAACGTTCATACGTGACTCCAACAAAATGCTCCCCTACATTATATGCCCAAATTTTATAAACTTCTCATTGAACTTCCTGCTAAATCATCTTCACAAATGCCCTTTCCTAGCCTCAAATCAATGACTTCAACAGCATCTCTGCTATCTTTGCCAAGTTCAAACGAAAGCAAGATGGTTGTGCCCATGACTATGGCATCACATGACTGTGTCACTGACACCTTCCGATCTCCACCAGTGACACCCTCTGATGCTCAAGAAAGCATCTTCCTACCCCCAAAGCATCACCTATGTTGTGCATGCCCCTCTAACAGACAACAACTAGTATTCAAAACGTGAAAAATGTATCTTCTTATCGTTTTACGCAGACTAAACGTAAAAGCACCACACATTAACACAAAAAAATTAACTAATAAAGTTATCGAAGAAAAAAAACAAAGCAGAGGAAATGCTATCCATTGAAAGGTCTCGCCCAGGCAGGCACTATGCTATACGAGGGGACACTTTTCACCCGATGTGCAGTTCCCTTGTGGATTGATCAACAGTAAACAAAATGTTCAAAGTGCTCTTTAGCTATCTTGGCCCACCAAGCATGACCACTCGAGGCAATTGGCACTTGGATCTTAATGGCTGTCAAAAAGGTGAGCAACCAACCATGAGACCTTCCAAAAACATAGGCCTTACTTTAAGACAATGGTATATCTAAGACTCCGTTTGAATTGGCGAGAGTTGACTGTACCACCATTATGGCTATACCACTGTACGACCATCCCAACTGGCTTCAGAAAGAAGGTAATCTTCCTGTTCCGCATGGTCTTGTCTTCACAAGATACTAGTCCACACTTAATGGTTGACTTAAAGCCAGCAGAAGTTATGCAAGGACTGCAACATTATTACCCCCGCCAGAGGAGAGGTTATTGCATTTTGGATTGTCTGTCTGTGTCTGCACATAACATGTTAACATGGGCCGCAAACGCCACCTGGTGGTAATTCGTATTACACGTTATCTTTTTTTTCAACCGAGTACCTCTATAAAGTATGGACAATTACAATGTGAGTACATCTATAAAATACGTACATTACTATTACAATGTGAGAATCTCTATAAAGTGCTTACCATTAGAATGCGAGTATGTCTATAAAATATGTACTATTAAGAATGTGTACGTCTATAAAGTACGCATATTTAAAACGTGAGTGCATCTATAAAGTGCGAACAATACGTCTCAGCAATAAAATACGTGTATCTATTAAAGAAGTACACACGTTTTCAAAATACATAGGATTGGAACGTGAATCTACACAATAAAACCGAAAAGGTTTGTTTGTCCACAGTGGGAACATAAACTTACGTCATCAATGCCAGACTTGGTGGTGGAAGAGTTCGAGCATCCGCTCTGAAGCTGCGGAGGTCGTCAGTTCAAACTCCCAGCCGAGTCATACCAAAGACTTTACAAATGGTACGTGTTGCTTCCCTTCCTGGCACTCAGCATTTAAAACGATAGAGCAGGGACAATTCCCATCAGTTGGTATCTACAATGGGGAGGAGGAAATGCCCTGCTGAGTGCGGTGAGAAAAGCGGCGCCATTGGTGTGACGTCGCTGACCCCACACACCCACCCCCAGAGTATCCCAGGAAGTGACGGCACTTCCCCAAAGCTCAGTGGCTGTGTTAGGGGTTTGTATCGTCAGTATGTCCGTGTGTGTGGCAGCTCCATTACCAGCTTTGGACCTTGTGTATTAAAAAAATGCATCGTCCACACACCACACCAAACAAAACCACACCAAATAAAACCACACAAACACAACAAAATATAAGACCTGGCGAGGGTCTGCAATGTCTGATTGCTCTTTATTGTTGGGAAATTTGCTATTCATGCTTTTCATATTGGATAGAATTGTGTACCGTAAACAAAATCTACAAAGCCAAAAAGTTGCAAAAATACAATAAAAAGAGGAAAAATAATTACTGACGCTCCATGCTTCATCATCATAAAAACGTGTCATCTCAGTTTGATTCCTGATGGAATTAGATCTGACTACAAATAATCATATCGGTGATCGGTAGGCATTATGAAGTATACCATCATTTCTGAAGGGGCGTTATACCAGCTGTCCCATCTGCTAGCAGTTGTGGGTATTTTTTAAATCTGACTGTACCTTTCAAATTGAGTAGGCCATTGCGTACCGGTGCCGTAGACACATTATAAATCCCCATCCTGGACCTTTATAGGGGGGGGAAACAATGCTAAACATCCGAGTGAATTCAAATGATAAAAGAGATGTCCATAAGGTCCTCTCAATACAAATTATACTGAGACGCAATAGAAACTTACCAATTGTTTTGGAATAGCATAATAAAGTGGTAAGTTTCTATTGCGTCTCAGTATATTGTTGTGGATATGAGGATTGTGTTTTTTTTTATTGTGTTTTTTATTATTATTGCTTTATTCTGGACCCTCCTTACTCCAGTTATGTATAAAGGTTAAAGGGCGTCCCATAATTAGGTCATAAACAATCACGTCAGCCAATCATAGATTTCCCCCTTGTTGATAGTTATATCTTTATTATGTGTATTAGGGTAAGGCCTTGTCTTCCATTAAGATGACACTCCATTGCACCAAGTGAAACAAGATAGATCCCCTTTCATTCCCATTCCCAAAATCTCCATTTCCAGCTACATCCCCTCCAAGTCTCCATTGCCAACCGCACTGGGCAGTTTGCCAGGTTTGTTACAGCGGTGGGTTGCTGATTTCGCCTCAAAGCCGCCATTGAACATGTGCTCAGCTCGGGGAAGAAGGGCGTGCCCGCCCATCGTCATCAAGGGCGGAGCCAGAGGGCCGTGCCGACCAATCAGGGCCGAGGCGAGCTGACCGATGGGCGTGTCCTGAAGGCCGGCGGCCTGATCGCCTGAGGCGCTATAAAAAGCGCGCGTGCAAGAGCCGAGTAGTAGTTGGACAGGGAGACGTGCGTGTTGTTGAGTTGAGTAGTTGGCCAGGGAGACGTGCGTGTTGTTGAGTTGTTGTTGAGTTGAGTGGTTGGACCAGATGAGCTTTTACAGAAGCAGATGAGCTTTGACAAGACGAGAGAGATGAGTCCTGAAAAGAGCACGCGACGTCCACACAGCCGCAGCAGCAGCAGCCACAGCAGCAACAACAGCAGCTTGGGGCCTGGACGGCGGTTTTGAGCAGGGCCGCGAAGGAGCGGCGGCTGCTAGACGCGCCGATCGTGCTGCGGTATCCGTTGGACCTTCCTCTCCCTCCAGCCATCCACCTCCTGCCTTTCCATCCTTTTGTGTACGTGAGTTTGTTCTGTGTGTCTTGTCCCTGGGTATTAATTAAGTTTGTATAAGCCAGCATTGCACCATGTCTAATATCTTCTGTAAATTATTTTCTTATCTTTCCTTCTTCCTTGGTTACTTTGAGCATGTAAATAATAGGAATAAATTTAGTAGTATTGCCAACCTTTTTGTCTTCTTCTTCTTCTTCTTCTTCACATCCGTGTCGCCTTTGTCTTTTCCCTATTGAATATCTGTGGTGCGATCCGGCCAACGTTCGGGAATCGGGTTAGTCGGGGTAACTGTTCGGCCGCGGTGCCATCCGCTCGGCAAACCAACATCCTTATCTGCGGTCCGTAACAACTTTGCCAAAACATTCAGTCTGGGAAGCACAGAGGCTCGTACGCCTGCCAAAGCACAACTAATGTACTATTTACTGTATGATCAATGTATTGTCTCTTTACCCTGCTTAGAGTAAACAAAACATGATGGTACTGGAACAATTGCCCTTTCTAATATGGCTCAAGTTTCTGATGATGATGAATGGAGCATGGTCATTGGCTCGCTTGGAGATTTGGCTTCCGAATCGGCTTGGAGATTTGCCAATCAGTTGGCAAATACATGGACTGCTGAGAAATCTGCTGAGACAATTTATTTGAATTTGGTATATGTGCAAAACAAGTAAATGCTTTGTGTTTTGTGATGCTGGCTTGCCTATTTATGACGTAATAATGAAGGCACCTATGACATCATCTTTAACATATGTTAATCCCCATGGGGAGTTCTTTACAATGAGCCAGCATTCAATTTTTTTCCATTTAGCAGTTTCGGAGATATAGAAGTGCAAAGTTTTTCGGATTTTCAAGATGGCGCCCATACCACGTGACCGATGTCATAATTATCATAAAAAATTCTAGAGGAGCTCCTATATTCTAGAGGAGAGGAGAGATATCTCCTATATTCTAAATTCTACAGGAGAGGAGGCACTCCTACAGTAAAAAAAAAATCGTGTCAATTGTACCAACAGTTGAAGAGAAAATGAATTTTAATGGGAATAAACCCACAAAATGCTGGTGGTAGAGACATATATATATATATATATATATATATATATATATATATATATATATATATATATATATATATATATATATATATATATACATATATATATATATATATATATATATATATATATATATATATATATATATATATATATACATATATATATATATATATATATATATATATATATATATATATATATATATATATATATATTGTTACGGATGCGGTTTAGATGTTATTTTGACCGAGCGGTTGGTATGACCACGACCGAACAGTTATTCCCCGACTAGACCCCGATTCCACCCAGACGTTGACCAAATCGCGCTATGCTAAATCAATGATGGAAAGGACACAACGACTGGGATAGATGAAACGACGCAAGGGGTACAGTTCTCAAGACCTCCGGAGGAGGGTATAATTACAGTGGTGGAGAAAAGGGGGTAGATTACACGGCAGAGTGAGGTAAAAGACACAGAAGAGATGGGCACTTAATTACCGTCTTATCTTAGCCCAGACAGACCACAGACAAACGGAACAAGGCTGACTTACACAGGGATTGATGGCAGGAAGGGACAGGTAGTCGATAGCACAAGGTGCACCTTGGCTCGGGGACAGGATAAAGCACGGTCCAGTCCAGAGATGCGGGAAGGCCTCACAGCGCTCGGAGGGTACGTCTTGCTTGCTCCAAGCTCAGCACGCATCTGACGTCACCTCCCTCTTCCTGCGCATGCTCAGCGGGGAGTGACACGCCCTCGGCTGGTTGGCTCCGCCCCCCTGGGGCCGGTCCACCGCTTCCATTGGGTGCGGGGGTTACCGGGCTCCACCCTTGATGAGGAGCTGACGGGGAGCCCCTATTTGGTAACCCCGTCGAGCACATGTTCGATGGCGGCTCGTTGGGAAGACCTCGTGCCCTCCCAACACCCCCTACCAACCAAGCCGGAGTGAGGACGCGCACTCCCTGTGCACGCCGCTGCCGTTGCTGTTGTTGTTGTTGTTGTTGTTGCTGAACCGTGAGGAAGAGCTGCGGGGAGGTATTGGGAGGTCCTAAACTTCCTAACGGTGCCATACAATCACATTCTGGTGCAACGAAGGGTCAGAATTAATGGAAACGAGTCCTTAACTGACATAGACTAAGAATAACTAGCAAGATGTCCTATAGTTGTCTTACATGAGATGCGGTGAACCTGGGCACGACATTTAATGGGGGAAATAGGGGGAGGTCGGGTCTACAGAGTGTTGTTTACAGAAAATGGGACTAGGGAATGGGGGATTGGGGATAGTTGGGAAGTATTGAGGAAATAGGGGAATATTTACAAGTGGATATGGATGGATGCAAATCCCATATCCGCAACATTGCACCCTTCTCTACCTCGGGGCGTCCCGACCCGATAATTTTTTACCTACTTTAGTGTGGCACTCAGATGTAGTTCCCTCCACTATTAACTCAACCCTGAGTGCGACAGTTTTACAGATGTTCACAAATGAGTAAATATGTCCCCCTGCGACGTTGCACCCTTCTCCTAACAGAAACACACCCACAGGATAACCGAATCGCGGAAAGCATCCTCAAACTAAACATACAGCCGGTAGGGAGCATTATTTACAATTGACGCTACTTTATTTACAAGACTAACCCAGGACCTGTGATTGTTCTTTCTGGGGGGGAGACAGTCTGCTCTGCATCAATGCACCATGAAAGCACCCAAAACGCACCAATACACCCTCAGGCACCAATCGGTGCCCAGTCATCATAGTTCGTCAATGTTCAATAATAAAAATAAACCAACAACCCCTAACCCTGCAGGTGGTCTCTTGCTCTTCGGCTCCCTCTGCTGGCTATTTACTTTCTTCCAGATGTTGTCATTTCCTTTCATTTTCTTACTGGCGGCCTATTTGAGCATAAAATGAAATGCACCCAACGTGTCCATTTTTATTTATTTATGGCCAACAGGGCCGACTAGTGTGGTTCACCTGTGGGGCATCGGTGCCCTGTGGCCAAGGTCCGCCAGCAAGATTTCGGGCCCTCATGGCCGGTTCCAGCAGAGGGGCCATGCCCCAACCCATGGGGTCCATCAGTGGGGCTCGGCCACAGACATGTGGTCCATAATGTGGTGCATCGATGCAGACAGCTGGTTCTGGGAGTTCCGGGAGCACAATGGCCGACTCACGCACGCTCCCCTCGGCGCCCAATGGCGCACAGGTCATGTGGGAGACAAAAGGGGGACAAGACAAATGAGCGAGGGGTAAGGTCACAAGGGTACACATCAATAAGGCAATGCAAGGCGAAATGCGTACGGAGAGCGAAATGAGAAAGCTCGCCCCTACCGTACGTCACCCCCCCCCCCCCCCCCCCCCGTCACCTACACTACCCTTGCCCTTACCCCATATTTACAAAATCTACACATTTACAAATTCGTCGCTAATGTCTCGTCTCCCCATATTTCTCCAATACCAAATTCGTCACCACAATCCCTCTAACCAAAATTTGCCATCACCCAATTCGTCATCAATCCTCATTATGAGGAAGAGATGGAACATCAAGCACAATGTCACACCCACGTCATGATGCGTCTCACATTCCAAACATCTGCACAATAAAATAACAAAACATGGCATGGTGTGGAGGTACGTCATCTCAGGTGAGTGCATGTAGATGGTGCGAGGAGACTTCAATCCTAACTATCCTCTAAATGACATTAACACACTTTACACTACCCGGGGTCTCTCCCTGCCAATCCATTGGCCAACTTACACTCTGGGTTCTAAAAACCAATTCCCATTGACCAAACTGTGGTGCTTCTCAATTTGGGGTCTCACTCCCCCGATTCATCTCCCGGTGCCCTTGCACAATTTCTGGGCTGTGACGTGTAGCTCTCCCAGCAGGTCTACCCACCTGCACACCTCCACCACTGTAGTTGCCACCCGAGCTTACCTGCTCCTTACCTAACCTATCTAATTTGGGAAGGCCCCTCCTGGCTCTGTCACCCCACTCGGTGCCCTCTGGCACTGGGCTACCCGGGTCCGTCCTCCGGATCCTCAGGCCCCATCCACAACTACCGGCTCCCAGAGCCCACCTGCGGCCTCACCTGGCCGACATCCTCACAGTGGTGGAGTGCCCAAACCAACTACACACACTAACAGGCTACACGCCCAGCCATTTCCACAACACTAATGCACCCATCCAAATACCATTCTTCCACCCGCACCACAGATGCCAATATCCAACCACAATTTACCTATACCCTCTACCTAACACTTACACTACCCGCCCCGGGTACTCGTGAAAGGGGTCCACTCTTCCCCCATCCACACCTTCGCACCATGCACACCACTCCGTACCACTTACTCCAACTCTCTCCACACCACTCATTCCAATACTCCATGTATTCCACACACCTGTACTTGCACACCTGTGCTCTCATACTTGGTGCCGCCTGCACCCTTCTCTCCCCCAAGCGCATTCGCGCTGATCCACAACACTCACTACTCATACACTGCTCCATACACCTGTTCAGTTGCACACCTGTGCAATCACACCTGTTCAATCACACCTGTTCAATCCTCAAACACACGGCATCATCTCATCTAACTACTCCCCTCTGAAACTTGCGCTTCCCAGTCGTCCCTTTAAACTAAGCACATACCACGTCATTATAATCCACTCTAACCTACCTGCGTCCCCACTACAGGTATCCTTGTCACTAACTAATCTTAACGTTACCTAATGTCATCTTCTAGGGCCCTACACACAATATCCTAACCCACCCGGGCTAGTTTTCACTGCCATACACCCCATAATCTATAGCGCATCTGCCCCCTTCATGGGAAGGGTGGCAGGGATGCCACCCTTACCCACCGGGCCCATCGCTCATCAATCCCCCAGTCCTCTGGCACGAATAAGCCCCCCTTATTCAGAGGTACTGGGTCCCGCCTCGGCATCTAAAGCCGAGGCAATCCACGGGGGCGCCTGCTCGCCGGTGTAAGGCCTTATCCGGTCGGCGTGGACGATCCGAGGGAGGGCTCGTGGCCCCATTTTGATTTTTACTACCACGTCACAGACTTGCGACAGGACGACCCCCGGGCCTTGCCAGGGAGAGGTGAGTTTCGGGCAACTACCCTTCCTCCTCCGGGGATTGAAGAACCAAATCTTCATCCCCGGAGTGTACTGACTCCCCTGGCTCCGGTGGTCGTACCTGCGCTTCATCTTCTCCCCCGCCAGATGGAGTTGGCGGCGGGCGAAGGCATGGACTAGTTCCATGCCTTCCTCTAGGTGACGGGCGTACCCCTCCCTCGGCGGGTTAACCACTGTGTCTGGCACGGGACCGCATAGCAAGTCGGCGGGAGCCCGTAACTCCCGCCCATACATAAGCAACACTGGACTGCATGTGGTGGCCCCGTGCTGGCTGGTTCGGTAGGCCATGAGCAAATAAGGGAGATGTTCGTCCCAGTCATCCTGAACAGTGCCAGTTGTTGGATTAAAGTTCGGTTGAATCTTTCCACCATCCCGTCAGATTGAGGTCTTAAAGGCGTTGTTCTTGTTTTCCGAATTGACAGGAGACTGCACACATCTTTTAGCAATTTGCTCTCAAAATTTCGTCCCTGGTCGGTGTGCAACTCCTGTGGAATCCCATGCCGGCACACAAATCCTTCCACGAAGGCCTGCGCTACCACCCCTGCTTCTTGGTTGGGGAGGGCGTAGGCCTCCGGCCACTTGGTGAAGTAGTCCATCACAACGAGGATGTACTTATTACCTAGGCGGGTGCGGGGTAGTGGGCCTAGGATATCCATGGCCACCCGCTCTAGGGGGGCCCCCACCTGGTGTAATTGAAGGGGGGCCCTCATCCTCCGTGCTGGTCCCTTTTTGGCAGTACAGGCGTCGCATCTCCGACACCAGTCCTGTATGTCGCGCCCCATATTCACCCAATAAAATCTCCGGCGTACCTGCGATGTCGTCTTTGTCCTGCCCAAATGGCCGCCGGGGCGGGTACCATGCACCTGTTGCAATATATCGGTCTTAAATTTATTTGGGACTACCACCAGCCAGGAAGTTTTATCAGAGGGAACCTCCACCCACTTGCGATACAAGATGTTATCCTTCAATTCCAGGGTTTTCCACTGAGCCCAATATGCCTTGGTCTGTGCCCCGAGGGGGGTGACCTCTTCCCCATTAGGTCTTTGCCCCAATCTCACCCATTCGTGCACCGGCCCCAGTACGGGGTCCTCCCGCTGGGCCGCGCTCCAAGCCAAAGTTCCGAATTCCTCATCTGCGGTTAGTGGCAAAATTGGCCCTCTCACCCGGGTTGCACGGACAACGAGGGTCGGGTCCGAATCGCCCAATTGTTCCCTCTCCTCGTGTCTCGCACAAAATTTGCAGTTTTCCCCCAGACAAGGACGCCGAGAGAGTGCGTCCGCATTACCATGGGCCTTCCCGGCCCTATGGGCCACATCAAAATCGTACTGCTGCAACTTTTCCAACCACCTTGCAATTTGGCCCTCCGGTTCCTTGAACCGAAGGAGCCATTGCAAGGAGGAATGGTCAGTTCTAAACAAAAATTTCCGCCCGTACAAGTACAGGTGGAAATGGTTCATGGCAGCCAGCATAGCCAATAACTCTTTGCGAGTGACACAATAATTTCGCTCGGGCCTACTTAAGGCCCGACTATAGTAACCAATCACTCTCTCCACGCCCTCCTGTGTCTGAGACAAAACTGCGCCCAATCCTTCCTGGCTCGCATCCGTGTCCAGGGTAAATGCCCCGTTGCTAGTGGGGTAAGCTAGAAGGGGTGCGGATGTTAGACACCCCTTCAATTTTTGGAAGGCCTCGTGGCACTCCCTTGTCCAATTAAATCTCGTCCCCTTCTCCGTAAGGCGGTGAAGGGGCCGAGCCAACTCCGCAAATTTCGCCACGAAGCGCCGGTAGTAGGAGCAGAGTCCCAAAAATCCCCGCACCTCTTTGATGGTACGTGGTGCGGGCCACTCCTCTACCGCTTTAATTTTGTCTGGGTCTGTTTTTACCCCCTCGCAACCGATGACGTGGCCTAAATAGGCCACCTCCTTGGCAAACAAGGTGCACTTACTGGGGCTCAGTTTCAACCCTGCCTGTCTGAGGCACCTAAACACCTGGTCCAAATTAGCTACTGCCTGGGGGAACGTTTTGGCATGTACTAGGACGTCATCCAGGTACACCAGGCATGATTGCCATGGCATGCCGCCTAGTACATGTTCCATCAATCTTTCAAAGGTGGCGGGGGCGTTACACAAACCAAACGGCATCACAGTAAACTGATACAGTCCCTTACCTGTGGAAAATGCCGTTTTCTCCTTCCCTGCCCTATCCATCTCCACCTGCCAATACCCACTCTTGAGGTCCAAAGTTGAGAACCAATTTGAGCCCGCAACGGCATCGAGGGTGTCATCAATCCTTGGCAGGGGATATGAGTCCTTGAGTGTCACGTTGTTTAGCTGGCGATAGTCCACGCAGAACCGCGTGGTCCCATCCTTCTTTTTGACCAGCACAACAGGTGACATCCAAGGACTTCCCGAGGGCTCGATCACGCCTGCGTCGAGCATTTTTTCAACCTGCTCGTCAGCTTCCGCCCTCTTGCTCCAAGGGAGCCGTCGGGCGGCCTGACGAATAGGCCGGGCCTCACCGGTGTGGATCTGATGTTTCACCAGGCCCGTACGTCCAATATCCTCGGTGGAAAGGGAGAAGAGGTCCAAATGGGACCCAACCAGTTTGTGTAAGGCCTCCCTCTGGGTACCTCCCAACTCTACGCTACTACGATTTACCATCTCGCAAATGGGATCGGGCCAATTCCTACTTCTTATTGAAGGCTCCCCCCGGGGCCGGCTCGGCTGGACGTTCTCGCCCCTCACTGTCGCGACTTCCTCAACTGGGGTGCAGCCAGCTACCCTCGTGCCCCTTACTATAGTGCGTGGTTCTGTACTTATATTTATTACTCAGACGGCCACTACCGGTCCGTCCGTTTTTACAAGGGTGCGGCCCACGATTAAACCCGGTATGGACTGCGCTGCCACCGGTTCGACCAGGCCGCAGGACTCCTGCCATGTTGGGTGAGCTGCCCATCGGGCCGGCACTATCGCCTCGGCCCTTGGAGGAATGGTCACGGCCTCGGAAGCCTCCAGCTCCGCTCTCTCGGCCGTGCTCACTCCCCCTAACGGCAGCTCTCCTACTCCCACCTGCAGGATCCCCCGGCACAAGTCGATTTTACAACCGCTGGCAGTCAACAAATCCAACCCTATTAAACATGGGTCGCACACCTCCGCCACCCAAACATCTATCTCCCTCCTTACCGACCCTAACTTGAGGGTCACAGAACCACGCCCTATGATCGGGGCCGTTACCCCGGTAGCAAGTTGCAAACTATAATTTTGCAGGCGCTGGATCTTATCCCAGCCACCTGCGCTCGAATCAAGGACCACAGGGCTGATGATCGTGGCGCTAGCTCCTGTGTCCACTACGGCGTCTACCCCCATGCCGGCAATTTTGCATCTGATTGTCAGGCTACCGGTTCCAATTTGGCCACAATAAATGACCTGTCGCGTCAATGAGGGCTCTCCTCCATCCTCTTCTGCCGAACACCGCCCTACGTGCCCGACACCTTCTAGTTTCCCAGGGTCTGGCGGGGGGGTGTCTGGGGTCGGCTAACCCGCTCCCCCCTGGGTGGAGTTGAGGACCTCAACCGCCGGGGATCATCCCGGCGCGTGGCTCGACAGTGCCGCGCCAGGTGACCCAGACGGTTGCAAGTATAGCACCTCACCTGATAAGGTGCTTGTCTCCGGAATTCCAAATTTCCCCCCCTGAAGGTCCGAATTGGATTACCCGCTCGTGGTCCACCGCGGGCCACCTCCGGGGCCGCCTGCCATGGTCCAGGTCCCGCCAGGCGCTGGTCCACCAGCCTCCGGACCATGCCCGCCAGGTCAGGACTCACGTCGGGGGCGGGGCCCCCTAAGGGGTCCGCCCTCCATCGGGGGTCCCACCTGGCGGACCGCCATTGCGTGACGCTCGCTCCCCCGGGCCAGGGGCCTCGCTGCTTCCCAACGGGCTGCAGCGTCAGCCGCCTGGCTCAGAGTCTGCGGGCACCACATGGCGAGCTGTTGCCGGAGCTCAATATCCGGGAGGGCCTGGATAAAATGGTCCAGCGCCAGGCTTTCCCGGGAATCCGCTGCCATGTTAGCATGTGCGATCCCCACTGCGCGGCGAATGTCGTGGGCAAGTTCCCCGATGGCTTCCTGGGGCTTGCGTTTTCGCAGCGCGAGCTGAGCTTTAACAAGCTCGCTCTGCTGTTCAATGCCGAATCGATTAATTAGGGCGTCGCGGAGGGCTGGCAGGGTGAGAGCACCCGGTGGTAATGCCGTCAGCACCTCCGCCGCCACGCCGCGCAATGCGGCCACCAGGTGTACTCCACCTTGGTCCTCACCCCAACCGTTGCCCTTACACACACAGTCAAACTGCGCCAGGTACGCGCGTAGATCACTCTTGCCGTCATACGGCGCGAGTGGGACCTTGTGGGACCACCTCGTATGCGAGTCGTTGCCCGCCTACTGGACCCCGTGCGTCGCCCCTTGCGGGGTCAGCGCGGGGCCGAACCGGCCGGGCCCCCACAGTACATTACCCCCAAGGGGCTCCCGTGCCTCCCCTGTCCCTCTAAAAACTACCCCTGTTGGTGTCGATGCATGGGTCACACTTCCGCAACCCGCTACCCATTCCATACCACCACAACCTTGCTCCCTCACACCTCGCACCTCTCCCATCACCGGACCCTCTCGCTCGCACCCTCGTTCCATACCCTCCGGACCAGCCTTACACCTCACTCTTGGCCTCTCACGAACATCCGGGTCCATCTCGACCCCCAAGCTTATTAAATCACCTGGCGCATCATACGCACGACCATATTGGTCACCACTTACACCGGGTCCTCTTTCTCTTCGCTTTTCCTCCATCACCTGCGAATCCCTCATCCGGTTAATGAGCACATCATCACGATCCGAACACAGACTTTGGACCAATTCTTTTACTTCCTCCTTTATCTCTTTCTTATCCTCTCTCCGTCGCTTCTTAATTTCGCTCACCCCTTCTTCCACTTCTTCTAATTTCTGCTTCACCTCCTTCATCTCCTCGTGCGCCCCCTTAAGTTCTTCCTCTAACTCCACCTTATTTTTTTCTATGTGCTCCCGCACCTCCCGCTCTTTAACCTCCATCACCTCTACCACCTTGTTCATTTTCCTCGTCAGGTCCTCATGTACCGTCTGACACTCTTTTTTAATTACCCCTACATCCTTTTTCATCTCCTTCTGTGTCGATTTTAAACCCTCTATTACCGCTGTGTTCTTCTTTACCTGGTCCCCCAACTCCTTTTGTCCCACTGTCAGTTGTTCTACTC
Source organism: Myxine glutinosa (assembly GCF_964187855.1). Lineage (NCBI taxonomy): Eukaryota > Metazoa > Chordata > Myxini > Myxiniformes > Myxinidae > Myxine > Myxine glutinosa. The sequence continues at coordinate 294,002,670 of NC_136261.1, forward strand.
CCAGCGTCAACTCCTCTATACCACCTTGCAATTTTACAGTCCCCTTTCTCACCTCCTTCTCCATGCGCTCCTTACAGTGCCTCACCTCCTCGCGCACTCCTCCGACCTCCTCACTCACACCTCTTCTGATCTCTTCTCCCATCACTTGCATCTCCTGCCCAGATTCCACCCTCATCTGCTCCATTTCCTCCCTGTGAGCATCCAATTTAGTTTCTACCCCCATTCTGACCCCCTCTATCTGCTGCCCAATTTTTTTAACTTCCCTTTCCGCTTGGTCCCTCATGTCCCTCAATTTGCCTTCCATACTAGTTTCTAACCCCTCTAACCCCTTTTTCATCCCTTCCATTTGATTCTCTTGAGCGGCCATTCTGTTTTCTACCCCTGTTAACCCATGTTTCACCCCTTCTATCCCATTGTCTAACCCCTCAAATTTCTTGTCTAATCCCTCAAATTTCTTGTCTAATCCCTCAAATTTCTTGTCTAATCCCTCACCGGTACCCCTCGCTTCGTCCCTTATTACCCCCATTTGGCCCTCCAATCGCTCACCCAGTCGCTCAATTTGGCTCCCCATACTCATCTGTACAGCTGCCTGTAGCTGCGCAATGAGGGCCTGCATGTCAATCCCTCCCACTTGTGCAGCAGGCGCGGCCGCCGTAGCCATCTGCGAGGCGCCATTTTGCGCGCCCGTAACCTCGTGCGCGAGGACGCCATTTTGCGAACCTGCCGCCCTCACTGCTTCGCTCTCCTCATGTCCCTCAATTTGGTCCTGGATCGACCCTGCCTCACTCTCCTCTACCGGAACCCAGCCGTCTTGATCTGCCATAGCGCGACTTTCAAAATTCGGGTTTTTTTTTTTTGTAAAACAAAATCAAATTTCGGTGACTTTATAATTTTGACCAAATTTTTTTCTAGATGTTTTTTTAAAAATTTGGTTCGGGCCTCGAATCTCACTCCTCGACACCAATTGTTACGGACGCGGTTTAGATGTTATTTTGACCGAGCGGTTGGTATGACCGCGACCGAACAGTTATTCCCCGACTAGACCCCGATTCCACCCAGACGTTGACCAAATCGCGCTATGCTAAATCAATGATGGAAAGGACACAACGACTGGGATAGATGAAACAACGCAAGGGGTACAGTTCTCAAGACCTCCGGAGGAGGGTATAATTACAGTGGTGGAGAAAAGGGGGTAGATTACACGGCAGAGTGAGGTAAAAGACACAGAAGAGATGGGCACTTAATTACCGTCTTATCTTAGCCCAGACAGACCACAGACAAACGGAACAAGGCTGACTTACACAGGGATTGATGGCAGGAAGGGACAGGTAGTCGATAGCACAAGGTGCACCTTGGCTCGGGGACAGGATAAAGCACGGTCCAGTCCAGAGATGCGGGGAGGCCTCACAGCGCTCGGAGGGTACGTCTTGCTTGCTCCAAGCTCAGCACGCATCTGACGTCACCTCCCTCTTCCTGCGCATGCTCAGCGGGGAGTGACACGCCCTCGGCTGGTTGGCTCCGCCCCCCTGGGGCCGGTCCGCCGCTTCCATTGGGTGCGGGGGTTACCGGGCTCCACCCTTGACGAGGAGCTGACAGGGAGCCCCTATTTGGTAACCCCGTCGAGCACATGTTCGATGGCGGCTCGTTGGGAAGGCCTCGTGCCCTCCCAACACCCCCTACCAAC